>NW_008237536.1:222756-255360 GCF_000691975.1 Corvus brachyrhynchos
GGCTGCAGGCAGTGAACAGATGGCTGGAGGGTGGTGTGGAGAGTGGGAAAGGGAGCACTGCACAGGGACAAATATTGATCTTCTGTGTCCTTTGCGTGGGCTGGGGCTGGTTAGAGGTACCTTATATGTAAGGGTACTTCTGTAACTCAGCAGGTCATGTCCACCTTAACAATAAATGTGTAATTTAAGTTGGATATGGCTGACTGGCCACAGCTTGTGGAACTCACACCAGGAGTGAACTTTGGATAGGAGGAGTCACCTACAGTTCAGCATTTCCCTGGTGCTTCACCAACATCTTTCAAGGGCTATGTGATTACAGCTGGCTTGGATTTACCATTGTCTTCTTCTCTGACATGATTTAACCCCAGCCAGGATCTCATCCCCACTCACTTACTGTCCCCTGGTGGGATGAGGGACAGAATCGAGAGAGCAAGTCTGAGAAAACTTGTGGCTTGAGAAAAAGACAGTTCAATATGTAAAGCAAAAGCCATGTTAGGAAGCAGATCAAAACCAGTCACGCATTCCCCGCTTCCCAAGGCAGTCAGGTGCTCAGCCATCCCCAGGACAGCAGGGCTCCATCAGATGTAATGGTGACTTGAGAAAACAAACACCATTCCTCCAAATGTCCTTCGTTTTTACTTGTTCCCCAGCTCTATATGCTGAGCATGATGCAATATCGTCCGGAATATCCCTTGAATCAACTGTCCTGGCTGTGTCTCCTCCCAGCTCTTTGTGCCCCCTCAGCCTCCTAAGTGGTGGGATGGGGCGGACAGCAGAAAAGCCCCTGACTTTATTCCAGCCCTGCTCAGCAGTAGGGGAAACATCCCTGGGTTATCAACACTGTTTCCAGCACAAATCCAAATCACAGCCCTGTACCAGCTACTATAAAGAAAATTAACTCTATCCCCGCCCAAACCAGCACACTTTTTCACCTGTACCCTCCTGGATGACCAGACAGGCTCCAGTGCTGAATTTCTAAAGCTGAGCTCAGGGAGGAACAAGGGGAAAGTGAGCGGGTAAATCAAATTCATGTGGTTGCAGCCCACATGGCTGGAGGACTCTGGTTGCACCATGATCTGTCACTGCTGAGAACAGGGAGAGGCTCTGGCAAACCTGCCCTCAGTCCAGGATCCCACATCTCAGTGGGCAAAGGACAGACCATGCTGTCTACACCCTGCTGCAGGAGATGCAGAGCTGCTTTACTCTATGTCCCACTCTCCCCTCCTCCTAAGCCAAAACAAAACTTGAAAATCAAAAAGCCGAACAAGGAAAATGCCTCTAAAATCCAAAGGAGTTTCTGATTCATTTCTCCTCCCCAGATTTTCATTATTTCCTATGGAAAATCTATTTCACCCACAAAAACCTGCTCTGCAGAAACTTCCATGTAGTTAAAAACTAAGAAAACATCTTTTTGGAAAATGGAATATCACTAACACTTGTGCTAATTCTGGCACAGCAGAAGGCAGCCAGATGGGGCAGTGGGAACTGGGAGGTGAGGACCTTGACTGCTGGATGTGTCTGCAGCAGGAGGGAGGTGAAAGCCCCATGTCTCAGCTGATACCTGAGCAAACCTGCAGCTGAATTCTATCAGGCAGATAGGGAGATGTGCTGGAGCCACTGGGCTGTACTGGTATCCAAATCCACCTGAAATGCTGTTCAGTCATGGGCTAAAACAGGATTGACTGCAGAACTGTCAGACAGGCCTTGGCATTCTTTGATGATGAGAATCATGGAAAGAGTAAACTTCAGGCCAAGTACTAATACAGCTCTTCCAGGGTGAAGCTCCAAAGCACAAATCTCCTGGGGACCATCAGCACCAAGAAAGCACAGAGATGGCACCCCTGCTGAAGTGCAGTGTGGAATTTAGCAGACACCTACCCAAAACCTGGGGTCACAGTCCTGTGGGCAAGGTGGAATGGCTTCAAAGTGAAGGGGGGCAGGTATACACTAAGCATTAGGAAGAGATTCTTCCCTGTGAGAGTGGTGAGGCCAGCTGTGGCTGCCCCGTCCCTGGAAGTGTCCAAGGTCAGGTTGGACGGGGCTTGGAGCACAACCTGGTCTGGTGGAAGGTGTCTCTGCCCATGGCAGGGAGTTTGGAACTAGTTGATCCTTGAGGTCCCTTCCAATCCAAACCATTCCATGATTCTACATGTTGCATCTCCATCTGCAGCATGGGCTGTGGTCTGCTCAGATGATCCTCAGACATGGGCATAGAACATTACTGTATTAAGTTTTTCTCAAGTCTTTGTATCAAATTCCAATGTGGAGAGCGAAATCCTCATTTTGGTATAAATCAGCCCCATTTCACATGCTGCAGCTGACGTTGTCCAAGTAATTTCAGTGGTTCTTGCGGGGCTTACAGCATCTGGTGGGATCCGCTTTTATGGAGCTTCTAAGCTCAAAACACAGCAGCAAACGCCTGCACAGCCAGTCCTCAGCTCCATCCTGAGTAGCCCTGTGGTACTGATGGAGACTGGCTACCTTGACAAGGCCACAGATGTATGAAGTGATAGAGTTATACAAGAAATCCAGCTTGCTGTCAGTCCTCGAGGAATTCATATGCCATGTGTCAGGCTGGCATTATTCATCCCTGGAGGGGAAACAGTGCTGGGATCTCATTACATTACTCTGTGTATACTTGTTTTATGCCTCTTTGTTTGAGAGCATGTTTGGCAACTCAGTTGCTCAAGTATTGTGCAGGAAAATAGTGTTTATGTATCAGCAGTGAAAAACTGTGTGCAGACGGTCAGGGGTGCAATTCCAACGGGACAACATTGTGAGGGATGTGGGGGTGAGGAGTCCTGTGCAGGACATCTTGGAGTAAGCAGGTCAGGATGCTGGGATTAGGGGCACAAAGACTGGAATACCTGTAAAACGGGAGTCTATGAAACATTTGTTGAGTGTCTGCATTGCCATTTGTGGCAGAGCCCACACTGCCCGTGAAAGGGATCAACCCTTGTGCTTGTGTGTAGCTCTTTAAAGATGACGCTGAAGGGCTGTGTTTGGGTCCGCACAGACCAAACCATGGGGTCGTTGCAATTGCAGAAGGTCACCTCCAGGAGTCCTGGCTGTCTCAGGGACTCCACTTTCCACCCTCTCAAGGAAGGATAATAGTGGGAAACTTTGATCTTCTGGGTGTTTCTTGGCATTTTGCAGACACTCCAAAAGATTTGTAATGAGGCACTTTTCTTATTCTGTAAATCCTATTTTCAATGGCAACTTGGTCCCTTGGCACTCACTTTCCTATGGAATACTGATGGGGACTAGTTTTCTATGGCCTCTAGCTTCAAAATACAGAAGAAATTTGCTTACACTGTTGGTTAGAAGCCTATTTATGTTCTGGGCCTCAGGACCAACCATTTCTGAAAATGTTACCTCAAAACACTTCAGCCCAAGGTGTTCGGGTGGTTTTGCTGGCTCTTCAGAGGTTCACAACCCATTTAGGAGGTTATCTAGAAAGTTAAAACAAAATTCTGTGTTTTGGGAGGCTTCATTTATGCTCCTGGATTGTTTTGATGGAGTGTTTTTGGCAAGGTGCTTACCCTGCCAGACCACCTTTGTGTTGTTTCCATCCGGAGAGCAGAGGTCCCAAATCAGCCTTACCATATCCTGACAGAATCGTTAGTTCTGAAGCAGCACTTAGATACTACAGATGGATCCATGCGTATCTTTTTTGCAGTCCACTGCCTTCACTCTCCCATTTTAAAGTTTAAATAATGATGTAACCTGGGAATAAACAGTAAATTCAGGAACAGCTTATAATTTAGAAAAGATTGACTAATTCTTGGCAAGGGCAAGTTGGCATAGCTGTGTTGACTTCAAGGGAGCAGAATTGATTGATGTTAACAATGTGGCTGGCCCTGTTTCTCCAGATGTTCTGGTGAATGCCTGCAGATAATGAATCCTGTCTGGAAATCTGCAGAAATTTATGAATATTTGTGGGATAAAGATGTTGTTACATGGATTACTGTGACCTCTCCAGGCATGGCTCAGTGCAGGGCAAGAAGCAGCCCTGCTCTGCTTGCTGAGGCATAAATGCTGCCAGAGAGACCCTAATTCAGTTGTGGAGGACAAAGCTGTTGCAATCACTGCTGAGGATGGATTTATCAAGTGAGTGATCGTAGCTTGCTCTGCGTGTGTGTGTGTGTGACATAAACATCTCTTATTTTCATTTGTAAAATTTCTCCTTGGCTCACCTCAGGGCAGATACTTCTGAGAGCTCAATTACAGGCAGTTGTAGTTGCTTGACAACACTTCTGGCAGAGTGCAGGGCTGTGTCTCTGTCAGAGAGCAGGTCTCTGTTTATTAATGTACTGACATCAAGCAGTGCCCAAGTCACCTGGGAAGCTGCTGAGCTTCTCACAGGGATGGAAAGAGATGAAGCCTGGAGTGTGAGGTCCTTGTGGCTGTTGCAGGAATTTCCAATAGGTCTTTGGTCACTTTGAATCCCATTGGGATGGAAGGGCATCATCCCTGTGGAATGGTCAGTCCTTGTCTCCAAAAGCATTGCCATTCAGACAGGAGAAATTTCATCCCTGCACCACAAGTGCAAAGGGATTTACCCAAAGATGTGCAGGGAGCCTGTGGCACTGCTTGCAATCAAAGGTGGATTCCTGGCTCTCAGCCTGCAGTTCTTTAAAGCATTTCAGCAGATACAAATCCCATCTGAGGATTGGACTTCTGCTCTCCGGAGGGATTAGAGAGTGGAAACTGTCCCTATGTGTCAGAGCAACCAACTGGCACAGTCCCTATGGAGCTTGAGGGGATGGCCCCTGCTGTCCTTCACCAGTGTCTCCCCACCTGGAGGGGTCTAAGGTGAGGAAGGGTCTCTGGAGGTTTACAGCACCCAAATGATGCCTTTTGAAATTGTAATTGAAGAAATCTTGTTTGTGAAATCTTCAGCATAAGGGTGGCAAGGCTGGGTTAGAAACAGTGGGTTTCTGCTGCAAAACATCTGATTTGTCTTGTGGCTGTCTCTGCTTGGAGTAGCCTTGTGCAGTGACAGGAAAACTGAAAGCAGCTAATCTGTTTGTAAACTTCTCTTGATCCTGGAGACTGGGCTCACACGGAACACTGCCTTGGAGAGGAGGGTGTCATTGGGCTGGAGAAGACCCTGAGCTGCTCATCCAATAAACTTTTGAAGTGTTTCCTACCAGAGGATAAAAAATTCTCCATCACAGCATCACAGAATATCCCAGGCTGGAAGGGACTCACAAGTATCAACAGGTCCAACCTCTGACTCTGCACAGAAATCCCAACAATCCCATCCTGTGCATCCCTGGCAGTGGTGTCCAAATGCTCCTGGAGCTCTGACAGCCTTGGGGCTGTGCCCATTCCCTGGGGAGCCTGGGCAGTGCCTCTGAGGGAGGCCACCCTCTGAGGGGAGAACCTTTTTCTAATATCCAACCTAAACCTTCCATGACACAGCTCCTGCCATTCCCTGGGATCCTGTCCCTGATCACAGAGAGCAGAGATCAGAGCTGTCCCTCTGCTGTCCCTCGGGAGGGAGTTGTGGCTTCTCTGAGGTCTCCCCTCAGCCTCTTCCTCTCCAGCATGAACAAACTCAGCACAAAACAGGAGAGAGAAAATAAAAAGTGTCACTGAGACAATATTCCTCTTCAATGATCTGCAGAGGTTTTGTGTCTCCAGTTATTCTTAGACCTTTCTTATTAAAATGTTAATACAGAGTTCACAAGAACAGAACCCTAATTGACACACAGTGTGTATTAAATAAATAATAAATGGGAATGAAGTATCAATGAGTGGTGTCTATGGCAGACATCTGTTTTCTCACTGGCCTGCAGCCATCCTTTCCTGGGCTGTGATCGCACCAGCCAAGCGAGGTCAGCCAAGTTCAGCTCTTGGATGAGGATCAGCTTGTGGATGCAGTGCTATGGGAGCTGTGTGCTGGTACCTGTAGGCTTCTTCACTGGCATCTGCCCTTCCTGAGAGCAGAGGTAATGTCAGGCAGGTCATCAACCTCCCTAGGATGATCATCTTCAAATGCTGTACTCACTGACAAAATCAGTGTGCAGGTGTGGCTGCCCATGGATTAGGAAAAGCTTCTGGCTAGAGATTTTTCCTGAATATTGTGATATATTAATGTTTTTATGTGATGCTGAATGACAGAAAGGCACAAGACTAGCTTCTTGGCAAGCAAAGAGCATGAACACCCAAACAAATGTGGATTGGTGCTATTCACAGGAAGGAACAAAAGATATAGAAGATTTCAGAAGAGTTTTAATAAAAAAGAAAGAAAAATCATGGTTTCACAGTGATGAAGCAGTTTCAGATGGTGCTGACTGATGTCAGTGGGGCTTTGGCAGAGTGAGAGGAGAGCAGTCCCTGAGATGACCAGATGTGGCTCTGATTCCACTTAATCTCTGTAGCAGGAGAGGTTTTGGTTCTGAGAACTAAATTCTCCTGTCTAGAGCATAGATATGAATAGATGCAAAGGCATTTCTTGAGGTGGAAAAGCATTTTTTTTTTCAGCTTTGCCCCCTTCCTCCTAGAAGTAGACTGAGCTGTGCCTCCAGTGCCATTAGAACTGTGGAATTGCCCACTGGAGGAGGCCTGCAGCTGTCGGTCAAATGTCCCTGTTCTGTGCACCTGCTGCCAGAGCTCCATTAATGGAGTATTAATGGTAGAAATGAAGTAAAATTAGAAAGCTGAGAGTTGCATTGTAATAGTGTGTGCCCTTGTGGTAGGGACTGATGGAAAATGCCAAATATAATGGATTTCATGATAAAAATTGCAGGAAACAATGGTTCTGTGTGATGACAACTCCTGGAGCAGAGCAGAAGTTGCGTTGATGTTATCATGTACTTAATGAGATGTTTTGAACCCAAAACACTTTACACTGGGGATGTCACTGGCTTCATGTAGTTTTAAGGGAGGGTTCACAAGTGGTATTTGGCCTCTGGAAAAGGCCAATTAGTTTAAATGACACTTCAGCCCAAGCGACAGAACTTGAGCGATCGCCCAGGATCTGGGTAGCTAATGGTGCCTTTCAGTTCAAGCCTGTCTGTTTAAACACTGTCAGGAACCTGGTGTTGAGACAAGCAGTTTCTTGGTTTTGCCTTCTTGGGGTGATGGGAAACGGCTGTTCCTCTCTGGAGTGTCCCGGGAGGTGCAGGCACATCCCTGCCCCAGGGATGGAAACACAGCCAGAGCCTTCTGCCTGCAGCTGGTGAAGGGTCAGGGAAAGATCCAAGGGGCTGAGCAGTGTTACAAAGCTCATTCATATTCAGGGTCTACTCAGTAACATCAGGATGAAATACCTGCCCTCTCCATTGTTTCCTACCTTCACCCAGCCCCCTGCAGCCCAGGTGGTGGACAACAGCAGGAGACAACCTCACTGGGCATGGGGACATACCACAGCAAAGCATCAGGGCACACAGGTATCAAGTTCCTCCTCAGGTGTTTATCCTTGCTGGTTTCTCACTGGAAGAGGTCAAAATGAGATAACTTCACACCTTGGAAGACCTGGGTTACAGCCCATGAGTGGAGCAGAACTGGGAGGGTCCTGGGAGAGTAGGTCTCTCCTGGCTGCTGAGATGGGCAGCTCTGGAAGTTCCAAGTCTTAGGGATGGACATCTGGGGAAAACACTGATCTTGGTTTTGCCAGACTGATGGGACGAGCATCAGAGCAGCTTCAGGTGCTCCATCTACACTGTGTATGGAGGTAAGTCAGGCCAAGATGTGTATCCCTGATGTGTTTAATTCAAAATAACGAGCTGTGGAGGTTCACCAGTCTATGAGGGAATCTGAACATTTCTTCAGGATGCTCACCCAGAGAGTAGTCACTGGTTTTGGAGGAAAGATGTCACACACTGTGTCACCTTGATGGGAAACAGTAACCCAGCAGGACCCAGCACCAGAGAATCCTGTTTCAGTCACCAAGCACTGCAAAAGTGAGAATGAATGGGAGCCTTGGCGCTGATTTCCCCCTCTTGAGGCTGATAAAACTCCACCAAGGTTATAACCCAGCAGCCAGGAATGACAGCGCTGAAACCTCAGAGGGATAAAGCTGGTCTTCCCCCAGCCTGACAGTAACAAATGGGCTCAGGTGGGTTCTTTACCTTGGAATCATAGAATCACTAAGATTGGAAAAGACCACCAAGATCGTCGAGTCCAACCTTCCTGTGCTGCTGTGATGAGCTCTGTAACCTTCCACTTCTCCAGAAACTTGCATCTAGGCCTAATCTTCCTTTAAATTTATCTTAATTATTAATGCAACACATCTGTTAGAAGTCATGTCAGCTCAGAATAAGGGAAGGGATTAAGGTAAGCTTTGGGATATGCTTCAAGTGTCTGTACTTAGCATTTCTAATACTGAAATCTTTAAATGGACAGAAAAGTTTGTCCAGAGCCCAAAGTCATCAGCTCATTACTGAATTTAATGCACAGTGTGACTAATTAAGATTTAGGAGCTTGCATTGTATGTATTAGTGCTCTTCCTGGGCTTGCGTGTAGGAAGGGACCCAGCATCAGAGAGGGGTCTCACCTGCCCAGCCTGTGTGCTGCTGGGTCTGTACCATCCCCTGAGCTGGGACCAGGCACCCGCCACCAGGGGAGTTATCCTGCACCTCCCATGGAAGGGCTGGCGTCCCCAGGGGCACACTGGAGCCCCAGTTCTGCCACTGTCCTTGGCAAATGGTTCATCATTCCCTGCCTGCAAGTGGGGGTAATTTTTTAGGCTGTCACCCAGCTGTTAAAAATTCTTGCATCTTCCTAGGAAATAGGGTTGCATGTAAGGGTGGGCAGCAAAACTGAAGAGGAATTGTACCTTTGAAATAACAATGACAGAGTCAGAAATAAATTTCTATAGCTGTGGAATCCCAAATCCATGCTCCCTCAGCAGTCAGCAGAAAACTGGGGATACTCCCAAACTATGGCTGAGGAGAGCTGTCTGTGAAAGCAGAGCCCTAAATGTTGGCCCTGATACATTCAGGCCAAAGTTAATTATCTCAAAAAGAGTAATTCTGTTGGGTGTAAGCCAAATACCGTTTCGCTTGCATTTACATGTTGTCTGAAATGATTTGTCAACAATCTTCTGTAATTAGATCTTGATTTAGGCTAATCAGGGTATGTCTTGTTAACTCGAAGTGTGTATTTAAACCTCCATTGAACGTAATAGGACACAAGCACATGCTGAGGAAATATGAAATATTTTCACAAAAAGACTGAACTGAAATACTCAGCCTTTTTTGCTGTTTCAACCATTCTTTCCACTGTCAAGGAAAAAAAAATCCATTATTCTAATATCATGAGCTGTCTCCAATTATTTTGCCAAGCTGGGAAATTTGTGAAAATTCCACTCTGGAAATGTGAAAGCAAAACACGTTAGTATGTTAAAGTGGTTTAAAGCCACTGCTGAGAAAGTGGTGACATGGTGGCTTTGTTCCAATTTTCTATCTGTGTTGGGTTTTTTGTTTTGCCTTTTGTCCCTACAGGAATTCCAGGACTGACTCAATTTTATAAAAGTCACTTGGATTCCACAAGGACTGAATTTGCAGCCTTGCTAATGTAATTAACATCTATTAGTGAGCGTGTGCCACGAGCAGCTTAATAGGAAAATCTAATAACGTGTCCTATTGGAATGTTCCCTGTTAAATCGTCAAAGTGCTTTAGTGTATGTTTTCTGTAGGCAGCACTGTATAATGGAAATGTTACACAAATTAGTATTAGGCCCTTGGTGAAATGGGATCTTTTATTTAATTTGATTTTACAGCCCGGATGCAGAGTGATTGCTGCCTTGGCCTTGCCAGCATGTGGCCAGGCAGAATTAGGTTTTGCTGGGATCACCTTTGGAATGACTCCTCCACAGCCCTTGCCTACGGAGTGGCTGGGGTTCGCTTTTTACCTGACCTGTAAATGGCATTAATAATGTCCTTGTGGAGCAATAGCATGGCAGGATGGGCTCCATAAAAGCAGGAATCCTGTGGCTGACCAGTGTTGTGTTTTATTTTTTTAAGGTGGGTAATAAAAGAAGAAAATTGAAAGCTCGTGCCTTTGGTTTTGTTTGGGAGCAGAGGTGCAGCTGTTTGAATAAAGCCCCCCTTGTTCTTTGGGTGCTGCTGCTGCCCAATTGCTGGAGCCCCATTGGGTTTACTCAGGGTCTTAGTGGTGGTTAATGGAGCAGGAACAGTTGGACCCTCATGCCAAGTTCTGGGACTGCAGAGAGAGCAGCTGGGTCTCCCGCTGGGAAGGGACAGAGGGCTAGGAGAGCACAGCCACTGCTCTGCTCGTGGGGTGCCAGCCATGAGTGCCCACAGCTGGGCAATGTCTCCATCATCCCTGCTTTACTCCTGGGAGAACTGAGTTGTGAGGAGGGTGATGCTCCCATCCCCTTGGACTTGGGGAAGGGGTAAAATCCCAGAGGAGCTGCTTCTCTTCTCAGTAACTACATAGTAACCTCGGTAAGTCAGCAGTATATGCCCACATTAACCTCTTCCCTCCAAAATCAGAGTGGCAAATGTTCGTGCTGCATGAAGGAGATGATGGGTTGTCTCAGTTTGGGGTGGTGCAGCTCTGAGAATTCAGTCTCAGCAAAATACTTAGTGAAAAGTGAGATTTCTTCCTCTTTTAGTTGTTTCTCTTCTGGAGAGGAGAAGGGATGAACATCCCCCTGGAAGGAGAAAAAGGAGGGCAATTTGTTAAGAAACTCTCTGAGGTGGGCAGCATATCTGCAGTTAATACGTAAGGGGAAGGGTTTGCCTCTCTCTTCAGGCTGCTGCTTTAACTCACCCCAGGAGGAAACCACCAGGCCAGGGGCTCTTTAATTTTTCATCAGGCAAACCTGTTTCCTTCCCTATTGAGGAGAATTTCTTCTTTAGAGCAGACTGATTCTGTCCTATGCACCGTCTTGTACTTGGGGCTTGCAGCACAGCTCCTGCAGCTCCTTCTGCAGCATCGGGCACTTCTCAGATGTGTCTGAAGTCGAGATCTCCTCCAGGAGCAGCTCCGGCTGTAAACTGGGCTGATTGTGCTGCAAGAATAGCAGATTATGGAAGACTTTGCTGAGCAGCCCCCTTGAGTTCTGCCTCCCTTGGAGCAGCAATATGCCTGTCAGCAGCTAACCCTGGGCTGCACAGCCAGCGTCCAAGTGTCCCTGAGCCTGAAATAGCCACGTTTGGTTTGGATTTAATGGCAATTTCCCTCAAAGCAGTGGCCCAGCAACTCACACATAAATTTGAGCAACCTGGTCTAGAGGAAATTGTCCCTGCCCATGGCAGGGATTTGGAATGAGATGGTCGTTAAGGTCCCTTCCAACCCAAACCATTCTGGGATTCTGTGTCTAAGGCTCACTGGGACTCTGTCTTTCAGAAAAGCACCATGAGCATGGCAGGAGCTTCTCTGGGTACAAATCCTCTCCCAAACATCAAGATGCTAAAATGAAACTGCAGACTCAGGAGCAGACCCAGGTTTCCTGGTTCAGTGAACTGTGAGCTGCTGTCCTGATCCAAAAGAAAACAGGAAAACCGGACTTTCCAAAAATACTGTCAGGATTCTGACAGAGTTTTCCTGCTGGCTTTCAACAGCATTTAAGCAAAGCTAGAGCTGAATTGATAGTGCTGGTATGCAAGGGCTGGGGAACAGGGAGGGGGGATAGAGAAGGGAAATTATTTGGGCAGTTCTCAATGGAAAATGATTTTAACAACAACAAACCCATTCTGTCTGCTTGTAAAACAATGAACTTTAAATCCTTGTGCCCTCTAAGTGAAAAGCCCCTGGGCAGGGACAACTTTGACCAAAATCGTTAAACAGGGAAACCTACACTTCTTGTATGTTCCCATTACCAGTTGCAAGAGCCTATGAGTGTCTTTATAGATTTCTGCTGTTGTAAAGGAAGAAAAGAGTTGTTGGTTCCTCATACTGATGAGTCTGTAAAACCTTTGCTTGGATTTTTTTGGTTAGTTCTGTTTTTTGGGGGGGAGGGTTTAATGTTGTTGGGTTTTTCTTCTATTTTTATTTCCCCATGAATATTAAAGCAGTTCTCAGAAGCTGGCTGGGTTCACTTTCACTTTGAATTAGATAAGCTGAGGCAAATATGGGGCTGTACCTTGCCCAAGATCGTAAAATGGATAAATGACAACATTTGGGGTAGAACTCAAGTTTTTCCTGGTTCAAGCTGGCTGTGCAGAGACTCAAGAGGGCTTCCCTGGAAGCAGGTCAGGACTATTTCCCTCACCTGTGAGCCGAGCTCTCTCCTAGCAGCAGGGCCATAGACCCCACTTTGTACCATTTAACTACTGATTTATATCTTCACTGGAAGGCCTTACACACAGGCAGACCTGGAAGTAACAGTACTTGATAAAATCCTTCAATTTTCTTGGTTTGTAATTGATGTCAGCAGTTTTATGCCTGCATAGAGCATCAGCATGAACCATGTGGAAATGACTGATGAGATGTTGGGTCAATGTCAGGAGAAGGGGCAAGAGCTGCCTTTCTCTTGAAGTATTTGGCTTTTATTAGCTACCTGTAACTGCAAACAGTCATATTGGGGCTTCTCTGGCCAAGAACCACTTGGTTTAGGTGCAGCATAGAGAGAAACCTTTTTTCATGCCTGTGGTGCTGCTGTCTTGTGTCCCCACCACGTTATGCTTCTCTTGGTTGAATATTGCCACTCAGCAAAATTTAAATTAATTTCTATCTTACAGGACATTGTATTCTCTGACGGAAAGTCTTAGTGAGTGCTGGGTGAAACAGGGATGTGGGTCCAAGGACAGTGCTGTGTGTTAGTGTGTCTGCGTGTGTGTCCTCACTGGTGTCACCTGGGCCAACTTGTCCTGGCCTCACATCTCCTGAAGGCGTGAGATGGCTACAGAAACATGACCTCTTTGAGACCTTGGAGTCAATCCCATGCATTTGAGAGAAAAACATTGCTGTTCAGGAGGAAAAGTAGTAGAAGCTGCTGTCTGGGGCGGTGGGACACAATGTCCCAGCCACATCCTGGCCACGGCACGTGTTGTGGCCCTGGGTCAGGCTCTCCAAGGACATGCTGGTGGTATCTGTCCTTGTAGAGCCAGCAGCTGAACTTCCTGATGCACTGTTTGGAAGCTTTCATGGTTTGAATCTTCCTGTGATCTGGGGCAGTGAAAGTAAAATGTAGAGGAGTGAGAAAAAGGGGTGAAAGGTGGAAAAGGAGAGACAAAGTGGAATATTGTGCTAGGTTTTGTCTTCAACCAAACCCCAAGCTGTGTTTTATCAGATGCTCTTGTCACAAAGACTGTTTTCTGCAGGGACAGTGTCTGGGTGATGCTGATACGAGCAGGAGTTTGGGATTTGTGATGGGATATCTGGTTTGAATCAAATAAAGAATCACTCTGAATCCCTGCCCAAAGCACAAATGAAGCCTGCAGCATGTTAACAAGATGAGAAAGTCTGGCCAACTCACTTAATCTATTTCAGGCTCCTCTTGGCTTCCAGGTGTTCATCCTGGATCACAAGCCAAAACATCCTGGGAGACGCTCTTGCTGTCATATTTTCAGCCCATCTGATAAGGCTCTTGCCTCCGAGCCGGCATGCTGCTGCAAGATTCCCACTCTGCCCTAGCCAGGGATGTCAGCTTAGGGCTTCAAGGCCAGATCTAAACTGTAAATAGAAAAATAGAGGTTTTGTCAACTAAATGCCTCACCAGCTGTATGTCTTCAACCTCAGAGTTCCCTTTTGGGATATGTGCTTTTTCCATGGATGGGCAACTTATTTTCTTGTTCAGAGCCCTATCAACCCTCATGTCACTTCTCTCTATTTTAAAGGGTGTGCAAGGAACTGGGCAATGCTGGTTGATCTAAGGGAGGTCCAAGCTCACTTCTGTCCCCAGACAAATCTACCTGACAGCCACATACTCCCTTGTTGACAAAACCATGCTAGGACATCTTGACTGTGCCTAGGATTCCAGATGGTCTTAAGGAAGCAAGGAGAGGCCCATGCTAAAATGGGAATGGGTTTGGGGCTGATGATGGTCATACTCTTCAGACTACATTCACAATTCACAGCTCTAGACTTGGACTTCCTTGTTCTTCCTTGACTCTCTGGGCTCTGACTTGCTTTGCAAAGAGCAATGTAGTTTTTGGCAGGGCTCAGTAGCCCCTGCTGGAAGGAAAAAGCCCCTGAGCTGTGCCCGTGACCAGCCTTCTCTGAGGAACCTGGTTAGTGAGGGAGGAGGAGAAGAAGCAAGAAAGAGGAAAGCCTCCCCTCTGATGATTTTCCCAAGCACTTGATGGAGATTGGACTGCCCCAACAAGGCTAAAACTCAACCCAAGGGGCTTGTCTTTGCCACAAACCCCTGGCTTTTCCATAGTTAAATAGAAGATGCTTCAGACTGACTTTTCAGTGTTCCTCTGAATTATCTGTGTGTTCTCCTGTACATTACAAGTACTTGCATTTTTTTCCCCCAAAGAGCTGAATCTAGTCACTTTTTTCCTCTAGGCTTCAGAGGAAATGGAAAGGTACTTAACTTATGTTTTATTCATTGCAGTCACTATCTCTTGTTAATTTACTTACATTATTTACAGAATTTTAAAGTATTTTGTGTGTCAGGCAGCATCCCAGGCCCTATAAAATGCTAATTTTCAAACTGTATCAGAGGCAAACATCTTTCCTGGGCCTCTAGGTAGACAAAGGGTCATCCCCATTCCTAATTTATTTTTTATGATTCTATATTTAAATGCAATAAAGCCTGCTTGAATGGCAGATCTCAGGCAACCCACTTCTCGGTGCAGTTAAATTTTATGAAGAT
The DNA here is from genome assembly GCF_000691975.1 of Corvus brachyrhynchos. NCBI lineage: Eukaryota > Metazoa > Chordata > Aves > Passeriformes > Corvidae > Corvus > Corvus brachyrhynchos. The sequence continues at coordinate 237,500 of NW_008237536.1, forward strand.
CCACTGTGGTTGTGCTACTGGTACAATAAATTTAATTTTTGATCTAGTGCCCTTAATTACTAAGGATGACTGAACCTGGTTTAAGTACAGGAATAACTATCTTGGATTTTTGCCCTCAATGAGAACGAACACAGGGTTCCGAAAGTTCAAGTAACTTTCTGAAAAGAAACTAAGTTTTATTTTCACAGTGGCTTCTTTGCACTTCCTGGTTCCAGTGAGAGAGGAAGTGGGGGAAAACTCAAACCCCAGAAGGGTCTTAATGTTTTAGGTTTTAATCTCATGTCTGTGAGCTCTCGGCAAATTGGTCCATTTCCCAGCCTTGGGGAGTTGGAATCTTTCAAAGTGCTGGGGCAGTGGACACCGTAAAATTGAGCAACACATGAAGATTGAGGGACATTTTAAGATAGTCTGAATCACTGTGACATGCCTGAACCATGTGTTTCCTACTGCTCAGCTCACTCTCAAGGTTTAAGGCCTATCAATAGGAAACATGAGACAGTAGATTCCAGTGGCTTTTGTCCTGGCAGAGTAAGGCCAGAGGTGTGTGGTCACCACAGCATACCCTATGAGTGTCTCTTGGTCACAGTGGTTGTCACCACTGGTGTCTGCTGTACTTCTCCAGGTGTCCCTGAGGCATGCTCTTCTGCCCAGCTAAGAAGATATGGTGGTCCCACTGTGGCAGGGAGAACAGCTTATCCAGGCCTCTCCTGATAGCTCTGGAGAAATCTTAGGTGAAAATGAGATGTTCTGGTGTGAAGTATCACATTTCTGCTTGCTGAATGTGGGAACAAACAACCCCACAGGTCTGGAGCTGCTTCAGGAGAAGGGAAGCCGAGGCTGTGGTGCAAAGGAAATTAACAGTGAGGTTAGTGCAGGGTCAGGCATGATCCCAGGAGTGGCCAGGGCTGGATGGGCACTGGAACACCATCCAACTCTCCCTTGCAGACACAGTCCTGGGCTCTCACCATGGTTTACAAGACAGACAATTTCTCCTTGGCTCCTCCTGAGGTCTGCCTGAACCAGGATGCCTCTTCTCCGTCTGTTCAGCCTCCAGCAGTGCTGGTGTGCCATGGCAGCAGCTCCTCCATTCTCTATGGAGAGGTCACATCATGATAAGTAAAATGACCTAATCTCAAAATTAATGTAAAGGTGGCATTGAATGCTCTGACATAGTGTGTCTGATCAAAACATGTTGGCAGACTTGAAGACTGCCAAGTTTGAGCCTTGTAGCCGCCCTGAGAAACATTGCAGGGTTACCACACATTGTCATCACAATTATTTTTCTGTGCTTGGAGTTTCAAGAAAGTTTCAAGATTTTTCTAGTGAAGGTATCATGGAATTTAATGTACAAAGCTGCTGTGACTGCCTCCTCCATTCAGTGCAAGGTACAGGGCTTCACTGGGCAGGTGATCCTGTTTGAGGTGTAGCACTGCAACCTGCAACCTGAGCTCAGGCAGCCTCTGGATCACCTTCAACCCTCACTCCTTGGAGGCCAAAGCCAAGTTACCATCGCCTCACAATACAGATATTGCTTCATCTGTAAAAGGAGGTCAGTGACACGAAACGGTGTGAATAAATGGTGTCAGCAGAAGGGGACGTGGCCCTGCTGAGACACTCGTGATATGTGATATTGTGATGTGAAAGGCTTGGCCCCAAATTAGCACCAGGGCATCCTGTGGGTGTGAGCAGCTGCTCATGGAGTTCTCAGCGGAACAGCTCTGCCAGCAGCCAGGTGGTGGTGATGTCCTGCTCTATCCTATCCCAGTCACAGCCACCTTTCTGGCCCAGCTTCTTCCTTTCATAGCACTTTTTTCAGTACTGGGGTTGTTTTAGGCGGAACAGGTAAAGTTCTCATGAGGCTGGTTGATGCGCCAACACAGGTTTTTGGAGGGAGCAGCTGTGATGTTTCCAACTGTTATGATATCTCTTTTGGAAAAGTGACAGATACTTTTTTTGGAAATGACTGGGAAACCTTGGAGCTTTTCTACTGCTGGAAGCCAGGGAGGTCTTGTGAGGCTGTTACACTCTTCCAGTACTCACTGTGAAGAGAAACATCTGAAAAAACACTGTCCAGTAGACACTGTGGTCCTGACCACCATCTCCAAAAGAGCACAAAATCCTTTTGTAACTTTGAAGTTCGCTAGTCCATGTGTCCATGACGGACACTCACAGGACAAGCTGTTCCATTCTCCTGGACTCTAAGAGGATCTGGGTGAAGTGCAAGGCCGTGCAACACTGAGGAGTCTGCTCACCACAGCTAGCTCAGGTTTTGAGTTGTGTCCTTGATGTTAGATTTTGGTTTTTTTTTAGGGGGGGCGTATTTTCTAAGTCAACAACCTGCACATGTGGCATTATGCTGCTCAAAATTTCCTTGTGTGTGCACTGTAGCCAGAAGGAATGCACTTAACATACAAAAGCTGTCATTCTACTGAGGAAAAAAAAATCCCATTTACAAGCTTGTTTGAAAGGTTTCCTCCCCCTTTCATCTTAACCAAGAAATTGGCATGTTAATAAATGCAAGCCCCAAGAATCTGAATGCTGCTCAGACACTGTGAACGGATTTCTCTGCAGCAGTGTGAGGCTCCCTGGGAGCCTGAATGCTGCTCACCCAGCCCAAGAGCATGCCCTGCTCTGGAGCTGGTTCTGCCACCTCCAGTCAAGTCAGGGACACAGTCCTGGCTTAGGATGTGTTAGATTTATCTGCAAAGCAGAGCCGATAGTATATGAACTTTGGTAGGAATTAAGAATATGATAATTTTTCAAGTCATTCTGTATGAAGTCCTTATGAAGTGGGGAAAGACATCTAAAGCTGCCCATTGGAAATCACTGGCAGCTAAATTTAAATATGTTCCTCTTCCATCCACAATCTTGTCACCATCTTGCTGTCGTATTCCAGTGAGCCCATGGATCTACGTCACCTTCTTTCACCATCAGTAAGACCACCAATTCCTGCAAACATTCTCTTCAAGTTGACTCAAATATGCATTGCCAAATATTTTTCCTTTTCCCTGTCTCACTATGAGGAAGAAAATCCTTCCTGATGGTTTCCTAAATACACACTATGTGGCATTTACCAACATTGGTTAAATCTAAATAAATAAATCCTTCTATTCCCCAAAAGAACCTGTTTGTTCTGTGATGTCAAAGCCTGGCCTTGGTGACATCATTAATCATCACAGGAATTGCTGTGATGCCCCAGGAAATTACTGGCTAAAGAAGTCATGAGCCATTTACTGAATGGAGGAAGAAAAAGATTCTCTTCAGATAAGAGCATGGGAAAAGAAAGAATGGAAATTTAGGATAGGTTAATGGATCTTTTAATGTGCAGAATGTAATATTTCCCTGTGTGTATCAGAGACAAATTCTTTTTTTGCAAGGTAAAGAATCTCCAAGGAAATACCTTCTAAATAGGCTTATGTATCCAGATACAATAGGAAGAGAATGCTATAATTATGAATCTATGTACCTGGAGATAAATGAAAGGGGGCCGCTCTTTCTCTGAGGGCTACACTGGAATGCTTCCTGATCCCGGAAACCTCCTTTACGCACATGAAAGTTAAGATATTCCAAGCTGGATCTCCCATCTGATCATTTCGAGTGCACTTGCTGCAGTGTATTATACATCCAGGATGTAATTTGCTTTAGTGAAATTGTCATTTTTATTCCTAAATAGCTGGTGACCACTGGGCTAAAGACAGCTCTCCAAAAGCGACCTTGAAGATCGCACACCATTACCGACGCCTTGTTTAAATTGCAGAGAAATGCTGGGGCTGCATAATAAGATGCTGATTGTCAGGCTGAGCAAGCAAACTGAGATGAAAATGATGTTGGGAAGAACTGCTGCTTTGACATCTCCTCCTACACTGTTCAAAATGCTTTTCTTGATTCTCTGTTCATCCACTATCTTTCCTCTGCAAACTTCCTGGAGATAAGTTTCTGCTCTTGGACAAATATTTTTCAGAATAAACAGGGAGGCAGAGGGAAAATGTTTGTTTTATACCTTTGTGAAGTGATGAAAAAAATCTCCATGTTCTGCAGCCCTTGAACCATTGTTCTTTTGTGTTTTTGGCAGAAATGTTTGAGCTGTATTGATTTCTTGTAAAATGAAATGTTAACAAATGTGTAGCAAGAATGGAAGTTGTTTCCTTCTCTTTCTTGTGACTTTTCTGAGCCTGGAGGATTTTTTGACCTTTATTCCCTAAGCTCCTGGTTGGAAATTGAATGAAGTTCATGGGAAAACTCGGTGTAGCAATTAGTGGTGTGTTCAGCTGGCTTCTCCCTCCTTGTAGTGTCTGTGTCACACGAACCTGCCTGACATGTCGAAAATAACAACAATTAAATATCCACAAAACTTTGGATGTGAGGCAGCATAATAATAATGTTGTTAACTTTTTTTTTTCTTATTATTTCAAAATTTATTAATAAATATTCTCTTGGAGGAGGAAGCTCCTTGACAAGTTAATCTCATTCCTGGCTTAGCACTGGGTTTTCTGCCATGCTATGAGCCCATACAAGCTTTGCAGTGCCCTGCAAGCTGAGGCAGCTGCTGACAGCAGCCTGGGAGCAAAGCTGGTCCCACACCATTCTCCAGAGGTGCCAGCACCTGTGGCGGAGAAAACCTGAACCTTCCTGTGCTATTTTCCATCTCCTATCAGAAAAAAATGCAACCAAGGGGAAATTAATGGGGATCAGCTCCTCCTGGTGCCCCCTGACCTGTTGGTTTTAAGCTGCAGAATTTACCTAAATCTTGCAAGGTGCATCCAACCCCTGTGCTTTGTGTTGTAGCACTCAGCTCCTGAGCTGCCCTCCAGCACTGCTGGATGTTCCCTGCTCTGATGAATCAATCCCATAATATTCCACTCCTGCATGCGTGACCTCCCTGCACTGTAGGGCTGTTTGCAGGGTTATCCAGGTGCACCGCCGAAAGTACAAGCTCCCAACACTCTCTCCTCCTGTAGTTTATAGCTCTCACTGTTCTGGCAGGGAACAAAAGGATCTGACCTTCCTGAGGGCGAGCAGGGAAGTTACTAAATAATCGAGTTCTCCTTCCCCCAAAAGGCTGTAAATTGTGCTGAAATAGTGTTTTCACGATATGCCAGATGAGAAGCTGTTGTCGGCCACAGAATGATTTTTAATTGAACATGAACCAGAGGAAATGCTTTACCCTGGAAAACTCCCACCTTCTCTCTCCTGCAGAGCACATGCGTGCTGCCTGCTTTTCTCTCAACCTGATGGAAGCACTGCCAGCATCCCCTGGGTCAGGGAAGGTTCTGGTCCACCCCCAGGAAAGGACACAGAGATACCATCCAGCTTTCAAATTGCTGCTGATGTCTCCTTGGAGTGCTCAGGGACAGCTCATGGTCTTTGGACCTGCTGAAGATTTGGACATGTGATGGGGTCAGGAGGGCAGTCCTGGAAAGCCCACAGCACCTTGTGGGTTTGGGTTGCTTGTTATGTTTTATGGACAGCCTGGAAGGGGCATTGAGCAACCTGGTCTAGTGGGAGGTGTCCCCACCCACGGCAGGGAGTTGGAACAAGGTGCTCTTGCAGGTCCCTTCAAACTCAAACTTTTCTGGGATTGTGTGGCAGGCTCACTGTGCCAGAGGGATGAGGAAAAATAGAGGAAATGCCTCTGCTCTGTTGAGAAAACCTTCATTAATGGTGGCAAAACAAGGCCTCAAAGCCAGAAGGTGAATGAACTGGATTTGTCCTCCAGCTGCAGCTTATATTTCTGAAGAAGACAAGACAAAAGTGCCACAGGACACTTCTCTTTTTACCTGTGCGACTTTTATTGGACACCCTAAAAATCTTCCCTTCTTTAGAATTTAATCCTACAAAAATGGCTCTTACACACTTTTTCTCCTCCTCTTGGTTATTTTTTTCCATGCTTTGACATTATTAAGTGAGGAACACTACTGAGCTCCAAAGTGTGGAAGAAATGGTTCACAGCCAAAATGTTCCGCTGGAAAAAAAAAAAAGAAGTATTTCCATGGCTCCTCTAAGTGCAGCCAACTTGGTTTTCTGTGGCTCCAGTTTTATAGGAGAGATTTCTGAAGTCCTACCCTGAGGTCACCAACTTGTGGGAAAGTACTTGTGATTTCTCCCTCCCCAGCCAATAAGTATCAGTGCTACTTTTCACACTATTGCAGAATGACCCTAATTAGGCTTATTAAAGTTAGTTCTATGCTAATGTTGTGGCCACAATCCTGCAAACACCTCTGCATATGTACAGTCGTTATTGATGTTAAGAGTTCCTGCTAAAGCCAGTGAGGCTGTATCCATGCTGAAAACTGGGTGTGTTTGTCAGGTTGTCAGGGATGGTGAGAACAAAAGCTGTGGCCAGATATTCACTGCATTTTGTTGTAAGAGAAGACTTTCTGATCACTGCTGAAGTGTTTAAGATTGGTTGTCTAGAGATGGAAGCAAGAGTTTTACATAAAATAAGACCTGAACCAATAATTTCCTCAAGTTAAAGCAGAATCCCGAGGGTTCATTTTTTTTCCTGTCAAGGAAAAGATGAATTTAACATTTTTATACCATGTTATTGTGTCTGAGCACTATACTGGTGTCTTCATTCCTCCCTACCAAGCATTGCTGCTGCTGCACCAGCTGCAGTTTCCTCATGACCTTCTTCTTCTTCGGGGCAGTTTCCCAGCACATGCAGGAGCAGCACTGGGAAGGCTGGCTCGTGCCTCATGCAGCTTTACCACCCAGAAATTTTGTTTGTGCCCATCCTGGTACCCCTAAAGTTAGCAGTAGCTGCGGGAGGTGACAAGAGGCTTGAAGCTGTGTCAAGCCTGGGTGCATCCAGCTGACCTGTAAGTAACGCTGGCCTTGCACCCTGCAGGGCTGGATCTCTGTCTTGGCCTGGGATCAGATGTCCCCGGCGATGACAGTAGCCTGTCTCTCACTCGTTTCATGCTTCAGTAAGACAGAGCACTTTTTTCTCATGCAACTTTTGAGCTTTCTCCTTATCAGGTCTCTGCTGCTGGGTTGTGATTTCCAGGAAAGGCCTCCCGGTGTCTGTCTTTGTTCTTTGGCTAATTGGACCCTCAGGAAGGAGATGTGCATGGTAGACATGAGTGTGCCCCAGGTTTGATTTGCCGTAGCAGGTCCTATTGAGAACTTGTCAAGCTTCACCACTGCTGTGACTCACCATGTGTTTTCTCCTCTGGGTTATGGTTCATTAAGTGATTAAGTAAACTTATTGCTCCTTAGACAGAGGCTACATGAGAACTTCCCATTGAGTTTCTTAAGAGTTCTTGGTTTTGGTGGTTCTGAGCTATTCAGAAGCCTGGTGTTGAATGTGTTGGAACAGATGGAAAGAGTTCAATTGATTTTGGGGAGAAGTTTGCTTTAGGCCACTCATGAAGAAGGAAGGACACTACTTAAAGATGTTCCCTGAAAGTATTTCTTCCTTCCCACTAATTTCCCAAGAGCTGAGGAAGTGGGCAGTCTGATTATGCAGAAGAGCCACCACAGGTCAAGGGAAGCCCTCAGCCCTTGCCCAGACCCAGAGGGCAGCTGCATGTGAACAGTGGCTCCTCTCACAAATCCATTGCTACCCTTTGCTGTGGAGATCCCTAATTAGACAGGAGCACTGGAATCTTTCCAACACGTCTCCCCTGCTGGCTGCCCTCCCATTTGGTCATGCTAAACGAGTAGGTAAATAGGCTTTTCATGAAATCTAACACCCGCCCTACCTAATCCCCCCTGCCTTCAAACTGTGGGGCTAATCAGTTGTTTTGACATAACTGGGATCCAAATTCTATAAGGAACATTGCCAAGAAAAGTTCAAATCCAAGACCAAGATTAATGAGAACTTCAAAGAAATTTGCCACCAAATGTTACTAATTTAGTACACCCTCTGTTTGAAACCAATGACCTAATTGGAAACTATATTCTTTAAAAGCCTTTATGTTCCAGCTCTTTAGTATTCAGGAGGTGACTTCTGAGATCAGAGTGGGTTTATGTCATTTGGTAGGACAGGACTGTTGATTTCCACTCCCACCTCCCTAAAACTGGGATACGATATCTTGCATTAGGTGATTGTGCTCTAAATGCACAATAAATAACAGATTTGTAATCAGACAAACAATTTCCTTCTTCTCTCCAATAACTGAGTATAATATTACAAATCCCTTAAAGCTGGTTAGAGAAATGAAAGGTCTGACTGACTTTGCTGCTTAACATGTTGCCAAAAAATCAGCACATCAAAAAACTGTACTTAGTGTAAAAATGCACGTTGTTTCACAGGGCCATTGATAGTACCTCTGCCTTCCCAGAGTTTCACCGAGGTCTAAATGACTGTATCTTCTGCACTTGGCTATGGATTTGGGAAGAAAACCTGAGGAGAAAATCAGATCATTGATGCCTTAAGCAAAGATCAATCAACCTGCGGTGGAAGTCAGGCATGCTGCAGTCAGCTCAAGCACTTCTCTGTGGCTTGTGTTCTTCCTAGTACTCCACAGAGCTCCACATTTTCCTGAGAGGGTCCTGCTGTCACCTGTGATGGGGTTGTTTGCCCTGCATCCAACTATGCTGATCCTCACCCGTTGGTCCAGGACAGAGGCAACTCATGCTGGAGACCCTGCAGGGTTTTCCCAGCAGATGGACTCAGATAGAATGAGGTCAAGGTGGGACTTGTCTCACCTGCTGCTGTAGGTGGAAGTTTTGTGTAAATATACATTCTAAATCACTGCTTTCTGTATATTTGGAGGAGGAAAATTTCTCTACATTGGCCACCTACTTTAGTGTGAACTGTACCATCCTCTGGTACTGGCTGTTTCTCTGGTCTGACTGCAGGGAGACTGTGTGACAGCTGAGGGTTGTATCTTCGTGTCCTGAGCATCAGTGAGGATCAGAGAATCACAGATTCCCAGAATGGTTTGGGTTGAAAGGTACCTTAAAGCTCATCCAGTTCTACCCCCTGCCATGGGCAGGGACACCTCCCACTACCCCAGGGTGCTCCAGGCCCCATCCAAGCTTGCCTTGAGCACTTCCAGGAATGGGGCAGCCACAGCTTCTCTGGGCAACCTGTGCCAGGGCCTCACCACCCTCACAGGGAAAAATGTCTTCCCAATATCCCATCTAAACCTACTCCCTGTCAGTGTGAAGCCATTGCCCCTTGTCCTGGCATTCCAGGCCCTTGTGAACAGTCTCTCTCCATCTTTCCTGTTGGTTCTTCAGGCACTGGAAGACCACAAGGAGGTTACTCCAAAGTCTTCTCTTCTCCAGGCTGAACAATCCCAATTCTCTCAGCCTTTCCTCACAGCACAGCTGCTCCAACCCTCTGGTGAACAGGAAGCAGCTATGAAGCAAAGTCTTCTCAAAAAAAAATCCTCATTGGTTAACTGGGCAGAATAACAGCTCTGGAAGGATTTGTAGAGAAGATTTTGATCCATACCCCTGAATAACCATAAAGTGAATTATTTGGGATGTACTGCAGCTCATTTCAGACACTAGAGGACCTGGGATACCTAATTTGCCCACGCCGCCATCTCCCATGAAGTCTGTACCACAGTGCTGAGGCAACAAACATACTGTGGAAGAAGTAATGTCATATTTTGACATAAAGCCAGGCTTGAGCATAAAGCCAGATTCTTACCTGCCACTGCACAGGGGGGCAAGAAGCTTCTCTGGAGCCAGGGGACACAGCATTCAGACCTGACACACTCTGAGGATTTTGTAGTAATTTGGACATAAAAGTTAGTTTTTAATGGAGGTTACATGATCTCTCAGGCTGAGAGCTGGTGTTTTCTGTTCCTAAATCACAGTGGAATTCCCCCTTTCTGCATTAATTAAACTGCAGAGAGTAGTTATCAGTTTAAAAATAAATAAAGGAATAGCAAAAAAGAAAGGGTTAGAGCAATTTGGATACATTCAACCTTTAAGAAAGATTCCTTGTTTTCACATCAGTGATATTTTGCCAATAACAGCTTAGTGAACATCAAGGAAGGTTTTTCTTGGGTTATTTTCAGAAAACAGTTTAAAAAAAATTTAAAAAGCCTAAACCAAATGTGGTCCTTTGCTGGCTGAGGAGCTGATTCCCGCTGGGTGTATGTATGGTTGGATACTCAACCTGATGGTAATTGGTGAGGTTTGAGCAAGTCCAGCTCAGCTGCAGGATTCTCCCCCACCAAAGATGTTTCTGTGCATGTCCAGAATTACCAAACTCATTTATTAGATGTTTATTAATTTATGCTCAATGAGGATCCTTCCCCACTGCAGTGAGGGCAGCATCCCCTGGAAGTGCTCAATGCTGTGTTAGCAATCCTGCATCTGCTGAGGAGAGCTGGATATTGGAGTGATTTCCTCTTCAGGCCTTACAGGCCTTGTGGGGTTCATGCCACCTTAGGAGTCTGGGCAGAGTTTGAAAGGCTTAAGTGTAGGAGAGACCAAATTTCCAAGGAAAGGGAAATTTGTGTTTTATAAACCCCGCAGTACCCATTTTGCTCACATCCATTTTATTATTATAATTACTTAGATTATTTTTTAGAAGAAGAAAAACAATATTGAAAGAGTAACTAAAAAAAAAGCTCAGGAAAAAAGAAGGAAAACACTGTGGTTTCTGTTCAGAAATTTTAACCCTTCAGCAAGAAGAAAGGCTGGGTTTTCAGAGGTGAGGGAAAAGGCTGGTTTGTAGCTAAATAGATTCCACTGTTTCAATCTGCTCTTTTCTTCATTCCTGCCATTAAAGAAGGGTGAATCGCCCATGCCTTTTCTGTGCTTAAATGAGTTATGACTCTCCAGATGGCTGCAACAAAATTGGGCATTATAAATACACATATATAATAAATATTAGATATATGCACACGCATGATAAATATACATGCATAACGCAGTTCAAGTGGGTTTAGAGGGCAGGTCCGAACTCCAGAAGGTCCTTTCTGCCTTTACCTCTGTGTGATGGGCACTAGAAAAAGCTTACCCATGGGGAGTCTGTGCTTCTGGCTGCTCCACCACAGGCAAGTTACTGGTGCACAGGACTGCTGCTGTGGGGGTTTTGAGGGGAATAAACCCCAGAATTTTCTGCCAATGGGAGACGGGGACACCCACTGTGTCCATCCTCGCTGGGGTGCACTGAGAGGGGAACACCGGAGCTCAGCCCAGGAGAAGTGGGATTGAGAAGGGGATGGGGCGCTGCAGCAAATCACCTCTGTCGGCTAATGGAGCATTAATGGATCATGCTCAAGCAATGGAGCAACTGTCTCCACCCCTGGCTCATCTTGTCTGATTTCTTGCAGGGCTCACTGACTGATGTTCTGTACGTGAGGCAGCACCAAATGTCTGTGACCCCCTGCCAGGGCTGCCTGTTAGGCTCTGGGTCTGAATGAGGATTTTCAGCCTCAAACAAGTGATTTTATGTGAACTAGATAAATAATTGATATAATCATTCATCTGTTGGTGTTTGAGGCCTCTTTTCAGATTCCAGCAGAGAGATTATAATCCTGTAAATGCTTTGGAGTGTGATAATTTCCAAAGTAAGTGAAACCTCAAACCAGGGATGATGGTTGCTGGATACCCTGTGTCCTCATAAAGACCTCTCATCCCTTTTTCGGTTCTCTCCGTGGTGGAAGCTGCTCTTCCTTCTTGTATAATACCGAAAACCCCACAATGTATAGGAAGCTTGATCTTTCCGGGGGCTTCCACCGCCCGGGGCTGTGCTTGAGTGTTTGAGATGCCCAGAAGTCAGAACACCACAGGTATTGCCTGAGTTGCCTGAGTCAGGTTTGCTGAATTTTATTGATCTTTTCTGGGTGTTTAACCCAAAAAAAGGACACAGCATCCTCTTCTGGATTGTGAGCCCTGGGAAGCAAATGCTGTGAACCTTTACACCCACTACAAAGGGCATGGCAGGCTGCAAGGAAAGCAAGCAGATGTATTGGTTTCTCTGCAGTGGCAATCAGGAAGGGAATTAAAATTATGATATGTTGCCATGGTAATGAAGTCCCAGGATTTGGCTAGGAGGAAAAGTGAGGTTGTAGCTAGTTGCTCATGAATTCCTCAATAGGCTTTTCAATACTATGTTTCCTTTAAATGAAATTGGAGAAAGACTAGCAGTTCGTAGTGGGGATAAAAATTTTATGAAGCTAAATCTAGGCAGTGTTTTAGTGTCAGTCAGCATTAACCCACAGCATGAACACATAAATAATTGAAATTTCAAATACCCCTGGATTAGAGCACTGGCAGCACTTGAGGGCCGGTGCTCCATGGGCATCCCAGAAGCTCTCCAGCTTCTTTTGCAGCATCCTGGGATGAAAACACCCATTCCTGCATCCTCCCCTGCCCCACCTTTTACAGTATTTCTTCTAGAAGAATAAAACAAGACAAATCCGACAGTTCCTCTTGCTTGGAGCGGGTGAGTTGAGCTGCTCAGGGAAATATTTGCAGCTCTCCTGAAGACCAAGTTTCTCCTTATCCATAGGATCCCAGCTGTGGTCAGCAGGATGGCTGTGGGCTGGAGTTTGTGTGTTTGACATCCACTCTGCCCCTGCCAGAGCCCAAATAAAGACAATCCTTAGACAGACGAACAGAAAAAGAAATGCAATTAATAAACAGAGGGAAGAGATTGCAAAGCAGTCTTTATTTGTGAGGAGGGTGATATTTGGTTTTGAAAATGAATATCCTATGGAGGTTTTTAAAAATTTGAAAAATGTTTTTGTTTTTTGGACCAATCATGGCCTTAGTTCTTTCCTTACATCTATGACAAGTCAGGCAAGCTGAAGATTAATTTGGAAAGAGAAAAAATAATGATAAGACCCAAGCTTTGAATATTTTTGGTAAGAATAATACCAAGAAAAAGAAACTGGCCCAAATATTCTCTCAAAAATTTTTTTTTTTCTGATTTTCCCTTCCCATCTCCCCTTTTTAGAGGCAAATGAGGAAAATGGAGGGTGAAAACAGATCACTCATCTGCAGGACAGGGCAGAGGGCCAGTGGGAAAAGAAAGGGGGTTGGAATGGAAAATCACTATGAGGTAATCTGTGGTGAGAATCTTTTGTGTAAATTTTTTATCTTCCATAAACCTCCAAATTTGGCTTGTTTTATTTAAATTTAAAAATCAGAAATGCCCCCATTAACCTGCTTTATTTTTTTTCCATTATTTTAAAATAATATTTCTCAATAACTGCTTAGATACACTTTCCATTTTCAGTACAAACGTGAATATCAGAATAAACTTGAACATTTCAAACAGAAACAGTTGTGACAGGCAAATTTACAAGGTGCTGATCCTGGACAGAGATTTTTGAAAACTCTTCCATTTGAAAGGTTTGTCATTCAAATGTTTTCTAAGTCAAAGCTGACAATCATAAATCTCTAGTAGCATGTTCAAGAAAGGTGTGTTAATAAATCTGAGGTTGGGGTTGCCTCTAATTTCCTGCCAGTGACCACGGTGCATAAGCTAAATAAAATAAACAGGGAGAAGTTAAATCTGAGCAGGACTATAGTGTTATTTAAGAACAATTTTTACTTGGGCAAAAGTTTTCCAAAAAGTTTTTTTAATGGCCTTGTGTGATAAAAGCTCCCATTTAGGTAAGTTTCTCTCTAATGTTTTTTCAAAACAGTAAAATTAAACTGTTAGAACCCAAAAGGTAACAACATGCCACTTCAGCCAAAACAACTAAAGTTTCCAGCTTAAAAACAAACTGTATTTTACTGGAAGAATGAAAACTTCCAAAGGAAATATGAACTGCTTCTTCAGAAGAAGTGGGAAATGGGAAGACCCCCCACTTACTGAATGTGTTCTTCCAGCAGAAGCACTCTAAAACATATTCTCATTTCCCACTGGAAATGTGCACATCTCCTGTCAGCTGAAGGACATTGTGTTTTGGCATTAAAAGTAGTTGCTAAAAGATCTTAACCAGAAATTGGATTGGATCAAGGGAAACTCCCATGGGATGTGTGTTGCTTCCCACTTGCTGGAGTGTCAGGAAGGGTCTGACTGGAGGTGGCAGGTCCATGGTGTGGGGCTTAATGAGGAAAATTGGTACACAAATGCAGGTGTCTCATGGCAAGCCTGCAAGTGTCAAATCTTTATTACACTGATCATTATAATCAGTGCCTGGATGGTCAGATCAGGTCTGTTTGCTCTCTTTTGTGAAATCTCTGCAGTTCAGCATTAATGCAGGTCTAATTTTACAGTGTTATTGTTACAGAAGGTAATACAAGCCCCAGAAACTGCCAAGGAAATAAACTTTTGAGGTCCATGCCAGTAGTCGTTCTCTGAACTAGTTATTTACTAACAGGTAAATGAGATCAAACAAAACTTTGACTTTCAGCTCAAATGGAGGCATCATCCATTTCCATTAAGTCCTCCCCAATGTTTTTAAATTATGTTTCTGTTCTTCACAGTTCTCTGGCAAGAGAACCTCTCTGCAAGGGTGTTCTGGTGAATGGATGAGTTGGTCCAGGCATTACTTGTGAAGGTGGGACTAAGGCTGAGTGGACGCCAGGGTGGGTGGTGGTAAGTTCCTGGGGCTAATGGTGATGGTTGGCAGCAGTAAGTCTGAGCTCCCTTTCTCTTGTGGGGAGCCTGCATTGAATTAGAACGGACTTGGTCAATGCTTCTTAAAAATTTTCTTCGTCCTGTGCTTACATGTCTTCATTTCCTCCCCAAGTCTGTCCTTATTATAAAAGGAGATACCAAGGTGAATCCAGGCATAACATCATGGACATCGGTTTCTTCAGAGCCTGCTGTGTGTTTTACTTGGGTAATGTTTCTTTCTCAAGATCCATTAATGCCCATCCTGTTTGCCTTTCTCTGAAGAGAAAATAGATAAAATAACCTCCCTCCCCACTCCTCCTGGGATTAGGTTCCAGATCCGGCCAGCCCAGCTGTGACAAAGGACAGGTGTGGGTCTGAAGGCAGGTTTGGGCACTGGGAGGTCCCTGTGGGTGCTGCTCTTGTGAGATGAACAATCTCCATGACCAGTCCAATTAGGAAGGGCCTCTGCTCCCCGTCCTGCTCAGCAGGCTCCTCTTGTTTGGGGAGGAAAATTGGAGGAGGTTGGAAGACATTACTGTTTGGGGGAAGTATGGATGGGAGAGCAATAGATGTGAGGAAGGGGGAAAAAAGGCAAGAAAATATTCCAAGGGTTGCATTAAGAATGGATAAACTGATAGTGTGCAGTGTGAGGCAGGCAGTGTTTCTCATTTTGGTGGTGTGCTTGTTGCTCTAAACTCTCTTATTTCTCAGACTTGGTTGTGTGCAGTCCTGTGCTTGTTGGGAAGGGTCTAGAAAGCAGAGGATACCCGTGGCTCTGCAGTGTCCCTAGAAAGCCAAGCACAAACCCACTGGGGCTGCATAAACTGGCAGAGTTACAGCCATGGAGCAACCAAGACAATCGTGGTCTAAGAGGTACAGCCTGATGTAGATGTGGCTTTACTCCTTCACTCATCCAGGCTGAGACAAAACCCAGAACTGCTTGCTGTGGGCCAGGGAAAAATCCAGAGCTGAGCTGGGACAAGCTCTTCTTGCAGTTGCGTGGACCAGGATGCTCTCTTACACTCTAGTGCCAAAATTAATCTCCTTTACCTGTGTCAGTGCAGAGTCTTGCAACAAGGCTGAGCACAAACCCCATACTGAAAGATTTTGGTGAAATAGATGTGACTTGTTTTTTCCTGCACTGCTGTATAGTTTATGTGTCACTATAGATGTCCCTGCTGTGGTCTAACACCAACAATGCTGGGAAGACAAAGCCTTCAAAAAACCCCCAAAAATGCAAATTCCCTTGACCAGTTATGTTTGGAGGAAGGCAGAGAAAGCAGAGAGAAACTGCAGAACTTAACCTAGGTTAACTAAACAGACTCTTAAACTCTGTTTCAACATAAGACTTCTAACATTACCTGCTTGGCATGTCACAGCCAGGGATAAGAGCCACCACCCTGTGCACAGTTAATCACAGAGCCAGCTGCCCCCAGATGCACAGGGATGTAAAGCTTGTGAGGGAGAAAGGGGGAGCTCTTTCTCTGACGTTCTTCATGACACAAGAAGAAAAATGAATAAAGGGTGGGAAATCTCATGTGACAAAGGCAGACACCAGTCACTAAATGGAGCTGAAGTGCAAATTCTTCTACAGAATGTCTTATGCCATAAAGTCTGGTGGGGTTCTTTTCCCCCCTTTATTTTTTCTTTCCTGACTTTGTATAGCAGTGTAAAAGGTAGCCACGAACTTAGTCCTTCAATTCTTTTGACTCTGCCCAAAATAGGTCCCACTGTCTTTTTAATGTATCAGCCTTTATCAGAAATGTGGAACTAAACCAGGCATATCGTTCTGCTGTCATTGGCACACCAAAGGCAGATCAATTTAAGCTCTTGCATCATCTCATCCTGCCCTAAATTCTTGCTCTTATTTCTTGGAGAGTGACTTCTTGACCACCACATCCCATTTTTTTCTGTTAATACGGACACTGAGGAGTGGCTCTGGGGCTGCTTTTCTCAACTTGTGTGTTCTTAGCAGTAGAGTCCAGACTTGCCAGTTTTGGTCTCTGCTTTTGGACTTAGCTTTGGTGAAACTTCTGCTGTTTCTGCCATTTCCCTTTCAGAAGTTCCTCTTGGAAACTAAACCTCTCTGAATGTCTGCACTGATTTCTTACAGCCTCCTTTTCTGGGCATCTCTGCAGGTACCTAAATGAAACGCTGGAGGAAATACAGGCTTTCTTTGGGCAGCTTCATGGTTAAAGACACTTGACAGAGACTTAAGAGTGTTCTTTCCCCAGCTCTGTGTCACTGACCTCCAGCAAACCATTTTATCTTCCTGTTTCCTATCTGTGACGATGATAGAAATGTTCCCTTTCTTTCTCCCTTTGTCTGTCTTATCTATTTATATTTTAAGGTCTTTGGGGCAAGGACCGTCTCTTGTCAGTACAAAGGCTGACAGACAAAGGCATTGACCTTGCTTGGGATCTCTAAGTGTTAATGTGATAACAGTACCAGAGCAGTGGATGAGTGCTAAATAGTAGCACAGTCTATTTTGGAAAAGAAAGCAAAGTATTTTCCCTTCCTTCTAATAGCTTTTGAGATGCAATAATTAAGGCATCAAATAGAAAGTACATAGGGCTACGTGAAAAACTGCACCTTCTACAAAACACTCTGAGTGAAACTGTTTTGTCAAAATTGAGGTTATCTTCTTCAGATTTCTAGGGGGTTTGCTTGTTTGTTTGTTTGTTTGCATGTTTTTGGTGTTTTGGTTTTTTTTGTTTAAAGCAAAATCTGGTCTCTGAGAAGGGGAACACTTGTAACTTGCTAAAACCTTTAGGTCACTTTGGCTATTGAGGACTCTGAGACAGCAGCTTTGTCACTGAAGAAAGCTTTAGGGAGTACATGGTCCACAACCCCCTAGCTGAGCAGGTGCAGGTGTGTGTGCAGCTGGCTGTTACCTGGCACTGGAGAAATGGCTCAGACCATTTTCAACCATATAAACATGTTTTGGAGTTTACTCCTAGAGGAGGTTTTTCTTCTGCTGCAATGCAGAGAAAAAACTTGCAAATCTTGCTGGAAAATGGAGTTCTTCCCCTCGAGAAGGAAAATGTCCTCTCATCTCCACAGGTAACTTATTTTTTCACACAACCAGGAGAAAAGTGCTAATATGCTGCTCATTAGGAATCTAAAATTTCTGCTATCCTGCATCCTGCATCCTACTCTAAACACATTTAATCTCTTTCTTGTACAGAGATCTGAACAAAAATTAAAATGCTGGTTTTAAAAAGTGGTTTTGACCTCCTAAAATGTGACTTTTTGTGTTAATTTAATACTAAATTCCCATCAGATTAAGCACAATCTGAAGACACAACAGGAGAATGGCAGAGGAGGGGAAGCGAAGCAGCACTTAACGTCATCTTTACTTTTGTTTCCCGCT
>NW_008237536.1:255411-259052 GCF_000691975.1 Corvus brachyrhynchos
CACAGTCCTGGGCGTGCAGCCTGCCAAAATGTAAAAAGTCCATTGCAAAGGCAGGATATTGGATCCCATCGGTGCAAACAGGCGTGCTTCCATGTTTGAAAGTTCACAGTGGGAGAATTCAAATCAACCTCTGAGGTTGGCTGCAGATTAAACTCCTCTATTTTTAATTAGATGCCATGCAAAGGACCTCACGTCAGGAAAAGAGTAACACTAAACCCATGGAAATATCCGTAATAATTGTCCTACAGGCTCAGTCATTGTCGGTGGGGTAAAACATTAACATCCTTTTATCGTGCTTAAGCATTTGCTTGGTTTGGGGTTTTTTTTCAACAGCTTTAAAGCCTAATGAGTTAAGAATTGCCCAGGATGATAATGGGGCTGCTCAGAGTCTTTAATGATTGGCACGGCTCAGGAAGGGGAGAAACAAAACTGGAGGAGGCTCCCTGGGGAAGGGGGTAAGGCCACAAAGGGTTGAGTGGGCAATGTGGAGAAAAGGGCTATTGCTTTCACACTCTTTTGTGTTTAAAGGAAGACAAACCCTGGCCACAGCTGACTAATTTTGGCTAATTGGAACCTGCCTGGAGGCCTAGCTCCTGTTAGGTCAGGGCAGCATTCATCCTTGGGCTCTCCTCAGAACGTGGTCCATCCACAGCCTGTGACAGCAGTCATGAGATGGCAAATGGGTGGAAAACTATTCCTTGTGGAACATCATGTTCCACTCAATTGTCTTTGCTTTCCCATAGATTGGATGGACCAAACTCGTGGGCTATCCTGGCTTTTACAGGCTCATGTGGTGACAGGACGAGGGGGAATGTATTCACACCAACAGAGAGTAGGTTTAGATTGGATATTACAAAAAGTTCTTCCCTGTAATTGTGGTGAAGTGCTGGAACAGGTTGCCCAGAGAAGCTGTGGCTGCCCCATCCCTGGCAGTGTCCAAGGCCAGGTTGGATGGGGCTTGGGGCAAGCTGGTCTAGTGGAAGGTGTCCCTGCCCACAGCAGGGGATAGAACAGGATGCTGTTTAAGGTCCCTTCCAACCCAGGCCATTCGATGATTCCTTCTGCTGCAGGGCCAGCAGGTCACTGTGGAGCCTTCCTTCTCTGATGATTAATCAGTTGCCATTCACCCACTGCTTGTCTCCTGCTCTCATTAAAGGGTTTAGCTGATGCTGGGGGGTTTTGGGCCTTGACAGGGGTGGCTCCAGTCCAGGGCTTCATCTTGGGAGTGGAGCTGAGTGACTCAAATTGCCCGTTTGCAGTTTTGCTTCGAAACTGTGAATAAAAGAGCCTTTCTTAAGTAACAGCACTTCCATAAATGTGGAATCCTCCTACAAAAGGTGGAGGCTTGCGTGGGGTCGGCTACGGGGAGAGCTGGGTTCTGAGGATGTGCCTGCTCACTCCTGCAGTGTGAGGACTGGCCTGGTTTGGGGCTGTGATTTTCAAATATATTAATCCTAAAACACATCAGGGAAAAATATAATTTTAATGACATCTCTGCTCATTTTCACTGCCAAAAGATTATCACATTGTGCACTTATTTGGTAGAATTCATGGTTTTTGGTAAACACAGTGAACTACTTGGACACATTAAAGCCTGTTATTTATTATAATTAATAATAATAATTAATAATAATATTTTGACTGAGGTGCAGGACAGAGGAGGAAGGATTTTTCAAGTATTTCCAATATAAATCTCATGGTAACCTGAGAATTATAGTTAACGAAGAGTTTCAGTCTTTCTTTTTTAAATGCAACTAAAGTATTAGTTTAGGGGGATTTTGTCATTGTTAGTAGGGTTTTTTTTACTTGTTTTAATTTTTTAAAGGAAATACCAGAAGGACTTGTGAATCTCTCTAACAAACTTTAAATCAAATCCTCTTCTGTGCTCTTTTTTTCATATAAATCAAGAAAAAGGGGAAGCTGTCAGATAGTTTGGGATGTCAAAAAAATCTCTATGTAGATGTTTCCACCTGCCACTTGCTGGTATTCAGTACTTCATGGGATTGGACAGTGATACCAAATCAGAGCTTTTCCTCAAAATAGCCATGAATATGAAGTAAACTTAGAAGAATTTGAATGAGGGTGTAAAACCATTTCAGATATTATTGGTCCCCACTGTTTCCTTTTTCAGCACTTGGCTTCTGCTGCAGTGTTGTTGCCCTTTGACATTGCTAAAACCAGAAAGTGGAGGAAATGACACCGTGGTATTTATTAACCCGCAGTGTGGATGTTAAACAGAGGAGATTTCCCTGAGAGCGGGATAGAGCTGCTCTGTGAGAAAGTCCTTCAGTGCTTACCTGGATGAAAAATACAATAAAACAGGCTTATGATGAAAATAATACTGGGCTGCAATTGAGTTGTGATTACAACATATTGCAGCAGTTCTTTAGCCATAACAGGTCTGCCTGGTCTGGGAGTCTGGTCTGCTTTATTCAGAGTTTCAGCTCCAGTTATCTCCCTCCCTTGCAGCTGACAGCTCAAGTGCCAGTGAGGACTGATCCAGCAGCCATCCCACAAGGAATATGATGGCTTTGAGATGGGGTGGTCAATGCCTTGGAAAGCCATTCTGCTTCCCTTTGGGTCAGGATTTAACATTTCCATCAGACATTGTTCTCGTAAGAATTTCAGCGGAGATCAAAGCAGCAAAGTTGAAGGGAGAAATGGTTCTGGCTTGAGTTATGCTTTTTAAAATAAAAGAAAATCTTCACTTTTATTTTGGGAGTTGAGTTAAAGGTCTCGTTAAAAACAAGGAAGGTGTGTGATGCCTTTTGTGTCCCAAATCCTTGGGTATCCAAGACAAAATGCATCAAACTGGATTCTTCTTCTGTTCCATTCTCCAAGGAGGAGGAAGTCAGAGATAAATGTGTTCCCACAGGATGAGCTACGGGACAGGGACAGGGTGGAGGAATACATTCACATCTCAGCAAGGCAGCAAGGTCCCATCCTGGGGAGGCTCTCAGTGCCAAGTTATCGCCATGACTGAGCACCTTCTGGGCAGGATTTAGGCCGTAGGATGAACGCCTGCCAAGTGTGTTCTCTCGTTCTCCTCCTACTGTGAGGCTTTGAGACTTTGAAGCTATTGCTATTTGCAATTGTACTAAGAAAAGTCAAAGGATTGCCCCTTATGCTTGGAGGTACAAGAGCTCCAGGAAGTTCTTCTCAGCCAGGATAGATCTAGAATCCCTTAATATAAGGATAAGAGGATCCTGGCCAGTGTCAGAGTAAACAATGTCAATGCTAAAACAATGTCAGAGTAGAGTTACATGAGAGAATGATCCATTTTCTCCTCGTCTCACCTTCCCAGCCTGGTGGAGACCTGCAGGGTGCTTGCTGGAGGAGGAAATGGGAGGGAACAGGACTTTCCTTCCTGGTGTTTCGCTCAAAAGACCTCTTCTTCCTACAGAAATTTTTCCTCGGCATGTCTCCCTGGTATCTTGCGGGCAGAGGTGGCACTGCTCACGGGCTGCTGTCCACACTGCTGAGAGTCTGAAATCCCAGAGGGACTCCCGAGAAACCTCAGCAGTTCCTGTGGGCTTTACAAAGGAATATTTGTGCAGAATCATGAGTTAATCTGGGTAACAGCAAAGGGAGAAGAGTCTTTTCCACAAAGTGTGGCGGTTATTGGAACAGCACCCAGCAGG
>NW_008237536.1:259088-332959 GCF_000691975.1 Corvus brachyrhynchos
GGAATGAAGGGTTCAGCTCTCCAGAAATGCAGCTTGGGTTCCACCCTTTCTCCCAGGCCAAAACATTTGTTTTGGTTTGCAGTTTGGTGTATTTATTCACTTTCTCCTCTTAACCTGAATTCTCTTTTCTTTGTTTTCAAGACTACTTCTGCACACCACATTTAATAAAGCTTTAGATTTTTTTTTCTGTGAAACCTTCCCTTTTGCTGATTATTAGTTTTGTATATAGGTAAGTGGAACACAAATTAGTATTTCATATTTCTTGAGTGTGTAGATACTCATGGAATACAGATATATTACCACTGCCTATGAGATTGATGTATGTGAGCCCTCAGGAGGCGTAGTGATCACTTGAAATGAAATTTGAACTGTTTCAACTTCTCTTAGGGTTCAAAAACATGTCAACCAGCTCTAAAGCTGCCAGCTGTTTGTGACACAGCATTTTTACTCTCTTTGAAGGGAGTAGAACTGGATGCTCCAGCACTTGTGGGTGGACATGTCCACATTGTACAACCCATGGAGCTGGGATTGATGAGCAGGATCAGACTGCCTCTGGGATTGGAAATACCTTGGTAGCAAGAGGATCATCCTGTGTCTGGAGGACTTCATGGTGCTGAGAAAAGCAGCTCAGAAAAAAGTGACATTGGGATTAGGAAACTTTGCAGCATCTGAGACCTGAACTTGTCCCCTTGAGCTCCTCACTCAGCACTGAGGTTGTGCCAGCACAGTCCTTGTGATCCCCTTGACAGCACATGTGGCCAAATTATACTTTGATCACTCATCTTTTAAAACTAGTTCTGCAATGAAATAAAATTAGTCCTGTGAAGGCCAAGGTGTACCTGGAGAAGGTGCTGTAGTAAAATAGGAATGGAAAAGCTGCTTCCTGTGGCTGTGACTTCAGTTTGGAGATGAGAATGCTGAAATGCAGTATAGGAGAGGTTTGCAAGATGGTGAAGGTGGCAAATCAGCAAAGGGGAGTTTTGAGAAGTCATGCACAGAAGCTTAATAAATGGACACTAAAATGGCTGGGCAGGGATATGGTGTTACAATCCCACATCCAGCAGCTGGGGATGCCTGTTGTACAAAGGGAAGGAGCTGCAGGAGCGGTCAGGCTCGCAGGTATTCTCTAAACAGCATCTCCTGCTGCCACTGTCAGACCAATGACTGTCCAGGGCAAGGGAGTTTGAGCCAGTAGAGTATTTTTATGTGATATAAAGCAGCTTTAGGAATTGTGAAGGAGTGAAACAAATCTGTGTTTAGGACGTGTGCTGAAGGCAAAGATTTCACTGGCAAATCTAGTTTAGCTCAGTCCAAACTCCTTTGCTGCAGAGCAGCCCAGAGATGGCAGGTAGATCTCTTTTCCATATGGAAAGCTGGAGGGAAAGGGCAGATGTCAGGCTTGTGTCAAGTGTTTTATACATTTGGAAACATTCAGGTTTTATATTGAATCACAACTTTAATTGGCTGGTTTTTAATCATGCTGAGCACTTGGAAAGAAACACCTTTTTATTAGATTAGATTTTGTAATTTCTCAGCCCTACTTGAAGCAGGGAAACCTGCAACATTGCTTTAGTCTTTCAAATCCACCAGCTCTTCTTACACAGTCAGAAAATCTATGCTGTGTATTTACTGATTTAGGAGCTGAAGTAGCTAAAAGAGGAAAAGAGCAAAGCAGAGCCTTAAGGTTTGTCATTTATCTGAGGGGACACACATTTGTCTGCTCTCTAGAAGTAGCAGTATTTTAAAAGACTCTAAGCCCGAAATGATTAATCAAACAGAAAGAAAAGGGTGTTTCAGAGAGTTTGGCAAGGCATACTTGAGAAACTATGCTTTCCATCCCATTGAAATGTAAATACTCAGAAGCACAGTCCCTTCAAAAGCCTGGCTTTTTTTCCTGGGGATCCTTGTTATGTGGTTATTACTCTTTTTCCTGTGATCACAAGCTAGGTAGGGAGTGTTTCTGCCTAAGCATGGCAGTAAGAGAATTAAATTAATGTCACACCACCAGAGACCCTATGGCTCAATTTACAAATGATTTGGCTCCTTATCATGAAGGTTTTCATGTTATGTCTCTTTTTGCAGACCCAGCCTTCTGACACCAAAGTGGCAAAATCTGTTTCAGATGTGACAGCTGTAAACAGCCTGGAGTCAAAATGATTTCATTCTGTAGACATATTTAAAGAAGAAAAAAGCCTTAGACTGTGCTGTGATACTTTCACTCCCCATCCTTGAGCACCCTCTGTGCAGTGATCCCTGAGCACTGGGAAAGGTTGGCCCAGGGTGCTGGTTCAACAGGCTGGGCTTTAGCAGTACCCACAGTGGCTTTTAGGGAAGCCCAGCTGTTGGCATCTGTTCAGGTCCTTGCAGTGTTGGTTTTGGGAGGTGGAAAAGCAGGGAGAGGGGGATCAACATCAGCATTTATGGGCCAGAAAGGCTTGTAGAATGAATGTCACCTGTTTGTGCAGTCTTTGTGTAAATTAGCTCAGAGTGAAATCCTGGGTTCCCCAAAACCTTAGGGTCAAATATGTTGTGGACCGCATCGTTCCGGGGGGAATGGAATAAGGACAATTATATCTCTTTTATTGCACCACTGTCTGTGCCCCCAATCTGGGTTTTGGTTTTAGCGAGACTTGCTAAAGCTGAATTGGATTGATCTGAACTTTTTTGGGCATGGAAAGAGGGAAATCATTGCAATGAGTTTGATTTGTTGTTTTTTTTTAATTTAACCATCTGATTTTGAGTAATCCAGAAAATATTTTGTTGTATTGCAGTTTTCAATTCTTTTAATTTCTTTCTGTAAATAAAGATTGTTCTCACCTCAAAAACAAGGACACCATTTCAGAAGAAAACGGAAGTATTTTGCTTTGTGAACACCAACAATTTTATTTTATGGATTTTTCTTTCCCGAGCAAGATATATTTCAAGTATAAACAATTTGAGCTTGCAGAAAAGTGTGCTTTTGATGGATAATACATTCATTGGGAATGCTTGCCCAGCTCCAGATGGCAAATAACACCTCTGGGAGGTGGCTGGGATGATATACCTTGAAATCAACCCCAGAGCTGGCTAGGGGGAGCTGGGGGCGTTCAGCGCTGGGGCTCCCCAGCCCTGGTAACCAGCACTGCGGGTTGACATATGGACAGGGGACCAGTGGGGCCAGATGTGGGCACATGTAATTTACTGCCTTGCCTGGGGAGATAGGCCTATCAGGGGCTGTGCTTGTACAGCAGGGGCCAAATTAAAATCTTTTGTGATGAGGAGTCTGAATTTGCTGCCAGGCAGCAGCAGATCCCCATTTTTGCCTCTGGCTCTGAGCTGCTTTTCCCCCCCACCACCACTGAATTTTGTAGCCTTTCTATGTGTGGGTAGGCTTTAGTCCCAAACAGGTTTTTATTTCTCTGGGTAAAAGGCCAAAATTAATAGAGTTTTGTAATAGTTTACGGTGGCCCAGGGAGGTCCATCATGCCAAAGGCAATAGCATTCACCCACTAAGCAACCTCAAGTGAGACCCTCGTCCCACTGATGGGAATGGCTGTGATCCTGTAGCTTTATGGGGTCAGGTGTTCACCCTCCTGCTCCATGAATGGAACTTGGGCTCAGCAAAGGAGGTAATTCTGGGATTAGCAGTAAGACTTTTGGGTGCTCCTCCTTGTACTATTTAGGAAACTTTGATTTGAAAGTTTCCCAACAACTGCTCTTAGCACAAACACAAGATTTGTGCTTTATTGCTAGTTGAAATGGTAGTTGGCTCCTTTATTCTTTCTTTTTTCTTTTTTTTCCTTTTCCTTTTTCTTTCTTCTTATAAAAAATGCAACTGTTTAAACTCTGCTTGGTTAGAAATCTTCCTGTGAGCAAAACCCTGAGGTGGACTGTATGGTTTCGATCAGGAATATATTGCATATAAAAAGGCTGGTAATCCAGAGATCTGGGTGATAATCCTAATTCTTTTGTAGGATTTCTGTGCAATACTAGATAATGCACTCGAGGACTCTCTCCCTCTCTTTCCACAGCTAAGAAACCATGATGGATAATGCTCAGCCCATCCACACAAGGGTTGTGAGGCTTAACTGTATAATGTTGACAAAGCTTCTGGAAATCCTCAGATGTGGACTGGTCCATGGGTGCTCCAGTACCAGTGTACCTGTACCAGAGCTGTGTCTCTGAGAGGTGGATGCTGGCTAAGCAGGATGTTTATACTGAGCTGACTGCAGGGAGGAGCAGGAGGAGGCCAGGGCTTCACTGGCAGCATGGGGCTGTGAAATTGCAATTTGAGGACTTGTTTCAATGGACTCGTGTTTAGCTTTGTCTGGAGGGCTCTTCTTCCTCTTGTCCTGCCCGGGAGCAGTGTGTGCTGTCTGTCTCTGGAGGGTAATGCTTAGAGGAGAGGTGACATTGGCAAATTCTGTGCCTGGTCCTGCTGTGCCGGCAGGGAGCTCATGTCCATAGTCTCACTTTCACAGCGATGCTGAGCCCTTGCAAAGAGAGCCGGGAATGCAATAACAGCAAAACATGCTCCTTTAACCTACTCGGCACCAGCGTGTAAAATAATACCCCAGATAGGTACCCTGGATGCTTTTATAATTTATTCATTCAACAATATCTTTTGATGTAGTTAATGTTGTATTTCCCTGGCCAGGGCTGGCACATGAAGCGTGAGAAATCCTTATGGACAGATTGCTTTGCCTTTCCAAAAACAAACTCGTGTTATCTGCTGAGTGGCCTAAATGAGCTGATTCCTCTGGGATGTGCTGCCAGGCCACGGGGGATGCACCGGCTGGCTACTGGAGTGCTCAGGCTCGCCTTTAACCAGGGAAGGGGTAAAAGAGACCAGCGTCCAGGGAATTCTGATCCATTTTATCCAGTCTGGTCAGCACCTGAACTATTCCTTCTCTTCTCCAGAATTTTAGATTTATGTAAA
Source organism: Corvus brachyrhynchos (assembly GCF_000691975.1). Classification (NCBI taxonomy): domain Eukaryota; kingdom Metazoa; phylum Chordata; class Aves; order Passeriformes; family Corvidae; genus Corvus; species Corvus brachyrhynchos. The sequence continues at coordinate 264,007 of NW_008237536.1, forward strand.
TACCAATAAATGGGAAAAAAGCATGGTTGATGTCCCCAGTGCACAAGTCTACATCAGCTTGCATCCATGAAAACATTCCCTTTCTCCCATTTCTTTTCCTCACTAAGAGATTTCCCTGTACAAAATTCCGCTTTTATCCTTGTATTATCCTTATCCTTCTGTCACGTTTTGTGCTGCCTTTGTCCTCCTGCAGCAGTGGAGTGCAGCAGTGAGTGGTTTTCTCCAGTTGAATTTGATGAACTTGGTTTCCATGGTTTAGGTATATCCTTAAAATGTCAAGCCAGAGGAATCAAAGAGGATGAATGTATGTCAATGGTTTCCTTTTGGAGGGAGATTTTTATTTTTTACTTCTCACAGCCTGTCCATTCTAGTCCACTGAAGAAACTAGAGGTATTTTTAGACAGAGAGGTCCCTGAAGCTGTATTTTACCCCCAGAGTGAGAACTCCAAGGGCAAGTGTTAATCTCAATCTGATTTCATGTGCAAAACAGCTGCTTGCATCTCTTGCCCTGCATCTGTCTCAGATGGGGCTGGTTTCAACCACTATGGTTAGTGCAGCCAGAAAGTTAATTTAGTTCATATTGGGAAATTCCTCAAACACCATGAGACTTAACACCCTTTTTTCCATCCAACCCTTGAATTTTGTGTTGATATTTAGAGGTGTGAGACTGCAGGGCTGGGGAGTGGAATGTTTCCGTAATTTATTGGAGGGAGTTGATCTGGGGTGTTATCTCCATAGACCAAGCTGTTATTGTTTCACTTACAGGTTAAGTGCAATATAACTCAAAGTCACAAAGTGTTCCCTGTAATGCAAGCCCCCTAAGACTCTGCTGTGGCTGACACCTGAGGTAAAGAATGTGTCTGCCAGCCTCCTCGAATAACTTGCCAGTGTATTCTAATTTGGTTTACACAAGGCCCAAGTTTATTTATAAATGTGCTTTCAAGTGCATTATCCAGTGGTGAGAGTGCTACTTTGGGAATTGTGAGATGGGAGCTCTTGGGCTGACTTTGCTCCTGCCTCTGCTGTGATTTTGGGTGACTGTTTGATGACAGATGTTCCTGTGGGTCTTTCTGGGGTCTCACAGCCTGAGCACCTTAGCCTTACCCAGCACAGTGCAGTCCCCAGTGCAGACAGTGGGAAATGCCAGTAACATAATTAGAGTTACAGAAACGTCAATGTTCCTTCAAGGAAAAGGTCTGAGAAATCTGATTATGAGAGAATCACTCTCTTTGGCTCAGAAGAGGAAATGAGGGTCAAAAAGCACAGAGCTGTTGCTCTGGAGTTCCCAGGACTCTGTGCAGGGGAGGTTTCCAGGAGGAAAGTGAGGAGCTTGGCAGAAGGGAGAGAGGACCCATCTGGCTCTGTGTGAAAACAAGGGCTTGTTTGGAGAACCTGATAACAGTTCAGCACAAGAGCAGGAGCTGTGTCATTTCAGTCCCCCCAACCAACTTCAAGCTCAGGTCACTTCTGGCCGTGCCAGGGTGCCCCATCTCAGTCAGTTTTAAGGCTGGATCTGTGTGAGGAAGTGCTGCAGGGAACAAGCAGCAGTCAATAAAGGGGTGGAGGGCACCAGCACCTGCTGCACCTCAGTGTCTCTGCTGCAGCTAATCCATAAAAACCGTGGTTATTACAGAGAGGAAGAAAACTGGAGGTGGCCCGGAGGAGACAGCAGATGGGAAAGCAGCAGGAGAAGGAGCAGTCTGCGAGTGTTCAGATGTGCCCAGTGAGGGGCTGCTGGACAGGGTCCAGAGTCTGGTACTTACAGCAGCTCAGGGTCATCTCCAGAGGGTTCACAATGATTGAGAAATGTTCCTGTGATAAACAGGCACATCAGTCCCTAAACAGGGATGCACTTGGGGGATGGCAGAGGGCAGGGATGGGCTGAGAGGTTATGTACACCTTCCCACCCTGCTGCTCTCCCAGTCAGCAACCGCAGAGTGCCCCATTATCACCCGGATCGTTGAATCCATCCAATCACTGTGGGGTGGGAGAAGGTCAAGCTCTGACCTCAGGGTTGTTAACTGGGATACCTTGTGCCAGCAGATGAGTGGCAGCGTGACTACATGTATACATGGGTTGTTATTTTCTTCTTCCCTCTCCTCTTCCCTCTCTGCAGGGTGGTTCTGCTTTTTTTCGGAGAAAACCCAAAACCAACCCTGACTTGTCTTCCCATTTTTCAGGCAGCATGGAGCAGGTTTAACATGCTCAAAGATGGATGGGCTTGGGTGTTTCAGGGGCACTTTTGCTCCTGCTCTATAAAGCACAATCTCAGCCCTCTTTGTCTTGGGACCCAAAAGCTGTTTTGGATCTCAGTCCTACCAAAACCCTGCTCTGAGGATAGCTGATAGGCTGAGAGCAAGGCAAGCAAGCTGTGGAGACACAAAAAGGAGCCTCAAGATCCTGATTTGCATATAAACCAGAATTTTTTTTTTTTTTTAAAGAGAAAAAAGCTCAATCCCACTCACAGTTTTTTATGGGGATGGAGGAGGTTATTCAGTAACCCGCATGTTCACAAAGGCATTTTTGTTCCTAATAGGGCCTGAAATGTTACGACCTATTGTGTAACTTCCCCATTTACTCATGTAGCAGCATCGAGGTTACTCTGTAAGGGCATGAAATAGCTGCTCCTTAATGACACTGCAGAGCAGTAGCCCCGGCACCTATTTCAGGAGGAGGGATGTGCCAACTTGGGCATGCAAACAGCAGCTCCTCTGAGCTCAGGCAGGGCACAGTCGTGGCATGCTCCTCATCAGCGGGGCTGTCTGGCTCTCAAAAACCTGCTCTGTGCACGGGCTGGGACAGAGGAGCTCAGCATCCAAAAAACTGTGGTATGAAGCCACCTGACCATGCCTGGGAGTTGCCTGCAGATGCTAAGTGGGAACTGGCCCCTCCCTGCAGCCAGGGGTGGTGGCTTGTTCAGAAAAATCCGAGTTCCTTGCACTTGTAAGGTGCTTTAGATTTTTAAGTAGTTTAAGGCTTTAAGGAAAGGTGAGGCACCCCCATTAGAGACAGGCTTCCTCCACTACATGGGAAAGTAGTCTGGGAAAACTAAAGTGGTCCATTGGAGAAGTGAGTACAAAACTAATGCTTTATCTCCTTCCCCAGCCTATGCCTGAGCCCTCCTTATTACCTGAAGTTGTGACTGTCACTGAAACAGAGATATTGTTTGCTTTTCTAATCCCAGCAGGGGATTAGTTCGAAGCACAGGGACCAGGAGCCTTCATAATATGAGACCCAGGCAGCGAAATTGCAGCTGATGCTGTTATTCAACTCAGTAACTGAGTCTTTGAGGAATCATTCTGCATTATTTGCTTCGCCTGTATCGCATGGCAGGAAGCGCCACAGGATAATTACTCGCATTAGAAATGCTTCCTTTGGTCTGTTTTGAACATTTCACGTTTCATCTTCCCGGGCGCCCTGTGTCAGAGAAGGGTCCCAGGGGCTGCAGGGTTCTTTTGGGGTGCTACCATGGAGAGGCCTCCTGGAAAGAGCTCAGAGAGACCTAAAATGCTGGTGACAACGGGGCAAGGATCAGGGAAGGTGGAGACAAGATGATGCCATCTGGTCTGTTGCCAGATTTTGTATTAGCTTGTATTTTACTGATAATGTCTAATAATAGACACAGCTTTTCACACCTTTATGGGGAAAATTTACTTTGTTAAAGAAGGTGAACTGGGAAATGAAATGGGGCAGGAGGGCACAAAACTGCAGAAAAATTAATTGGGGGGGCTTTGTTTTCTTTCTTTTTCTGGACATACTTTCAGTGCCTTTTATCAGGATGCTCCATCCCTGGAAGTGTCCAAGGCCAGGTTGGATGGGGCTTGGAGCAGTCTGGCCTAGTGGAAGGTGTCCCTGCCCACAGCAGGAGGTGGAACTGGATGAGCTTTAAAATCCTTTCCTCTAACTGTTCTGTGATTCTATGATCTTTTTATTTTATCAAATCCAAGTTTAGAGGAAAAGCAAATTTTCTTGGGTAATTTCTACTCCTGTCCAAGGACCAGTCAAGGACCTCTGGGGCACCATCTGCAGTGTGTGGTCTAGCAGTGCCTGTCCATTCTGTGCCCCCGAGTGTCTGGAGAGGTGTCATTAATTCCACAAAGTCTGCTCATCCCCAAGGCAAATTCCTGAACAGCATCAAGCGTCAACTTACCTCCAAGTGCAGACTATAGCCAGTGGGACGAGGTGAACGTCTCCTTCCTGGCAGCAACAGCAGTGCTTTTCCAGGCATATATCCATGGATTTACTTCATACAGACACTCCTGACCTTGTTTACTTCTTTCTTTATCTGCCTGGCCTTCCCGCAAATATTATTGCATTTGTCAGAATAGACCAATTAAGTGGCCAGAGCCCTTAATGAAAACCTTGACTTTTCTTTAACCTTCCTGAGGAATTGCTCATTAGTGGGAAATGCTGCTGCTGGTTTGTAAACATGGGCAGAGAATTCTCCAAACCCATATCCAGGTGGGATGGCACCAGCTCCCAGCAGCGGGAATCCCAGTTGTCCCATTCTTACGGATGCTGATAGCTTAGAAATGGCAAAAATAGACCTTTGGTGCCCTGCCAATAAAGTGCACCTGTGAGATCTTCCAAAAGAAACAGCTGAAATGAGTGATTTGCAGAATGATGGCATCTCTGGGTTCAGGTCTTTAGTCATAAAGGGATCCCACTGATGCACAGGGAGGGGAAAAACTATTTTTCTTCTCCCTGTTCTTCTTCCTTTGCACCTCAGTGAGAAAATGGGTCATTTTGTTCTGTTCCAAAAGTGAAATGGTAAGAAAAGCTTTTTTTTCTTTTTTTTTCTGCCTAATTTTAGACTCTTGAGTGCTTTGAAATGCTGGACTCCTAACGGAGAGCACAAGTTTCCTTTACTCACTTCATCTCCAGCTGCTCTGGTTTCTCATGCAGGCAGAGGACTCCTGCTCTCTACCCGCTCCCCCAAAAAAAGAATTAAATCCCACATATGCATAAGTCACCACGGAGTCCAAGCACCTGTGTGAAGTTACCGAAATACTTCTGACAGAGAACTGTTCATAATAGTGAATTTTTTAAATGAAGCTTCTTTTTAAAAAAAAATCATTAATCCTTGAGAAAATATTTCTCATCTTCCAACTTGTGTTGATATAATTTGGAAACAAATACTTTAGCAAAGCTGTTAGAGACAGATCTTGGAATAATTGGAATCAATGCAACTGAAACGCAGTTTCTCAAGGCTGATGTTTTTCCCTTCGTTTCTCTCCTTATGCTCCACACAGCAATTGTTCCAGTGGGAAACAGGTGGAAGGAAAATTGAGTTTTCATTGCATTCATTTCTAATTATTGCTTTTTATCTCTAATGTGTGTGGAATGCTTAATCTTTGAACTAAAATATCAAAACATATTTGCTAGATAGATCAAATTAAAATAATCCCTCTCCTTATTTCTTCCAGCATAGTAATTGCTCTGTTTTATTTATATATCATGGACAGATTAACAATCACTCTTGTTGCATTCGTATCCCAAATGACTGTGCCCTGGCTAGGAGAGGATGAAATGGCAGCAGGTGTGTTACAGCTCTGGGGTTGGGGATGCTCCCCTGTACCTGCGATGGTGACTGAGTGACACCGGGCTAGGTTACCTCTGACGAGGTATCAGAATTACAGAATGGTTTGGGTTGGAAGGAACCTCAAAGATCATCTCCTTCCAGCCCCCTGCCATGGGCAGGGTCACCTTCCACTATCCCAGGGTGCTCCAAGCCCCATCCAACCTGGCCTTGAACACTTCCAGAGATGGGGCAGTCACAGCTTCTCTGGGCAACCTGTGCCAGGGCCTCACCACCCTCACAGAGAAAAATGTCTTCCCAATATCCCATCTAAACCTACTCTCCGTCAGTGTGAAGCCATTCCCCCTTGTCCTGACACTCCAGGCCCTTGTAATGGAGACTTCATCTCTCATCTCTTCATCTTTCCTCTTGGTTCCCTTCAGGCACTGAAGGCCACAATGAGGTCACCCCAAAGCTTCTCTTCTCCAGGCTGAACAATCCCAATCCTCTCATCCTTTCCTCCCAGCAGAGCTGCTCCACCACTCTGATCATCCTGGTGCCTCCTTTGGGCTCCCTCCAGCAGCTCCAGGTGCCTCCTGTGCTGGGCCCCAGGGCTGGGGCAGCTCTGCAGATGGGGTCTCCTGAGATCAAGATAATCTCTTGTACTGAGGGATGGAACCAAAACTGATATGTGTTAACCTCTGCAGCCTATTTTATTTGCATTCATGTCTGGGATCTTGGTTCAGATTTTATGGTAATAAACCAAAGCCAAATCTAAATGTGGTCTTGAGCTGAGCCTTGGTTAGACTAAATTTAGAGACAAGTGTCTGGATGGGCAACCTGGTCTAGTAGAAGGTGTCCCTGCCCAGGGCAGGGGTTTGGAACGAGATAAGCTCTAAGATCCCTTCAAACCCAACCCGTCCTCTGAGGGCGCAGTGCTTAAACGTGGTTCTAGTGAAGAGTGGAGGTTTGAGAGGCTTGTCTGTAAGACAGACACAGTCCTGGCCTGACCGTGTGCCCTTCCCAAATGCCCAGATGCAGGACACAGCTGTAGAAATCAAAATATTTTTCCACGCAAGATGAGGGCTGTGTCGAGGGATAGTAGATCTCCTTTGATCTTTATTTTCTATCTGTAGATGTAAAGGGCCCCTTTTCCACTTCTGTTTTCTGGAACTTTTTGGGTTTTCCTCTCTACATCCCTGACCTGGAACTTTGAGGCTGCATTTGGGAAGTCTCCTAGGTGTTTCTCTGAAATGATTTGTTTTCTATTGCCTGATCTAGCCCAAGAGGGAGCATTTGGTCAGTGCACCCAAGCAGTGTCCACTCTTTGTTACTTGTGCCCTCCAAGGCCCCTCAGTAACCACTGCCAGAGAAAGTTGGCCCCTAAGGCTTGAATTACAGCGAAGCCATGGATAGAAAATACACCATGAAATTTTATGGCTCCTGCAAAGGGGCTGCCATCTGCTTTTTCTTCCCCCCCTTTCTTTTTTTATAGCCATTCCACAGTCTGTTAAACCATTAGTGTCTGCTCCTCCACTTCCCGCCAAGATCTGTGTCCATTTCAAAATACAACACTTTGGATTTCAAAGTAGCCCTTGGGAATTCCCCAGATCATTCACACTGTACAGACCTTTACTGATCCTTTTTAAAAAACTGGAATCTATTTGTTCACATGCATAAGTACATATTGTTCTCAGCCCCTTGCCCCCCTCCTCCACCTCCTCTTTCTTCACACAAAACAGAAAAAATCTTGCTGAGATGAGCCCAACCAAGAATTGCTGTGTCTGGTTGTGCTTTGCTGGTCTTGCATAGAGGGATACTCTGAATTTCCAGCCTGAATGGTGCTGGTTAGGCTCCTCCTGTGATGGGAGGCAAAGGCTACAGGTACTGCTGGGGCTGCTTTGCAAAATTATTCATAATCCTATGAGCTGCAGGACTATGAGTACTTTCTGCCTGAAGACATATTGGTCTCCAAACATCAGGCATGATCCCAGGTGCTCTGTCTCCTCTTGCTTTCCCGTGCTGTTACTATTCCATCTCTTTCCTCACTGTTGTTTTATGAAGAGGGAACTGGATTCCACTTGTTTCTGGAAATCACTTTTTCACATGGTGAGTTTTGCTATGTCTTGTGATGGGAGGATTTTCCTTTCCTTTAAACCCTGGAGTAGGTTTCATATCTCCCTCCCCCGAGTTTTTTGTTCTGGAAGGTGGAACGAAACCTCTTCAGCTGTGACAGGTGGGCCCAAGAGGGAACATACAGACTCCGCCGGGTGCCGGCGTCGCTCTGCAGGGAACTCGTGAGGTTGTGCAAGGCTTCCCTGCCATTTCCCTCCTTAAACTGATTCGGCTCTAAACCAAACCAGATTTCTGTAGCAAATCTGTCTCTGCAACTCACACACCTATTGGAAGGGGATTGCAGGTGCCAGAGGTGTGATTTGCCTTTGGTTACAAAATAGCTCCTTTGTGATCCCTGTGGAAAAAGCACCCGTTTTTCTGAAGGTGATTTTCTACCTCGTCCTTGTCTTCTTTTCCTGCTGGTTCTGCACCGCACAAACAGCCATAGGGATCTGGGCAGCCTGGAAAAGCCCAGGGCAGAGCTGCTGCTGTGGTTACACCCCAGCAATGCTGCTGACTCCTCTGTAGCAGCAGATGGCTCAGATGTACTCAGTGATTTATGCTCTGGAGTCATTTTGAGATGCTCTGTGATGGTTTAGGGCCACCTGCAGCATCCCAGGGAGGAGGAGAGTCTCGGTGCTTCACCAGCCAAATAGAAACGCTTTTTTTAATCTCCAAGCTGTGCAAACGGGGCTCTGGACAAGCAGCTTGGTGCAAACTCTGCTTCCCCTCTGGCTCCTTCTTTCCACGACGATTCTGCTCCACAGGCACAGCTGTCTGTTTGCAGCACAGATCCCGTGCCGGGCCCCGGGGAGCTGGGGAACCGCTAGAGGGAGATGGGAATGACTCTCAAGATCTGTAATTCCTATGTTTTCTCTAACGAGAAAACGGCTCACGGCTGGAACAAGGCTCCAGCCACTCTCCAGGACCTTCTATACCTGGAAGGAGGAGTTCAGCCAGGGCTGCTGGGTCCTGATTTTGGGAAATGTCTTTGGGTTTTTTCTTAATATAAATCACACAGCCTCACTTTGTGCTTGGATTCCGAACCCAAAACTTGGTTGATGCTTCCATTTACCCTAACTGGGAGTTACTCATGTTCTCTGAGAAGTAATATATGGGACTAATTTGCTGTTCTTCAGCTTTTTTACCTAGGATAAAAAGTGTTTGGGGACATCTGTAGCTGCAGGCAAAGTACAAGGGTGCCTGCATTACCCAATCCCCGATTTAACTCAGAATACAGGGTTTGTCTTTAAGGTAAAGGCTAATCTGTGCTGCCAGACATTAACCAGCAATTTGAAAAATGAAACTTTAATGACAAATACTTCCCATCCGAAAATGTGGATCTTTCTTGGTAATACATGAAAGCACACAAAGACATTGGTTTGAAGTAAGTTCATATGACTAAAATGAAGAAAATAATTGTTTTCACTGTGTTTCTCTCAAACATGGATTTTCATTTCTTCCCTCTTTTTCATCTTTCTACTGTGATTAAAAAAATAAAGAGAGAGGAAGAAACCTAGAAGCAGCAGTGTGTGAGTGTGTGAGAGAGAAAGATTGTTGAAAACTGAGACACAGTTTCTTGGTTTGAAACAATGTGAGAATTTTCATTACTTGCATTTGAAAAAAAACCCCAACCAAAGCCTGAGCAAACCGAAACCTCATGTGCAAACTGTCAGATCCTTTCAGAAGCTATTTTTCACTTGAAAGCACTCGCTCATAGAAAGCATCTTGCCCAGCCTTATTATGAACACAAAAGCTGCACCTAATTGGTTTATATGTTGACAGGCATCTTATTACTGAGAATAACAGTGCGTGTGTTTCCCCCCTCGCTGTGAGGGATCGCCGCGGCCGGACCCTGTCATCCACCAGCCATGGGATCTGCTGCTGCAAGAGGAAGCAGCAGTTTGGTGGCTTCATTTCTCCCTTTTCCACTGCAAATCAGCTGTTTGCAAATGTAACCTGGGTGCTGGGAGAACCGCATGTGTCTGATGTGATGGTGTTTGGTGTCTGTGCCTTCAGGGTTCATTGTGGTCCAGCCGGGACATCAGGTGTCCTGCTGGACACTGGAGCTGCTAAATGGGGGAGGTTTGGGGCTGAACTGACCCAAATTGGTGCCCGTTTTGTGAATCCATCCTGGAGCTGTGGTGCTGGATTGAGGAGAGCCCAGAGGCACCACACTCTGCCTGGATGCTCCTGGTTTCCTCTCTATGCAGTCAGAGTTGACAGCTTGAATACTACAATACAACCCTAAATACAGACAGCATGTAATTGTGTTGATTTACTGTTCTTCAGCTTTTCCACCCAGGATAAAGAACTATGGGGGCATCTATAGCCACAGGCAGAGTACAAGGCTGTCTTCATTTCCCCATCCCTGATTTAAGCCAAAATTCAGAGCTTATGTTTCAGGTAAAGGATAGTCTGTGCTGCCAGTGGTAAACTGGCAGTTTGAAATCTGAAATTAAAAAGATAAACCACTTCCCAGTGGCATTGTGATGGCTGAGGTTTTACCTGAGGATCTCAGGAGATACCAGACGAAGGTTTCCTGCCTGCTGAGCACTGGCATGCAGCTCACACACTAATTAAACATTACGTGGGATTTTCAGCAGTGCCTGCACGAGGAAGGCAGCTGAGACCTCAGCAGCTTTGGTGTTTTTAAAACCCTCTTTGCATCTCCAAATTGTAATTCTCTGCTGGGGACTGGCAGCCTCCACTTGGTGGCAACTTGATGGCCCAATGCAACCTCCAGCTCAGAGTAAATTAGAGCTGGTGTAAACCCGAGACAGAAATCACACTTGAGCACAAGGCCATTACTCCAACCCCTTTAAAGAACTTGGTCCTGGGAGGTTTTGCTGCCCAGCCAGCCACATGGGCTTCCTCTGCCGTCTCTGTGAACCTCCAGCTGGTGCAGAATTGCTGCCTCCTGGTTCACCTCATTGCTCCCAGCTCCAAATGATGAATATCTTTGGGGGAAATGAAGGGCTGTGTAGTAGTTAATGGTTTCAAAAAGCCATTGAACAGCTGACAGGTGGATGAGAAATGTGTTTGTGTCATTGCACAGTTCTCCTTCTTGTACCATATTTACAGGATCCCAGGAGCTGCTACATATTTAATATTTACTGGAAATCAGAAGAACTAGAGGCAGTTCCAGGAGTTACAGACAAAACTGGGGCCTTCTTTGCACAGGGGATTCACTCCAAACCCACCTCCTGGCTTGTGAAACCCTCAGGGGTAGCAGAGGACAAGTAATCATTACACCAAGCTTGGTCTTGATAGAAGCTGTAGTGTAAACCATGCACACAGATTAAACTCATCTCAAAGTGACACAAAGAGAAATTCAGAGACTGTTCATTAGCTACAGAGCTAATTAAAAATCACAGGTTACAGTGTTCCTTAACTCTCATGCATCATAGTGAGATTCTTGGGGGTGTCACATGCAGTGCCAGGAGCTGGACTCAATGATCCTTTTGGGGGCCTTCCACCTCAGGATATTCTGTGATTCCAGGAATTGGAGGTTTTTAATTCAAATCTACTGCCTGATGTGACACAAAGTCTTTGCTTGGTTGGAGAGGTCAGTGCCTGGCACTGATGATGAGCTAGGGTGAGTTAGTGACCAACTGTGCCTGTGCTGCCCACAGGAACATCCACCAAACCTCTGTGGCTGGGACAGAGCCAGTGGAAGGGTTGTCAAAACACGTAGGAATTTCTGCACCTCAGTGAAGACTGACGCTGCCCAGCCACAAAGCCAAAGCCCATCCAGGGTAGTTGTGAACCTTTGACCACTTTGACTGCCTGCAACAGTCTTTTTGTGCAAAAAAATCATGTCTTTGATGTAAAATAGATATATTTGCTGGCATATGCTTGACCGCACAAAGAAGATGCATTGTGCTCCTTCTGTCTCTTATCCTTTGAGCCCCTGACCATGTCCACTGCCAGTCAGAGCCATCCCTGAGCAGGAGTGAACTTGGGCTGGCAGACACATTTAATAAGAAGATGGATTTTCACACCAGGCTCACAGGCTCTTGTCAGCCTTTCCACAGTGCCGGAGAATGGGTGGTTCTGTGAATACCATGTGATGTTCCCAAGGCTGTGGCATCTTTTAAAATCAGTCAAATGTGGCCTTGATATAACAGCAGTGAAGCTCGCCAAGGATTTACTGCCGAAGGGGTTTCAGTAGAAAAAACATGCTTCCCACAAAACCAGAATTTTGATTAAAAAACAAATTCCTATCAGGAAAAACATGCCAGTGTCTTCCACTCAGCATTTGCTGAAATGTTTCATTTCTCAAATGGAATGGAAAAATTTCAGTTCAAGAGTAATTCATGTTTACTGCCTGCGAGCCACCTCCTGACCTGAAATATGTCCCTGAGGACATGCCTGGGCTTTGCTGCTGTGAGAGCAGCTGGCCCATGGCCTGGGCAGGACACCTGGTTCCAAGACGACACAAGCAGGAGGCATCATTATCTGTCTGGGTGCAATTTGGGGCTGAACTGGCCAAAACAGGCAGTGAAACAGAAATTCTTATTTTTGAGCAGACTTGGGTATTGGTAAAGCCACAAACACATTTACAGAGTAGTCATAATTTCAACCTCCCAGTGAGAGAAACTGGGTTTAAATGGAATTATATGCAGGCAGAGATGGGGGGATGGGCATGAGCATGAGTTTATAGTGAGAGATCCTCACTGTAAGGACCTCATGTCTCTGGTAGGATTTCTCATCTAATGCCAACCTCCAGGACTGAAACAAGAGGATGTTTTCCTTCAGGCTGCTAAGGGAAATGTTACCCTGGAAAATTTTTAATTTTAGGTGTTGAAATTCAGCTATTTCCTGTGCTATACATTTGTGTGACATATATATGACATAATTGAAACTTCTGGAAACTCTTAGAAAATTAACCCCGAGTCTCGACATCATATAAACTGGAAAGCTGTTTGGAAAGTTGAAATAGTGTGTGGGATCTGAAATTAATGCATGTGTGTAGAAAATCCTTGTTGGTGAAGGTGAAGGGTTTGGTTTTCCTCAGCCTGGCTATTTCTTGCGGTGGCCAAACACTGCTTTAGGCCAAGGCTCTGTGCATGGGGCTGAGATCTTGCGTAGAATTCAGCAATAAAACTGGTGCAGACAACAAATCTTCTTTTCTCATTCTACTGATAAAATAGTCTTGCCTGAGTACATGCCTAACCATGCTCTCCAATTAGCCTGCTAATTAGACCCCCAGTATCTGTTTAGATTATTAATGGAGCTGAAAGGCTTTTTAAAGCAACATTAGATATAGCTGAAGAGATTGCTTCAGGGGGTGGCAGATATTGCAAGTGTGGGTCACTGCTTTGCTGTGCTGAGTTTGGGAGATGTTTGTTCAAGCATTGTGGGGTGAAATGGCTCCCCAAGTTCATGGTACTGGTGGTGCTGGGAAAGGTTTTTGATGGGAGTAGTTATTCAAAGGGATCAGTCCTGGGTTGAAAATAGGAGCATGTGGGAGAAAGAACTTTCCATTAAGTAATAGGAAATTGAGCTGGAGATTTTTAGAGTGCCATTTTAAAATAGAATATTTCACGTAACTCCAACAAAATGAAATATTCCTTCTTGGCTTAAACTTGTCCAAAAGGAAATGTTTAATTTTGATTTGCCCAATGAAATATTCAATTTTTTTTGGGAAAAAAGTAAAAAAATAAGTGTTTCTCATTACATAGTTTTACTTTGTAAAAATGTAATTTTCTATCAGAAAAAAAAGTTCCAGTAGAAAATTCCCTGCTGACTCCTGGTGTAACCTGTCCTGGCTGCTGGAGAGGAACTGGGGCTGGCTTCTACAGCCTTAAAGGCTGACCCTTTCCCTTTGATCAGTGCTGATTCACTTCCTAGCAGTGGGTGCTCCACTGCCCGGAACACTCCATTCTCACTGCTGCTCTTTGTTTGGGAAAGTTGCTATAAGCTTTTAGCATCCCAGTGGGCATGGAGAAAGGATCTTTATACAAGTTCCCACTTGGCCTGAACCAAGCCTGGCTCGTTTCTTTTACACAGGCTCACCCCAAAGGAAAAAACCAGCTTTTTGTGACCTGCTGCCCCCAGAGCTACCTTTGTTTGGACTGCACAGTGTGTCTTTATCAGCTCTGGGCACACTGGGCCACCTTTGCTGGGGCAGCAGGAGGCACGGCCTGTGCTGAGCAAGGACAAGCTGCCTGTTCATCACCAGCACAAAAAGGATCTTCCTTTCTCAGTGACTCTCAGAGCCAAGCATGGCTGGGACACGGTTCCACCCTGGGACAGCTGCCTCATGGGTGGCGTTTCCTGGGGCTGCCCTGGGTTCATAGAAAAATAGAACCATTGAATGGTTTGGGTTGGAAGGGACTTTAAAGTCCATCTAAGTCCAGCAGGGACACCTTCCACTATCCCAGGGTGCTCCAAGCCCTGTCCAACCTGGCCTTGGACACTTCCAGGGATGGGGCAGCCACAGTTTCTCTGAGCAACCTGTGCCAGGACCTCACCACCCTCACAGGGAAGAATTTCTTCCTCACATCTAATTTAAACCTACTCTCTGTCAGTTTGGAGCCATTCCCCCTTGTCCTGAGACTCCAGTTCCTGATGAGGAGTCCAGCTCCATCTTCCTTGTAATCCCTTCAGAAGCTGGAAAGTGCTGTGAGGTCTCCAGGTTTGGGTGGTGGACATCACGCTCACAAGCAGTAGAAGAAAGGGCTGGAATATCAACAGAAATTGTTGCAAAGTTTGACATCTGCTAGTCCCTTTTCTTGTTCTTGTCTCCATGTGCTTGGGCTTGAGACAGATGAGAGCACCTCTACCTCAGACCCCATGGATGCAGAAAAAGTCAGCCTCATCCTCAGGTCTATTGTGTATTTAGATGTCAATTATTATAATTTTTTAAAAAATAAATGTACATATTTAGACACGGACTGTAAATAGACATCTTTAAGGTCTGTAGGGTACATGGGATGGGGAAAATGGGGGGAGCGACTTGGGCACAGCTCTAGGCCACCCTTAGCAAACAATCTGTGGCTTTTCAAATGGAGGGTTCCTAACTGTGTGGATGCAATCTGAAATTTAGCAACAGAGGAAAATACAAAGTAGGCTGGAAAGTTTCAATCCAGCCTTGTTGTTTGTTTTATTGCAGAAAAACCAAACAAATCTTATCAGCAGGCCACACATTTTCTTCCCAAACTTACATTTTTCATCTACAGTGATGAGGTTTTGTTAAAAGAGAAAGAATACAGTTTTGGTTTGGGGAGATGAGGAACTGGGATTTTGGGGGTTTTCTTTCTTTGTTTGCTTAAAATTGAAATATTCTGGGGACCTGCTGCAAAGCAAGACCCAAATAGCACCAGATCTTGAGAAGGTTTGGAGAGCTCCAAGATCCCTGAAAGACCATTAAATATTTCAGTGTTCAGATCTGAAGACAATTCCTGCCTTTCCTCCTCAGCCTTTACTTTATCAAGTCAGTCTCTTCTGTGCTTATAATGAAGAAAAATTGAGCAGATTTGGGCGGGGGGGGAGGGAGGGACTGAAGATATTAGCAGAAATATGGGTTTGGTCTGGCACAAGATGCTGGAGTCTACTGGCATATTGTGAGCTGTCTTAAGACCTAATGGGAAATAAATTGGTTTTGGAGTGCTGCTGAGGACTCACAGGAGGTCTGGCTCTTTAGGAGACCGATGGGACTCTCCCAAGGACAGCCCTTATCATGAAGGGGAGGCTGTTGCAGCAAACACTGGGTTTCTTGTCAGTCCAGAGTGCACATCCCTTGCAGCAAAATTAACAGCACAAATTGTCCTGGTCATGAATTGAAGGACACTGACCTGGAGGGTGGCGTTTACAGTACCCGGCATCTCTCCAAGGTCTCCCTGATAGGGACGCTGGGGCTTGTTTTGTTTGTGGCCAACAGCCTTTCTCCTCTTTGACCCTTCATCTCGGTCCAGCAGCATCACCCTGAATTCTTCTCTTTGACTTCATTTTTTCAGTTCAGAAATCCAGAAACTCTGACCCTGTTTTATCAGAGATAATTTTTCCTCTGTTGTTCTAGATTGGGAAAAAACTGCACAGCTCAGCTCTGAATCAGCATGACAGCCAAAACACTGATTTAGAACCACATGTTTCCAAAACACCCTTTCTGTTTATCTCACTGCTGTGTTTGCCTGTGTTGCCCTCCCGTGCACAACTGGAAGAATTGGTGCCAAAATACCTTGAGCAACTTGCTTTACAAAATATTGCCTTTCAGAAGCCTTTCTTAAGTGAACAAAAGCCAGATCTCGGGAAACATTTAGGGTTTTACTCAAAGCAGCATGAATAACACCTTGTAATAATTGTTATTAATAAATAGCATCTTTTACTATGAATAACATGATTTTAAATTGAAATCAGTTTTGGTAAAACGTTATTAGTAGCAAGTTGAAAGAGATTAAGTTAAGTGTGAAAAAATCCCAGCAGCTGTGTTTGGCAGCGTCTAATCAAACCTGCACTTTGTCCCAGCTCTCCCAGGGCAGCCTGTGGATGGACTTCAACCTGCAAAGAAAATCCCATGGGCATCACTTTTAGTTCCTATATTTTGAACTTGAAAAATAGTTTTGATTTGCAGAAAACCTGCCAACATTCCAACAATTTCTTCTCTCAAAGGTGTGAAAGGTGTTCCTTTTGTCAGCCTTTGGGAGAATACAGGCAGTGAATTGGAGTTTCAGTTGATCTCATGGAATCACAGAATCCCAGAATGGTTTAGGTTGGAGGGACCTTAAAGATCATCTCATTCCACCCCCCTGCCATGGACAGGGACACCTTCCACCAGACCAGGTTGCTCCAAGCCCTGTCCAACCTGGTCTTAGACACTTCTAGGGATGGGGCAGTTGCAGCTTCTCTGGGCAACCTGGGCCAGGGCCTCCCCACCCTCTGAGAAAATCTGAATCTCTTCTCTTTACATTTAAAATTATCCTCCCTTGTCCTATCACTATCTGCCTATGTAAAAAGTAATTTCTTTGACTTGACCACGGCTGTGGAGTGATGTGTCACCTTCACAGGGCTTGCGTCTCCAGGGTCACATGTGGAGCAGGAGGAAGCAGGGCTGCTGTGGCTGATTCCCTTGTCTGAGACACTGCCCAGCTCTTTGTCCTCTCTATTGCTGGTGTGCAGGAGCCTCAGAAGGAGCCACGGGGCTGTGCTGGGAGAGCTGCCTTCTGTGCGCCTTGAGCACATCAGTCAGCCCTGGACACGCCGTATGCATCAGCCATGCCTTATCTGGGATCTCCTGGCATCACTGAGCAGGAGAACTTGCTCCAAGCCATTTCCATGCCGGATTGAGGGTTTGCAGCTCTTGGTGACCATGATCAGATGGAGACCTGGTGGAAAAGTGCAGGGCTGCTGTGATGAGAGCTCTGTTTACTCTGAGGCTGAATTCAGCCCTCAGCTGCTTGCTCCTCCTGTTGAACAGGATTGCAAATCTCTCCCCAAACACTGTAACTAGGTCAGCCTGAGGAGAGGGCTTTGTTCAGCCCTCCAGATGTCTATCTGTCTATTTTTTTCCCTTGCTGTTTTTAGTTTTTCCAAAGCAGAAACTTGGCAAAAACAGAGACCTGGAAGTTTCATAAACCTTCATCTTTCACCTTTCAGCCACACAGTATAAATAGATCACCTCAGTGGTTAAGCAGAGGTGTCTCTTTTCAGCATTGCCTTGAGCACAGACACTCACCAGGTCATGTGGGTCCAGTCCATGAGCAGCCTGTAGTCCCATATGAGGGGACTGGCATAGGAAGCAATTTCTTGCAAATCACTTCAGATGAATATGTTCCCCTTTGGATGGTTCTTGGGCTCTGAATCTGGGGACGGTCCTCCCATTCCAGCTCTTTTGCCTTCCCTGGAGCTATGCCCGGTGTGTGAGCTGCTTGGTGTGTGAACAGGAAATTATTGGAGTGTAGGGACAGAACCTCAATTCAAAACCTGACTTTGTATAATTCTCTAAATGTAACTTCTCTGCCTGTTCCCAAACCCCAAATGCCTCTGCCTGCGTGTTCTATTGACAAGAAAATACTAAATCCCAGAGCAGGGGGCTGACAAAGGTGGAGGTCAGGGGTGGGAACTGGGTGGTGGTGGTGGATGAGCAAGGTTGTTATGAAGCACATTCTCAAAATGTAATCAGGGCAGTGAGAGGGAGAATGAATCAATGTCACCTTGAGTAAGCACGGAGATCAGCCTGGCCACATTCCTGAGATAGCTGTGTGCAGATCTGACACCGGTATTCATGGGAGACTTAAAACAGAGTCCAGAACTAAGGGTGTAACCTAACCTTGGGAGCAGTGGGAACATGTAGAAGATCAAGGTAATCTCAGGAGGTTGGAAAGAGAAGGTCAAATGTGGTTCAGCAAGTGCAGAGGGGCTCAGATTCAATTCCTCTGTAACATCCATGGCTGTGAAAGGAACTGCCATGCTCAGCCGTGGAAGCACAGCCTGTCCTGCAGATCAGTGTCCTGTTTTCCCCAGAGATCATCAGCTGGAAGATGGGCGTGAGATGAGCAGGGCCTGCAGTAACTCTGTGAAAAGGGAAGTCTCTTTGTGCTCTTCGCAGAGTGCCAAACACTTCCTTTGCAACCAAACCTTCATGGTGCTGCTTTAGAGAGCACTTCCTGCTTTAGTAAAGGGGACAGGGAGCAAAGGTTGGTACCTTTGATTGTCTGTTGGGAATTGTGTATTAGATACCTTTGAACTGGAGCTGTCATGGCTTTAAAAGGATCAGGATTCATCTCATCTCTAATACGTGTCTAGGAAAGCACCAGCCGAATGGCCTTGGGGACTGACCACTCCGTAATTTCTCAAATTTTGAGTCTTTCTACCAGGATGTGGCTGGAGGGAGCTCCCTAGGTAGGGTCCCGGGAGCTACCCTGGAGCTCACAAGACCATTGGTCCTGCTTAGGACAAGAAGACTTGGGCAAGAGCCTCCACGTGGGTCCCATGAGGACAATCAGTTAAAGCTCCTGGTTGAGCTCCAGTTTACCTTTAGTTCTGCTAATACAGCAAAGTCCTCCCAGCCCTACTAAAGGCCTCCAGGCATCTTTGCTGCTTATGGGGGCTGGGGGGAAATCCATCCCATTTCTAATTGTCACGTTCGAGTCTTGTGCAGGCAAATTTGTTCCATATGGCAAAGGGATCCGAGCTGCTCAGCTTGGCAACGCCAGGCAGTTGATGGGAAAATGATACATTTAATTGTATGGACGTCATAGGACTGGAGTTGTTTGCTTAATCCTGGAGCTGGAAATAAATACAGAAAATACTGAATATACAGTTGGCTGGGGATGACTGAGATCATTCCAACTTTCCTTGTTGTGTGTATGTAGTGAGGATTTGGAGGGCATCATGTGAAGGAGATTTCCATTTTCAAGCTGCACAGTACATATCTGAGCTGGTTGTAAGTTTGCTGGGTTGGGCTTGCGGACATTTCAGCCAGCTATAAATGTGGTCCCATGTTATGAAATGAGTCAGATCAGAGTCTCTTCTGATTTTCAAGGAAGCACTTTTTGATGTGTGGAATTGGACTATAAAACTCAAATAAGGGAAAGCTGCCCTGGACCAGAGCTGATCCCTTCTGCTCATGGTCAACATAATGTCTTTACTTTTCCCTAAAAATCCAATGTGTTGATCAGCTCTTGCTGCCTGCTAGAAAAAGCTATCCCACATAAGAGCCAAAATCCCCATGTTTTACAAGCTTCTCCTCCTGTATCTCTGCGTTTGCTCCTCTCCCTTCACACACAGCACCTTTCTCCGGAGTTATTTGCTGGTGGTGGCAATTCTTGGGGGCAGAGGATGGCAGGGCAGTCTTTCCATGCAGTCTCCCAATGTACAGGTGGAAACCAAAGTCCCTGTGGTAAGACAGGCTGTACCATGAAGCAGCACTTTGTGAGACCACAGAGGGGAGTTTAGGCATGGGAACAGAGGTGTCAAACCTGGTGTTTTCCATCTGGCTGCCAGGACCCAGCACTGCTACTCATTTGTTGAGGGTTTCCCAGACAGATGTGAGCTCTGGGGCTCCTGTCCAGCCTTTCTGGAGGCTGATGTGCACTTGTGGTAAGACCAGCATTTCCTAGAAGTGCTGGATCTACCACATGACACAGCATTTGTGTCTTGCTAGTCATCAGCCTGGCTGGGAACACAGCACATCTGCTCCAATCAGGAAACCTGGAAAACCACAAACACAATTGTATCTCCCCCAAAAAAAATCTCAGAGGAGGAATGTCCAGGAAAACCTGAAAAAATTAATCTTCCCAAAACTGCTGCTTCTGCCAGACACAGATGTGAAACGCCTGAAGAAGACAGAACGTGGTTATCTGTAACCCACAGTTAGTTTCTAATAGCGATTATTTTGAGCTCTGGAGTGTGAGGTTTAACTTCTCTTCCAAACTGTTTATTCTACTAAATACTCCTGATAGCCATATCAGCATCCCACTTGGGTTCCCTTAGTCTTGACACAATTAACAACCCCAGCTCTTGCCAGGAGTGATAAGAGAAATGGTTCTGACCAAAGGCTGGTTACTCTTAGGTCACTCCAAAGCATCCTCTCCATCAGAAGTGGATCAGGATCTTCTGAAGGGATGGGAGACTGAACACACTTCTCAGTCTGTGCTGTTATCTCCATGAGTTGCAGCCTTTATTATTCATATGCAGCTGCAGACCTTGCGGCTCAGAAGGTGCTCTGCTGTGCCTTGATGAAATTTGGGCTGAATTTGGCACAGGGAGCAAGGCAGTCACTGCAGGGAGGGATCTATCTCCTCACTTTGTGAGGGGTCAGGGCTGCTGACAATTGTATTGGTGACCCACCTTCTCTTCTGCTCCCAAGCACTTCATATTCGTCCTCCTGGATTCATTCTGCTCCAGATCCTTGGGGCTGTTTCCTGGGAATAGTGAATGACATGGCTCTCATTTGTTCCCTTTCTGAAGTCCTTCCATTTGGTACCAGCTCTATTTAATATTTCATTTTGCATTTTCATAGCTAGGCACTTATAGACATTAATTATTTAATGGCCACATTTCTTATATTAAATGTATAGATCAAGACATCTGCTGGTGTTTTCTAAAGGGGGTGTTCACTAATCAGGATATGCTGCTCCTCCAACTTTCAAATAAAAATCTCAAAGGTCCCTTTCTTTTTCAGCATTTTCAAAGCCTCACTTTCTTGTTCATTGCCAGATGACACCTTCAAAAGCACTCAGCGCTGATCTAACCTTGTTCTCACCACAGTCCCTAAGAAAATAGGGCTGACCCATTTCAGAACCCTCTCCTCTCCCCCACCAAATCCAGCGCTGTAGCAATATTCCCAAGCTTTTATCTGCAGTTACATCAGGGGTAAGCAAGCAGGAAAGGCTGGCTTTTTAGCCTCATTTCTGTTCATTTGGAGCAATTCTGTAGCCTCAGAGGAGTTGCTCTGGAGGCACAAAGCGTATGAGGGCAAAGTGTGATTTTTCCATCTAAATAAAGATTTTTCGCCCCTGTCCCATCAGCTGGCCTGGGTCAGGCTCAGATGGCCGGGGCGGGAGAGGGTGGTGGGACAAGCACTGTTATGAAGGTGTGTGAGGGTTTGGTTTTCATGTAGATGGAAGATAACAGAATGGAGGAGACTCACTAGTGGGATGGGAATTCTCAGCGTGCCAACATCAAAAGGCAGCTGATCTGAATATTGCTCTCTGACACAAATTCCCCACTTAATGTTTGCGACTGTGTGATGCCTCTGTCTTGGGGGTTGGGTGACATTTGAGGCCCCATATTGGCCAAATAGCTGGGCCCTGCCTCTCTCACAGTGGGAGCTTCCTGGGTGGGCACAGCACATGGTCTGACACAGCCCCACAGCTCCAGCTTAGCTGGAAATGCCACACTGAAACTGCTTTTCTTTGGAGAAAAAAACTCCTCTTGAAAAAAACTTCCTCTTGATAACTGATTTTACTCAGACCTTTGTGACTGAGAGAAAGTAAGGCAGCCTTGTGAGCCTGCCTCCTCTCCAAACTCGGTCTCCTCCTGGTGATGACTCTTCTCGGTTCTCCATCCAGCCCCACTGGGTTTTGGCTTTAGAACTGTGGAGACTTTGCACCTTGCAGTTCCAAAGAAGGCGCACCTTTTGGGGGAGTAATCCAGCCAGGTCCTGGGTAGGGGAGACATCTCCAAAGCTTTCCTGGAATGTCAAGCTCACCGTGAGTAGTCAACCTCCCTTCATTAGTCCCAACATGATGGAGGAGGACGGATTTGCTCATGGGTGGAGCTGGAAGAAAGTAATAAACTCCTCTTAATGGAGGGAGCCCTTTGGTTTGCTGTGTCTGGCAGGCTGCTTTCATCTTTGTACTTCTGGTAGTTGGCATCCCGGGCAAGACGGAGGGACTGGGCTTTGGGAGTGGTAGGCATGCACTCAATTTGCTGCCTACCCCTGGCAGAGGATCAAGGCTAGAATTTTCATTACACTTGCTTTGCCTGCCAGAAAGAAGTACTTTGATTTAATTCTAGTGGCTTCTTGCTCAACGCCAAGCTTGGAATGTGATGCTCTGATGTCTTCCAGCTTCTTAAAGCAACCACAATGTCCCGCCAAGGAAATATATATTTATACAACAGAGGAACTGCACTGGAGTGTGGAATCACTTTATTAAGAGTGAGCCATATTAGAGGTGGATCCCATGGTTTGGAATATGAGACTAGCTCGCTTTGTAATCCTATGTACCAAGCTCTGATATGATCAGAAATTCCTGAATCCTCAATAATTATTCTTGGTAAGCTCATCTTGTTAAAAAGCAGTCACCGTGTCGCTCTCCCAGAGAGGGATGAGGAATGCTAACAGAGCTGGTGGAATATTTCCTGGCATGAATGTCCTTTAAGAATGGAGATTGTGCTTTTGACAGGATGACATTCTTCAATAGAAAGCATCTGCTGACCTCAAAATGTTGCTTTTGTGCCGAAAGAATACCTCAAAACTCAATTGTATTATTTTGTGAACAAAAATCCAAAAGTTTTGGGGGTTTGGCAACAGATTTCAAGGATTCAAATGAAAAAAAGGGTTTTGTTTTTGAAAAACCAAGAGGCCAAAAGATTTTTTCTTTTTAGTTCTGTTTAAAAATTTAGGAAAAATGTGAACGTTTTCCATGTGATGGAAGGGACCATCTTTCAAACCAGCTCTAGATATCCATAAAAAATGTTAGTGGGTATTTCACTACAGCCAAATTCTGTCACAAATCATGATATGGGAGGATGTGTGGGAACCAGTACAACCTTCAAGATTTTCATTCCTTGCAGCTCTCTCTGAGGTAGTTTAAGCTGATTCAATGTGGGAGGAGCAGATGAAATAAGAGGCAGAAACAAATTGTGAAAATGTCTGAGGCCACGAGAAGTTTCAGTTTCTTTTGGACTCACACATCTGGTATGTGCACTATTTCCATTCATTTTGCATTGACTGTTACATTATCCCATAATATTAATGTATTAATATATTAATAGAATGTCAACATTTATATGTAATACAATTAGTATTTTAATATAGAAGTCAAAATGAAATTAATCAACATGACACTTAAAACAAAATCTTTGAAAATTCCATCTGTTGAAATAAAATGGAAAAAATAAATAAAAAACCTCTTATAGAAGAGGTTTTACACCTCCTGTTCCTCCTCCCACTCCTGCCAGCTGTTTCTTTCCAGATGTGGTGGCCAGGCTTTTTTTGTCCAATGACCACATTTGATAAGACAGTCAGCTGACCACATTAAAGTCCCTTTCTTTGTGTTGCTCTTGCTTGAATTTGATCTCACTTGATCTTCCCTGTGAGGGTGGGGAGGCCCTGGCACAGGGTGCTCAGAAAAGCTGTGGCTGCCCCATCCCTGGAAGTGTCCCAGGCCAGGTTGTACGGGGCTTGGAGCAACCTGGGACAGTGGAAGGTGTCCCTGCTCATGACAGGATGTGGAATGGGATGAAATTTAAGGTCCCTTCCAACCCCAACCATTCTGGAATTCCATGATCTAAACTTCCTAAACAAATAGGTCCAAGGTACCTGATTTTCCATGGCTTGTCTCTATTGAAACACAGCTGGCTCATACCCCAGGTAGGAGAGCAGGTGGTTCCTGAACTTCTTCCTATGCTGATCCAAAAAAGTCAAACACAACTTTAGGCGTGATTTCCTTTCTTTCCTCACCCTGTGCCCTCAATTTCTTCTCAAAAACTCTGTTTGTATTTTCTTGGTTAAAATACTTCTTGTTTGTTGGTGCAGCCATATCCTCCACTCCCCATGAAAACCCATCTAGAAATCCCCTATGAGCTCATCCAGTGTCTGCCCCCACCCTATGGTACAGATTCCTACTTTGGAATTTCAGCAGCTGTGAAATCCCATACCCCAGGCAACCCTTTAGCTCTGCTCTGTCTTTCCTTTCTTTTACTTTCTATCCTATTTGGACCATGACCTAAAGTTCGTATTAATTTGTTCTGGTTAATACAGAATTGCATACAATCCAAACAGGATGTTATTTTCCAATGGTTCTTTCTGGGAAAAGCAAAACAGGAAAAGATAAAGACCTTTATTTTTTTATTTCCACTGAGAAGCCAATATGGGATCTGTTACAATCTAGTCGTGCTGGATAGGAGGCTAAGGAACATAGGCAAGGAATTAAAGACCACTGTTTCACAGCAAAATAATAATATACAGTTCCTGAAATATTTATATACATATGTTTATGTGTATTTATGAAGAACCCAACTCTCTTTTCCTTGGCACTGGTTTTGTTCTACCACAAGAGTCCATGGAAAGAATCCAGAGGTACCATGGTGTACAGGAGAAACCCTTGGCATTTATTTATGCTGCCCATCCTGTAATTTCAACCATTCTTCAGGTTTCCCTCCACTTATTTAGGGATTTGGGAACTGCAGCCCTGCTTGGGACATACCACATTAGGTTTGGGGTTATCACATTTCCACGTTACAGCAAAGAGCCCCCATTGTCCCTACACAAATAGCAGCTAAGAGAGCACTTGCAAACCAGGGCATTGCTCTCACCACTGCTCTCTTAGTGCCTGTTGACTTTATTTCCACCAAATCCCAACTCAGCTGGACTGACCCCTGGACTGTCCATTGCATCCTGTCTGGCACTCAATGACTGATGTAGTCTTTCCTATGGAGTATGAGGGGCAGGCACAGAGCTCCTGGGTCTGCACAGAGCTGTGGCCATCCTGCTCAGGGATCTCTGAAGCCGGGCTGGGAACACAGGGCTTGCACCAGTCTCGGAGAGCCCCGAGCTTTGGGAACTGCACCCAATAACACCCGACACATGGCAGGAGATAGTACGCCCAAGTATTCCACTGCATGCAGAAAGCACTTAAATTTAATGCTTATTTCTTGATGGAGAGGCCACTGCCTTCAGCTGTGTTTCCTGAACAGGCCTTTTCTCTCTGTCTGGGAACATCAGACCTTCAGAGCATTGGCTTTTGAGATTGACAGCTCCTGAGCAACAGAGCCACACAGCATGAACACCCAGAGAATCCCAGAATCCCAGAATGGCTGGGGTTGGATGGAACCTTATAACCCATTTCATTCCAGCCCCTGCCATGGGCAGGGACACCTTCCACTACTCCAAACCACATCCAAGCTTGCCTTGAGCACTTCCAGAGATGGGGCAGCCACAGCTTCTCTGGGCAACCCTGTGAGGGTCTCACCACCCTCACAGGGAAAAATTTCTTCCCAGTATCTCATCTAAACCTACTCTCTGTCTCAGCCTTTCCCACTTTTCCTGTCACTCCAGGCCCTTGTAAATAGTCTCTCTCCATGTTTCTGGCAGGCTTCTTTCGGTACTGAAATGCCTCAATGAGGTCACCCCAAAATTTCTCTTTTCCAGGCCGAACAATCCTAAAATTCTCCCAGCCCTTCCTCACAGCTGAGCTGCTCCATCCCTCTGGTCATCTTGGTGCCTCCTCTGGGCTCGCTCCAACATCTCCACGTCCCTGCTGTGCTGAACCCCAGAGCTGGATGCACACCCCATCCGCATGGAGGTGGAGCAGTGGTTGTGCTGCTGCTTGGAGCAGTTGGACTCATTGACTGTGAGCTGCACGGTGCAAGCACAGACATTTCCAGCTGGGGAATCCCAGATAACATTATGATAAAAGTGCATGTGAGCAGCCCTTCTCTGCACCAGGAGCAAAATCCCCTTGGCATGGGCACAGTTTTCACTGACCTGTCCTGTGTGTTTGTAACAGGAACACATTTTCTTTTAAGTCAAAGCTATATGAGTGAGTCCCCAAATTTGTACTGTTCACCCTCCCAAGTGATTATAATTACATTTGCATATATGATATGCAGATATAAAGAGATTTAATCAAAATGTAGCTGCCAAGGGGAGACCCAGTGAGTATATGTTCATCAGAAAACCATTATTAAAGGCTTTCCAGGTTGGCAAACTTCAGTTCAAAATTAAAAGTGAGATTTTTTTCATTACCCCTTTGAATATTTTCAGTTATTTCAAATGCAAGAGCCAAAAAAATAAATCAGTGCCAGCTTGCAGAAATATGAGTTGATAGAATGGTTATTATTATTATTTATTGGATTGCAGGGAAGGATCTTGGGGGAGGGATTTCTTGATGGGTGAGTTACAGGAGTATTAGCTCTGTAATGGGAGGTGGAGGGAAAGGCATTTACGCTCAAGGCACTCCTCTGTTTTGCCCACATCAGATTTAATTTCTGTAGGACAAATAGAGGAAACTCCTGAATAGATCTTTGAAATTGCAGCTGCAAACACAGAGTTTTGGTTCAGATCACTGGGGGAAGGATGGGAGGAGGAGGAGAGAGGCACCTCAACATAATTGCAAAGAGAAAAAGACACAGTGTGTTTCTTACACCTTGCTTTTGGTTCAGGTATGTTGTAATACCTGTGAAAGTATTTCATGTCCTCATAGCTGGGGGACATTTAGGGCACAGGAGGTATGGTGATATGGGAGGCCTTTGATGAGACTAAATGAAGACAAATCAAATTTATGGTTCTGCTTAAACACTTGTCTGCCAAATCTTTCTCACCAGGGCTACATTCAAAGAGAGATCAGACAGAAATCCAGCGAAATGAGTACAGTTCTCCATGGAGAGGGAGGCAAATGAGTGAGTTTTGTACAGACTCTGATGTAGGTAAATCTATTTGTTAGAGCTCATTGTGCAGAACTGAGGCTGCAGTGGTGACATGACAGATGGACAGCTGGATGGACAGGTGGATATTGGTGTCTACCTGAACATGCTAATCACACACACTGCACCACAAACACGAGAGTGGAATTCAGCCATGGGAATTTTCAAGCAGTAACAATATTTCCCAGATGAGATAGGGATGAAGGGTCTGGTAGGCGAGGTGGTTGGTCCCCTTTGCAGAAGATAAAGAAGGTCACAAGCACAGAAACAGTAGTATAAACAACAAATGTGTACATTTGGCTCCAAATGAGGTCGAGATAGAGTTGTTTTGGTACAGCAGACCTCACACAATGACCTGAAATGTCTGAGAAGCAAATATCTCTCCCCAGCAGTGGTAAATTGTACAGCACCAGATATTATGGATATAAGAGGTTCATTACAAGTAGCACAGAAAATCCCCCTCTGTAGAAAATATTTCAGTGGCACCTTTTATTAAGTGAGATCCAGGAGGAGTTAGACAGGAATAATAGATACTTGCCCTTGATTAAGAAGTCATGTGAGCCAAAAGTCATGAAACTCCTGATTCTCAGTGCTGGAGGCTCCTGAGGGGTTGCTTCACTTTGCTTCTCCTACTGTTTTCCATTCCTTTACATTTCTTCCAGGGCCCTGCCTGGCCAACCTGAGACTATCTTGCTTTACTGATCTTAACAGTTGATCTTTAATTAAGCCATGGACTGTTTTGGTCATTAATTTAGTGTATCAGGCAGGGAATTAAACCTCATAAAAACTCCATCCTAGCTCTGATAGATCACACTGAACCTCAGGGGAACATCAGGGAAAATGGGTGCTCCATGGGAATGCCCATGGGAACAAAATTTCTCTGGAACCTGACCCACTGCCACGCTGTGGGTTTCCCACATCCCTCCTCAGGGAAGGTTTTCCTAGAGCTGGAGATCAACCAGTTTGGTCAATTTGTGATTATTGAAGTAGGAGGTTTGTTGGGTACTGGCCAAAAGCTGATTGAGTAAGAACTGCCTCAGAGGACTGTGGGGCAGACCCAAAGCTGAATGCAATTACCAGCTTAATTTTAAATTAATATTTTTTTAGGGAGTGGGATAGACTTTACTCTCCCCCACCCTCCCTCACAGCACGCACCACTGATCTGGGTCTGTTGAGCCTTGCAGGGTGCTCCAGGTTATACTGCCTGTGGCTGAGGTTGTTAAAACCTGTGAGAGTTGGGACCGTTAAAAATCAGAGCAAAAAAAAGGGAGGAATATAGCTGGGAATGGGTGAACGTCATATAAATAGCAGTAAAACTGTTAAATCTATTTGCATTTCACACCCAATAATTTTCAACTCCACCTCGAGAGCACTGCTTGAAAGTCAGCACTTTTAATTGTCCAGTAAATTTCCTTTCAGGCAGCTGCTGCACAAACTGCCTCTGCCTGCAGTGAGGAAAAGCAGAGAACTGATTTGTCTGAGGATGGAGGCAAACGTGGCCATTCATGTATCACGAGTTCCCCCTCTGTTTTGCTTAATTCAGCGCCTGAGGGCACTTGGCTGTGGCTCTGCAATTTGTCCTCAGGCACCAGCAGCACCAGCTTGCACATCTGAGATGTCACTTGGCCACCACAGCCTGGAACAGTCCCTGGAAGGTCTGGAACCCACCCTGCCCACCCACACCACCATGAGCTCACTGTGTCCTGCTGCACCAGTAAATCACCCTCTGCCAGGCAGGGAGTATGTGGGATTTGGAACAAGCAGCTCTAAAATCACGGCTTATAATTCAATTAGAGCTCAGGATAATCAGCTGAGTTGTGTTGCGTCTATTTATTTCGACATTGGTTCCTTGGAGGTCTAAGGACATGACCAAAGGGCAATTGAGCTACTTATTTTGTTTGGGTGTTTGTTGGTTGGGATTTTGGCGGGGGGGTTTAAACACTCTTCTTTATTTAAAAGAAAAAACCGAAAGTTCTGAGCATACTTTTTTATGGGATTATTCCACCAATTGTGGAATTATTCAATGTTCTTGGAAATGGGTACAGAAAGGGCCAGACTTGTTTGATTTGTAAACAGTTTCAAAGAAAGCTTTGGCCACTGGTGTTTCTTATGTTCCACCTCAGAGCCTTTATTTGTAATTCTTGGTTTTTGAAATGTTCATTTCTCCCTCTTTCACTTCGTCTTCCTTTCTCATCATCTTGCCTGTCTCTGCCATTGCTGCCTTTCCTCTGTCCCTGTTGAAGCAGAAACTGCACTGCTAAGCACCCCAAATACGATGGGTTTTCCCAAGTTCTGCAGCGTCACGCAATGATGAGCACTAATAGCTGGATTGTCCAGCAAGGTAAAATTAGATCTGATCAGTAAAAGGAAGTGTGGTCACCTGTGGAAAACAACATTTTAGCTATTTCAGTGGTAGAAGTTTCATCTGAAATCCAGGACTTTCATGAAAATCTCAGGAAGCTCTTTATCTCCAGAATCTGGGGTTGTGTTCAGGTTTTTGTTTAATTTTCTTAAACTTTGAGGAAATCCAAATGAATGAATGGGAGCAGTAACATTATATCAGATGTGGGATATGTTTCCTTGGTGCCAAGTCTTTACTCACCAAAACAGATGGGAAAGCAGGCAATCCACACCAGCAGGGGCTGAGGACACTCCTTGTGCTCCCATCCAGCTGCTCCGCCCTCATCCCTCCTCACCCAGCACCCAACCCAACCCCAGCTACTGGTTTTATTCCAAGTTGTTTCATCTTTGGGTGAGTGTGGATGAAGGGTAAAACCAGGCAAGGCAGATGTTTGCACACAGGTACATGATGGGGGCATGAGGGTGGGTCAAAGCCAGAGAAAGTGGCCTCCAGCACCACTTGAAAGTGAGGAAGTAAAGCAATAAAAACCAGTGGGACTGGGAGGCCAAAGGCTGGGAAGAAGATCCT
The DNA here is from genome assembly GCF_000691975.1 of Corvus brachyrhynchos. NCBI lineage: Eukaryota > Metazoa > Chordata > Aves > Passeriformes > Corvidae > Corvus > Corvus brachyrhynchos. The sequence goes on from NW_008237536.1 coordinate 293,667, forward strand.
GCAAGACATCACAGTGAAGAGAAATTGGCTGGAGAAGGTGAGGAGAGGCCAAAGTGTCACTGACCAGGTGAGAAAGGCATGATTTAGGGATCCTTTCACGACTATGGACATGCTCAGGCATTTTGTTCTTTTTCTTCATGCACTGCAGGTGGGGCAAAAATATATATATTAAAGAAAGGAAACCTTTAATAGAGCATGATCATCCTGCTTCATCCCAGAGGCTGGTCGAGTGGAAAATCAGTTAAAAGGAAAAAAGAGTAGAGAAAAATCATCTTGCATGGTGTCCTCTGGGCACCTTTCCCTGCTGCTGGAGATAAGACCTTGCTCCCATGTGCACACACATATCTGCACACACCTGGGAGAGGCCACAGGGGCTCTGTGCAGGTTTGGAGGCAGCTTGTTTGCAATCTGAGCATCTGACCCACCTCTGTCCTGCAATCACAGCTGCAAGAGCAAAAGTTGTGTGTGTGCACAGGGTGGTAATGCTGGCAAAATATTCTTTTGTGTATATATCTGCTAAATAATTACTGCTTCCTTATTCCTCTTAAAAAGTCCTGCATGATCACAAATAGATTTATTTACCAGTTATTGTTTAGATAGGTACAGTAAAGTAACCACCAGCCTCATCTATTGATGCCTGTGCTTTATCATGCATTTAATGATCTTATTTCTCCATAATGAATGAGTCCTCCAGTGGGAAACAAATTGAAATGCCGGTGTGGGGATCAATCAGTGCACACACACAGCCTCTGTAATGGGATGTTCATGTTCTGTAGTGAAGGTATTTTTCCGGAATGGCTTGGCTGCACTTCGATGCCACAGATTTTGGCTTTGTTAAGGTACAGGTCTAGAAGAAATGTTTTTTTTTTTAAAAAATCATTCTTAAAAAAAAATTCATAAAAATATGCATGGCCCTGAATGGTAAAGATACAGTTTCCCATTGCCTTGTGTTTGTGAGACATTCCTTCAGGAAAAAACAACTGAAGTGCTTTGCTGAGGAGGAGCCTTGTCCGCCTTCAAAGGAGTCCTGGTTGAGACTCAGGGCTGAGGTCTGTGGAGCCACTGAAATGCTCCATGTACTTTAAACCAACTCCGTGTCCTTTCAACCATCAGTGACCAAATGTCTGCAGGACCAGACAACATTTCCAGAATAGAAATAAAAACAGAATTAGAGGATGGAACTTCAAGATCTGTTGGATGGCAGCAGATGAGAACTTGCTACAGTCTAGAGGTCATGGTGAATCCCTCACCTCTGACTGAGAGCCTGCACTGGGTAGGGCTGGGTTTATTTCCAAGGTGCCCTGTAGGCCTGATCCAAAGTTTGTTTGAATTGATGAGTGTCTTCAGTGACTTGTTTTAGGGGTCTAGCAGGAGCTAAAGGATTTCAGTATCAGTTGAGGGTGGGGAGGCCCTGGCACAGGGTGCCTCCAGAAGCTGTGGCTGCCCTGGATCCCTGGAATTGTCCAGGGCCAGGCTGGATGGAGCTTGGAGTAACCTGGGATAGTGGAAGGTGTACCTGCCCATGACAGGGGGTGGAACTTTAAGTCCCTCCAACCCAAACCATTCTGTGATCCAGTGGTCAACAGACCAGAGAAAAATTCAATGTGAGTTTGGGTGCCTTTGCCTTCTGTGGGGCAGAGACTTCTCCTTGGGGTAGGGTTCATCTCATGGAACTAATATGAGCTTTCCTGGGCTTCCTCTGGAGTCAATCAAGGCAGATGAGCAAAAAGAGAGGGCAATTAATCTCTCCATATTACACTAAATCCCTTCCAATGCCATGGGGGAGCTGCCAGCCCTCACCCAGTACTGTCCTTGCAGCTGGTGAGGAGCTTGGACGTTATTGGACGTGTCAGCTGTGCATGTGATCTTAATACAAGGAGGGAAAGAATATGTTAAAAGTTAATTTGCCATAAAATATGTCCACGTCCCTTTTTAGCTTTTACAAGGGGTTTTTAACTGGGTAGGTTGAAGTGGCGTGCAGCAATAACAGGTCTGTCATAGGGGTGATGGATTTCATTTGCTGATGGGAAAACGATGTGAATCAGCCTTGTCTGGCAGTGTGATCACCTCGTTGTAGTGGGAGAGTTCAGCAAGGCCACGGCTGATTAGAGGGAGGCTGTGGGTGATTCCTCTCCCGAGCTTTATCACTCAGCTTTCAAGGCTTGGGAGAAATATATCAGGGGCTGTCAGGGATGAAATGAACTGTCCCAGCAGCGGGCGAGTCTCCTTCCAGGACTGAGGGGAATACCCTTGGAAAGAGATGGAGTATGGAAAGCGTGGCTGGGGAAGGGAGGGGTGGGAGGAGGATGAATGGGGAGAGCTCTTCTTGCGGCTTCAGTTTTATTGATCTGGTCATTAGTAATGCAATGAACCTTAAGTGAATTTCAGGTGTCAGTGCCAAGGCAGGTTATTTCTGCCGTAAATGGCATGTCAGGCAATCTGAGAACACAGATATTCAGTGGATGGAGAGGAGAAGGGGAGAAGGAGATGGTGCTTCTTGGGAAGCCCCTGTGCTTCACCTGTGCTTTGCAGGTTAAGGAAGCTGCGTTCACCTTGGGCCAGGGGTTCAGGGGAAGTTCAGTGCTTCTCCAAACTGGAGAACTCTCAATGAAACAGCCTAAAAATTCACAAGTGCCCTCATTTCTCATTTTCCAACAAGTAACTGCAGCCTCTCCCAAGGCTGTGCATCAGCCTCTCCCTCCCTTGGACCCAGGCCCCGAGAGTCTCGTGCAGCCTTCCCCGCTTCTTTCCGTTGTCAATATTTCTCATTTTTATTGTCATTTTCCTTGACTCCTGGGAGTTTTTTTCAAATACTGCAAAATTATGATGCTTTTATTTTTGTCTGAAAAAAATTCAGGTTTCCTTTTCTCCTGAAAAAGAACGGAACGATTCTTTCAAAAGCAGTATTATTTGCCAATACATTTCTCTGCATAGTAGACTGCTCTGGTCCTACAGTGCTAGATTGTCTTTCTGCAACCAGGAGCCTGAAGGTTCTCTAAAACACTGTGAACTCCTAAATGGAGATGAGTCCTACCTGGCTAGGAGGTCTACAAGTCCTCTGGGTTCTCATGCCTGTTTGGATCACCAGGTAATGATGAGTATCTCAGAGTATCTTGGAATAGAGTCAAACTTCGGGTTGCCCAGTGAAAGGCTCAAAAATCTGCCCTCCCTGTGCCTACAAAACACAAACTGTCTTTCATTATGTTTCAAATTTATGTTTTTCAGCTCTTTAATTTTAGGCTTTATTTGTGGAAGGGTGGAAGGTTTGGAAAGTGGACAATGGGATGAGTTATTGTATCTAATTGCTATGCTGCATAACGTTTGCTGATTTTGGGTGTCTGAAAACAAATTTGTGTAGTTTATAGCCAGCACCCAGCTGGGGACATGACCTCAGGCTGTGGGGTCTCTTCTGAATCTCCCACTAAATTGTAACCAGCCTCCACAGTATCTTGTTGGAATATTTAATCCCCTTGCCCTCGAAATTGAGCCTTGTTGGTCAGAAGATAAGGAACTGGAATAAGTAGCTGGGTAGCTAAAAGATCCCGGTGGATTTGGCATATCAGGATCCGCTGGTTGCTGACTGCACGGAGGCCACTGAGGCCTTTCATGGTATTTTGCTGTTCACTGAAAAATGTGTACAGGTCATTGACATGCCAAATCTTATGTTTAATCTCTTTTCCTGTTGCAATCCTTCCTAAAGGCCTTTGCTGTGCAGTGTTTTGTCCTTCTTCTTAAGGTTTTTGGAAGACATGAGAGACCTCTAATATTTCTGATGCTTTAAAAAAACACTCACTGGACCCTGCAGAGTGTAGCCTTAAAATTTCCTTCCTGGAGCAAATTTCTTCTCTTTTAGCATTCAATGAATACTCAGGTTGCTTTTCTGGGGACACAGGGAAATGTAGATATGTGCTCCAGATTAGATGCTGATACAATGCAAACACACTACAGAGGAAATCCTGGCAGGGTCAGGTTCCCTCCTCAGATTGTATCTTTGCAGTGGGTTACTCAGTGCAGTAACACAATCTTATTTAAGAGTCCCCTTCAAACCAGGGTAATGCTGTTTCCCAAAGCATTAAAAAGCTGAAGCTAATTACATCTTTATTTCATTAAATATCCTGAGCACTGCCCATATATTTCAGGGAATGGCATGACCTGATCTACAAATATATCACCACATGTGCAGTGTCCATGAAAGCAATTTTATAAATATTCCTTTGCTGATTCCAGCTTTCTGCCTATTTGCAGCAGGGCTTGGTGGAAAGATCCTTGGTGGAATGAACCTTGGTGTTTCTTTCCTCCAGGAAAGCCAAGCAGTCCTGGACATCTGTCTCTTGGATAACATGTCTCTTTGGAGAGCTTTGAGACCAGCAGCCCAGGAGAGGCTGGAAGTGCAGCCTGGCTGGAGAGTGTCTGCCAGTGAGGGGGGAAAAGATCTCAGAAACAGATCATTTCAGAGCCAGATGTTGTCCTTTGGGATATGGACAGGGGAAGTGCAGCACCTCCTACATTACTGTTGGGCAGGAGTAATGCAGAGGTGAGGGAAGAGGGGAGAGCAGGGAGCTCCTCAAAATGAAGCTTTGATTGTCAGGCCATCCCTTGATGGTGAGAGGGATTAACACTGTGATTCTGGGACAGGGGGTTGTTGAAAAAAACACCCAATATTACTAGAGTGAGGATAAAAGTCTGAGATGAGCTCATGCAAGTGTAGTAATTCTGCTGTTTTCCTCCAGTCTTCAGCTCCTGGAGTCTTGCCTTTAGGTAAAAGCACTGATTTTCATGGTTGTATTGAATGTATTTTTATCACAATGGGGGAGACAAAGAGCACGTTCACGTCAGGCCAGCTGATGCCACCATCCATCCTAAAGCCAGTTGTTACCACAAGCCATCCTAAGCCTGAAGCAAGTTAAACCAGCCCATAAGTTACATACTTGCTCAAGCTCCCTGTTTAGGAGTTTTTATAGCCTCTTACAGGCAGAGTCTGATCACTTTGTGCTCTCCTACTGCTCTAAACACTGCAAGTTTCAGATTTGGTGCTTGTGCTCTGGTGGGATTTGGGCAGACGCCCATCACACCCCTTGCCTTGCCATGGGACAGGGTGCTGGTGAGGTGGATTTATCCTCCTTCTCCTCATGGCAAGGATCCAAGTGCTGGGAGTTGGGATTGCTCCAAAGCTACCCTCAGTGTTGCAGTCCTTAGAGGTAAAATCCCCCCACTAGAAGCAGAACCAAATGTAATCAAATAAATATTATTCCCTTTATCCCTTCCAAGCATTTTCTTACCAAAAAGTCATCACCTTTAAAAAAGAAATGAAAAAATCAAATCCGCTGCCCTCTCCAAGCAAAGCTGGTATTTATCTCCTGGCAAAGTATGACAAAACCATTCCCTTTTTTTAACCTACAAGAAAAAAGCCCTTGCTTGGCCCACCAGCTCAGCCTCCCATCCATGGCAGCCCCTTTCCTCTCCCAAACAGGCAACAGATTTCAATTTAGCTTTGAGCGAGGGAAGCTCAATTGGGTTATTAAATTTCACACACTAATTGACACGCCTGCCGTAAAATATACCTTGCACAAACACAATTTATACTAATGACACAGGGAGGGAAGCTTTCTGCTTCCAGTGCCCCTCTCCTTCCCCTCTCCCCCTGCTCCCATGGGAACCTGGCTTAATTGCCCCTCCAGTGCAGGGAGGTGAGCAGGGCTGGGAGGTTAAAGAGAAATAAATACTGAAATGCTGATGGGATACTTCCTGTTTCAGCAGTGAGGGCTGTGCAGGTTTCAGAGCTCACTCCCCTTCCCAAGGCCTCCCCTGGGCTTTGACTTCTTCATCTGTGATGGCAACAGAAGGACCTCAGCTGAATGCCCTGGCACGAGTTCACCAAGGATGTGTTACAGGGAGGCTTCTGCAGGCTGCTGGAGATCTTCATTCCCTGTGACAGACAGTCTGGCAGCTGCCTGTCACCCTGTGGATGCTCATCCTCCACCTCCTGCTGCTGTCGGGGAAAACCCCGCAGCAAAAAAATTCACTCCCAGGGTTCTTTGTTGCTCCATTGCAGAACTTTGGACACAAAGCTCACAGCATGTTCTTCCTCCAGTTTCCCTTCTGGACAGCAGACTGGACAGAGGTGAAGTGGCAAAGTGCTCTGTTCAGGTGGGTGACAACCCCAAGGGATAGGGCAGATGCTGACAAAGCTCCCAGAGCATCTCAGCTGTTTCCTCAAAATTTCTTTTCCCAAAAAATTAAATCACAGCCACTTTTCTTCTGGAAGGTGTTTCTAAATAATTGATGACAGATTCTTAGCAGTGCCTAGCAGTTTAACCTATTCTGCTAGTTAAATGTTACTTTCCCCAACAATCTAAAATAGACCCTCTTTTTTAAGAAATCGAGAAATAATTTTTAAATTTGATTTTTTCAAACATGTGCATGTGTTCTTGCATTTTAAATTCCACTCCCCAAGCCCAGAGTCCTGCTGGGTAACACGGAATGGAGCTGGCATCCTTAGGAAGGGGATATTATCATAGTAAGGCCATATTCCAGCAAGAGATGGGGCTGCAAAGCTGGTACTTGAGAGCTATTGGAGATACATCTTGTGCTGTAGCATGAGAGCTTTGCCTAAGTCACAGAATTCTCCTGAAGCAAAAATCAAGTGACTTGCAGAGCCATGGTCTAATTTTAGCTGTGTCACAATGCCAGAATTTAAAATTGGTTACAGAGGCTGTGATTAGGAAAACTTTGAGTCACTTTAGCATCTTTCTCCTGCGCCTTTTTTCATGCAAAGACCTTTCTCAATAGCATAGAATTACAGATTCCCAGGATGGCTTGGGTTGGAAGGGACCTTAGAGCCCATCCATTCCCACCCCTGCCATGGCAGGGACACCTCCCACTGTCCCAGGCTGCTCCAAGCCCCAATGTCCAGCCCGGCCTTGGGCACTGCCAGGGATCCAGGGGCAGCCCCAGCTGCTCTGGGCACCCTGTGCCAGGGCCTGCCCACCCTCACAGGGAACAATTTCTTCTGTATACCTAACCTAAATTTCCACTCTCTCAGTGTGAACCCATTGCTCCTTGTCCTGTCACTACAGTCCCTTTCCAGCTTCCTTGTGGGTCTCTTCAAATACTGGAAGGTGCTCTGAGGTCTCCACACAACTAATGTCTACCAGGGAAGCTGTAGGCATAACTCCACACCCTTCGTGCTTCACCCTGATGTTTAAAGAAAAGAAACCAGGAATTTATGGGGTATAACAAACCCAAACCTCAGGTGGCCACTGGGCACCTGGCCTGGGTATGGCCCCATTTTCTGGAGGGAATGACAAACTCATCTCGATTTCACCCCTTTTGCTCATCCTGGGATGAGCCCCTGCTGCCTCAACCCCTCATTAATGCGGAGCATGGATTTCATTACATTGATTGCTCAATTCTGTTATTAACAAGACATAAATCTCTGCATTAGTCACTCTCAGCCTTCAGGTCACAACCCCTGGGAGAGGTCAGCAGTGAATACCCAGCCCAGGTCATGGCCCTCAACCCATTACCTCTCCCATTTAGCTGGGGCTGCAGAGGTGGGCTGGGGGCAAGTACTGGGGCTGGCTGCCCCCTTTACACCCATTTCCAGCTTTTCCTTGCACATTACTCTGCTGGAGCTTTTTAGATTTTCCCTGTCATGGCTGGGATCCTGGGAGTCTGCCATTGCAGATCTGAGCAGAGTCTGAGGGATGGGTACAGAGAAATTGGTCTGTCCACCTTCACCAAAATCATGTCTCCCACTCTCATGGCCACCCTGCAATGTCCCAGAAAAAATGGGAATTCAGATAAACACAGAGAGACAACAGATACCTGCCACCAGGCTCTTTCTTCCTCCTACTACTTTCCTTCTTCCCTGTTGCTTTTTCCCATTCTTCTGCTCTGAATCCAGCCCTGGAGCAAGTTATTTGGTGTTCCCCATAGATTTTGTCATTAGAGCATTCAGCAAACAGCTATGCACTGCTCATATTCCCCCTCCAGCCGTGGGCTGAAGAACCCCCAGCTCCCTGCACAGCCCATCTCACACCTCCAGCCCCCACCAGCTCACGCCCTGCTTGTTTCCTGCATTGGTGTGTGCTTCCCAACCACAGGCAACATTCTCAGCTGGATGATGCACCGCAGACCTTAAGAGGGGAAAATATTCAGGGCTAGGAGACACCTGTTTCCTGCTGCATTGACTCTGAATTTCTCTCAGCAGGCAGATCCAGATCCATCCCATCAGCCACCCTGGAGTGCAGGCAGGGACACGGGCAGTGCCATGTGGAGTTATGGGTCACAGCGGGATTGGAGTCCCCCTCGGCACGGCTGCTTCCACTCAGCACAAATTCTACCCTGCAACAAATCTGCTTTATCTTGGCAAGTTTTTTGTCACCCAGTGGGGGAGGAAGGGCAGGGGGACCAGGTGGCATCCATCCAAAATGGGCAAGCATTTCATTTTTGTCTTTATGGGCACTTTGTCAAGCAGAACTGCAGGCGGTAACTCTACAAACAGTAATTAACCACAAGCTGTGGGCAGTGTTAAAGTGCTTGCCCCGTAACTTGCTGGTACACAGGAAATCTGAGATGCTGCTAATAGGTTTTCAGCAGCTGAGTCTATTTCTGGCCCAAATCTATTTGATATGGCACTCAGATAACACTGTTGATTATTCTCCTGAGCACTCACTGGACCCTTCCTGAGTCTTGACTCCAAGTACGAACAAACAGAGGTGGCAGGGAGCTGGGGAAACCCACACCCCAGCCCATCAGCAGGAGCTGGTGTTAACCAGAAATGCAGCTATGCAGCAGCATAATTAATTCCCTAAAATGTGAGGCAAGCTGAAAGATCCTAATTAAGATGGGGACTGGCAGTCTGGAGGTCCCTGGACTGCCCACTCCATTTTCTCAGGGCTTGTGAAATATGGAGATGTCATCCCTCCTGCCTTCCAGGTGGCCAGATGGGAGAGGACAGGGCTACCCCAGATCAATAGTTCATCCCAGCCATGCCCTGCAGCAGTTGCTCCATGAAGCAGAGGAAGGAGAGGCAGGCCTGGGTGGTTATAGCAATAACATCCTCCTTCCCCTGCTCCATCTACAGGGAATTTTCCTCCTTCCTCCCCATGGGTGAAACTTTGATTCATGGCCCAAAGCAAGAGCATCCAGCACCAAAGGGGTTGTTGAATCATCCCTCTTTAACTCTGGCTGCTCCAGTTACTCTTCTGAAGGTCCATACGATTTGTTTCACAGTGCGTTGGTCGTACCTTGTAGCAGAGAGTACCACAGAGAAAATATTTCCTGGGAAACTGTTTGACTAACAGTTCACTCTTCAAATTCAGACTCTTGATCCCCTCTGTGCTGGGATGAGCTCTGGAGAGTTACACCTGGGTATGAAACATCTTGGCCAGATCCCTTCCTGTCCACAGGCAGAGTTTGCAGGTGCCAAAGGTGGATCTAAGCTGATGCCCTGCCCTTGCCCAAATCTCTTGTGTTTCTCACCCTCCTGCCTGATTCTGCCTCACTAAAACTGCCCAGAGCCTCATGTCCAGGGGCTCATGACTGACTTCTCTGGGCACAGGATCAATCCCAGGAGGGGGATGCTTCGTGTTTCTTTTTGACAGTCAGATGTGCTGCCTGTGCTGGTCCTGTTTCATGCTTTCCTTTTAAATACTATTGTTAAGGTGGCATTTCAAGGGATTACCCACCAGAGCTGACAGGCAGACAGGTCTGTCAGTCTGTCTGCTTAGCACTCTATCTTTTCTGTAAACACCCTTGCTCTCTAGCATGTGAGCCAAGGATTAAATGCACAGAAAGAAACAATTCACTGTGACTTGGCCTGCAAAGTCTTTTGAATGTTAAGTTATGGCTGTTAAATGTTAACACCGTATAATGCCTGTCTTTATCGTATCTTTGCAATAAAGTGATGACATGGCTCTATTATGAGCTACTCACACAGAAGCTCCCAAACCTACAGTATTGTAATGGCATTTAATCTCCCTTCCAAGTGCCCGAGATTTTCACACAGGCTTTGCACTCGGCGTTTCTCTGGGATCGCTGAGCACTCACACCAAGGCAAAGACATTTTACAGAGAAAAGATGAACTCGTCAAACCACCCCCAGCTGTGCGAGGCCTGGGAAACCTCACACTGTCCCCGAACAGCCACAGTGCTGTGCCTGCCTCACCACTGCCACAATACCTGTCCTTCTCCCGCCATCAAGGACACTGCAAAGCTGCTTATCAGCCTGTAAATCAGCTGTGGCAATAAAACGCTGGCATCCAGAGCAATAGCTTTTGTACTAATGTACTACTTTGCAATTGCTGTGCAAATCCAACATATTAATGACACAAATTCATTACAATAAATGAAGACACCACTGGCCAGGGGCCAGAGGCAACTAAAGACCAGAAAGAAAAAGAAAAGAAGTTGGTTTTGCTCCTGCCAACTGCCAGTTGGCAAGTTGGTAATGTGAAATTGGATGTGTTGGATATGGAGTGCTTTTGGTGAAGGATGGGAAGAAGTGGTCGTTAAATACAATAATAACGGTGTCAGGGATCTGGGGAGTGAAAAGGGAAGCAGCTTCCTGTGTGATCTGTGAGGGGAGGTGATTTCCAAGGGAAATTAAGGAAGCAAATGTCTTCATCACTGGAGTGATGGATTATGTGAACCAGCTCAAAATTTTCAGATAAGAAAAGGTGTTCACTAATGTGAAGGACTCATTGCAACCTGGAGAGTTGCAATTTATCTGTTTATCTATTGGTCCCTTTGTCTTTCTGCTTTTGGATCCATCTCTCCCCATTTACAGATCCAGCTGTTAACTCCATGTGCTGCACTTTCTATTGGTGGTCTATTGACCTATGTATTGACAGTGGATACAGAAATCATAGGAAACCTCAGACACTTCATTCTGAGAGGTTTGAAAATCTTTAGTTTAGCAGAGGAAATGTGGTGCAGTATGTACCACATCAAAGACAAGAGGACTGTTTAATTTACCAGCAAGAGCAAATGCCTTCTAATTAAAGTTAGAACTATTCAAAAGAGAAATAAGGCATAAATGTTTAAGGATGAGGAAAATGAAATACTGGAACAAGTGATCAAGTAAACTGATGGATTCTGTTGTGTACAATAAAATCTTTGTAATTCTGGAAGCTACATATTACTAGGTTAAAAGTTGAAATAACTTTTTATTTATGACCCTTGTTCTACAGTTACCAGCTAATAAAGCTCTCTGGATGGGAGCTCTGCAGTCATGAATGTGGACTGCAGACGCTGCAAATCCTTCTATCACCCGCATATCTTGGAAACTGAGCAACAGCGTAGAAGAGACTTTGGTTTGGAAGTTCACAGTTTGGACTTGGGGCTGGATAAAATGGACCCAGTTTCTGCTGCTCCTCCCTTCTTTCTCTCTGTAAATGTTGGACAAGGAGAGGGCAGTATCAGGATAGGAGGTCCTCAGCTACCTGTGTTGTTCTGGTTAGGAAATCAATTCATTCTGACAAGAGAGAGGAAAACGAAATTAAGACTTGATGGGGGATGTAAGCCAGCATTTTCAGAAGGAGCTACTCATGGAGGAGGTCTCCTCAGGTTCCTGAGGCTGTGGCCAAGTGGGGCTCAGTCTTTTCTCCCAAGTGACAGGACAAGAGGGAATAGCCTGAAGTTGTGTATGGGGAAGTTTAGATTGAAAATCTGAACAGGAAAATTTCTTCACTAAAAAGGTTTTCAAGCATTGACACAGGCTGCTCAGGGCAGTGGTGGAGTCACCATAGCTTGGAGATATTTAAAAGCCATGAAGATGTGGCACTTGGGGACATGGGTTAGCAGTGAATGTGGCAGTGCTGGGTTAATGGTTGGACTCGAACTTAGGGGCCTTTTCCAACCTAAATTACTATGATTCTATGTGAACAAAATTACTGTTCTTGATGTTGCATTTACCTGCTTGGTGAGACAGGAAAAATGTTCAGTTCTGCAACTTCTGTTTTGGAATTGTTTTGTATAGATGGATGAACAAGGTTTGGGAGACCACCAAACATGTCCTCAGCCCCCCTCTTCCCTCTGGACCGAGCAGCTGCCTGAGGTTTGACCACACCAGCTGCAAGGTCTGAGCTCTCTCTGCCCTCACCACGGAGGTGTGCCAGGGTCCTCATGGCGAAGCTGCCTGTCTGCAGGTAAAACCTGCCCTCCAGCACCTGCTGTGACAGCAGCCAAGGGCACTGCAGGATGGTGGAAGCACAAAAAGGAATTTGGTTGTAAAGACTGCAGGCAGCCCTACCAAACTCCATGGCTGTTTTTGTTAGGGAACACCTTTTCTTACCACCCCTGATTGCAGATTTTTTTTTTTCTTTTTTTTTGACAAGGGGAACATAAATAACACATTCCACACCAGGGCAGATGTTGAGCTGTTCCCTGACACAGCTCTGCTGGGGCTCCTCCACCAGCTCCCAAGCCCCCATTCATTTAAACATTGTAAAGCAAGAGCAGTTGTAGGAGACAGAAAGTTTCTGTTCCAACCAACGAGGCAGCTGAAGGCTTTCCCCACACGAAATGCCAGCGTGCATTGATGCTTCAGAGGAGCTCCAGGGTTTGCTACAAATATAGTGGCAAATTCAGCTCAAATGACGGCTGATTAAAGCTCCCAGATAATGACTCGTTTAGCTGCAGAGCGTGTGCTCGAGGAGAAGAGCTGCACAGCTTTCTAAAGGCTGGAAAGCCCAGCGCCTCAGCCAGAGCTGCCAAGGGAACGGATGTGCCAAGTGGAGCAGCGTAATGATATCAGTAACAGTAATTGTACAGCGAGGGAAGCAAACACTTAGCCCATACAACTGCAAATCTGCTCCAGCCTTGTGCGACTGTATCCCTCTGCCTGTGCCTCCAATGGGGGCTTGGCTGCGGCTGAATGTACAAGTGGAGGCTTTCTTAGGCTCCTGTGTTTAAGTTTACCCTTCCCTCCTCCCTCACCCCTCAGTTATTTAGCAAAGGCTTTCCTGGTTGTGTGAATCGTCAAATTCTGCTGGCAGCAGTGAGGACCCATCACACTGGGAGCTGAGCATCTGTCCATTCCAGGTGTTTAGAAAACAAACTGCTCGTGTTCCTGGGGGGGTGAGATCTGGGATGCTGTTCATGAGATGGGGATCAGGCTGAGCACCCTCCTCTCCTGTGCTGAGTCGGCTCTGACCTGGGACCAAGTTCTTGAAAGGGCAGTGCCAAATACTGGGTTAATATAGTGAGGGAGCAGCCTTTGCTGTACCCATCACTTTGGGGCCCCTCAGCAAATGTCACACAGATCTGGAAGGATGCTGAGGTGTTGGCTAGCATCCAGACCTACAAGGTGGGCTCAGGCCAAGGGGTTCTTGGAGGAGTGAGGTCCATGCTGACATTTCAGCTACATCTGGAGGATTTCAGCAAGCAAACAGTGACTCAGCTTTGTTTGCAGCTCAGGAGGTGTTCTGGCTCCATCTACAACCCAATTTAGAGTTAGTTTAAAAATAGTTTCTGATGTGAGGTGCAGAGCATCCCTTTCACTATTAAGGTGGTGCACTCCTAAACAAGCACCCATTCCAAGAGCCTGTGTGTGTGCCGTGGCTCAGGGCTCTGATTCCCAGTGTGTCAGGCCAAACACAGCCCAGTCTGGCTGCTGGCAGCATCCTCCCCAGAAAAGACCCCATGGAGCACACAGCAGCCATCCTAAAGGAAGAACTGCCTTGGCAGTGTGGGATTAGACGGGTGGAGCAATCGTCTTAGGCACCATGTCATTATCTACAATTTCCAGGCCATCACAAATAGCACTTGGGGTCAGTTGTCCCCTATTATTGTGGAGCACGGGATGGAAGGGGCTCAGTGAAGAGCAGAGCTCAGAGAGGGGCTGACTCTATTAGCACACAAATTGCAGGCTTTCAGAAGCTGTCTTCTGAAGGGCCCCTAAATACACTCAACTCTAACCAGGAAGTTAAAAATGTTAATCTAATTGTCACCCAGACATGTTTGTATTATGTGAGTTTGTCCACTCCTTCAGTCCCTTATTAGCCTAAAATGTGAACACAAGAGTCAGTTTTGACATTGTGTGCTGAGTGCTGCTATTTCATTTCTCTCCTGTCCCCTACCTCTCCCTCAAAGTTTGACTGATGAGGCCTTTAATGCCATCCCTGATGCACTGGGATATAAATGTCCCTAAAATAAAAAACAGATAAACTTTCTGGTTATAGGAAAACTACCTTAATATCATTACTTGTTAAGATAATTTATTCCATTAGGTAATTTGCCTCATTCGCGGCCCATTATTTTAAGAATAGCTCCTGATGTAGGGGCAAAGTATCCTTTATCTCTGCTACTAAGGTGTTGTACTCTCAAAAATACCTGGGATGAAACAATGGAGTGAATATTCAGTGATTTGGGAGTGCAGGGATCCAATTCTATGCTGAAAGTTTGCCTTTTTATCCCCCAAGAACTGGGTAGTTTCTAAAATCTGTATCTTTTGTAGTGCATTAATCCCCTATAGGAGAGTTCCAGCTCCCTTCCTTGGCTCTAGGAGGCTGGCAGATAAAATTAAGCAAAGTATTTGCTTGAGAGCTTCTCTGTTCAAGAAGGGGGCTGCAGTACAGGCTCTGGGGTGCTCGCAGGGGAAAGGGAAGGGGAGTTCCAGGGGAGCAGAGCTTCGCTTTTGCCTGATGATTTGCTTAAGTTACTTTTTGAGCACAAACTTACAACATGAATGGGAGATGGTTTAATTTGGAAGGGGGGAAAGCCCAGAAAGGGGCAGGGTAGCTGCTGCTATCAACAGAGCCCGGGTGACTGAGCTTTACTAATGACTGGTTTTTCCTTTCCAGAGGTTATTGGAGGCTCCTCAGTGAGGCTTCTGCGCTTCCATTGGACCCAGTTTTCCAGAATAAAGGGAGCCTTCCCCTCATGTAACGAGTGTTTACCCGGGGATGCTGATACCCTCAGAGTCTGTCACTGCAGGATCAAAACCAGGACTGCACAGGCCCTGATAAAGAGGCCAGATGTGGCACTTTAATTAATGCAATTTGCTGAACACTGGAACAATTTAGTGCAACGTGATAGCACAGCAATCTTTGGGGCCAGGAAGCGCCATCCCCAAGGCATCCCCAGCTGTTCCAGCTTTCTTTTCCACTCTGCCATTTTCATACATTTAGAAACTTAAAGGATTTGCAGGGGAGCCACAACATCAAATAAAGAAGGAAATTGAGGCATGCAGGCAAACACAAAAGGAGGGTAAGGGACCCATAGGGAGTTGGCTGGGGATAGTGAGTGCAGGGGACAGCACACGCACAGCCCTACACAGGGCCCTACACAAACACAGCTCTCGGGAGCACCAGGAGTCACAAACAAAGGTGTCTATAGGAGTTGGGACCATCAGATCCCCCAGACAGAGCAAACATGCACACAGGGTGTTAAACACCCTGTAACACATTGCCAAACACCCCTAAGACCGTGAGGGCATCGACGCCAGGCTGGACACGGCCCTTGATCCTTCCCCTCCCCAAATGTGGGCTCATCCCTCACTGTCTGTTCCCTGGCACTTCTGTGTGAGTTCATGCAAGAAACAGAAGAGCTCCAAAGTTTCTTGTTTAGACACTTAAATCCTCTGGGATTTTTATACTTAAGAACTGGAGGAAGTAAAGAAACAATAATGAGGGAAAAATTAAGAAGTTTCTTTAAAAGCCCACACGTTTCAGGGGAAGTGATGGGAAATTAGAGGCCTGTGATAGATGGGCTAATTTCCCTAACTGACAACCCAGACAGCTCCCTGCAAAAACCCAGTCTTTGGGTTTGATTCATGTTTCCCCCTCCTCTCTGTACGTAAGCCCAGAGATGTGTGTGTGTGTGTGTAATTCACAGTCTCCGTAGGAAAGATGTTGCTTTTGTATTATAATACATGCGTGTCTCTCTCCCATCCACTAACAAAAGTGTCTGGAGGAAGGAAAATGCAATTAGAAAAAGAACTTTGAACAAACTTTTGATTTTTTCAGGTTTACACCAGACCAGTTTTCTACCTCTCCCTGAATGCCCACATCATCCAGTTATCAAACAGGTTTATGCCATTTTGGGGAGAAGTCCTTTCATGTCAAAAAAGCAAATTGTGGTGGGGAAAATGGTGGGGGAGGGAGTGGCAAAGGAAGAGTTTCTCGCTTAGTTCCACAGTAACTGTATGGGCAGCACCTCTGGAGAGGAGCAGTTGCAGAGATGGATTAGGTCTGGTACCACCAGAGGCTTGGGTGCTCTGGAGTGTGGAAATGTGGTCAGTGCTGTGCTGCAGGTCTGGGATCTGAGGTCGAGCAGTACCCATTGTGTCCTGCCTCAGCTGCCACGGGAGAAGGTGACTTACGGCGTTTATAAGGTGGTGGGTTTCTTTTGCACCCGCCTCATAAAAAGCAAACTCTGTGCAACTAAATTGTTTTCAAAATTCGTGTTGAAGGAGTTACATGAGAATACATGGGTTCAAGACCCCTTTCTCTATCCCTGTAGATGTTTTCTGTGCTCTCCATCAATACAGTGATTTCAGGTGTGCTTTCAGTGTGACATGATGCAATTTTTCAGTTCTAAAAGGAATCTGATTTCCAGGCTTACTTTGGTTCAGTTAAACAGATTCTCAACAAGAGCCCACTCCATTCACCCAGTTGTCCTAAATAAAATGGAATATTTTGCATGCCCTGAACTACTTTTTTTTTCCTAGGAAACTGAACAAACCCCCCAAACCTGTTACTTTATGTAGGATGAATGCACCATTTCATTGACTCTGGCAGTCTCAATCCACATCAGAGATACAGAATAGACGAGTCTCACCCAACCATGCAGGAACGCCACCAACAAGAATCAAGCCCAGCCCAGAATCAAGAAAGATCTGAATTTGTGTCACTTATTTAGAAAAATACCTACACTTCTTGTTCGTTTGTTTATTTTCTTCATCTTTTTTTTTAATCAGCATTTTTAAACTGAGGACAATTAAAAGGCATCAGAGTGAAGATGAGTGGGAGCATTGCCCTCTTCCAACCTCCTCAGAGAGGGGAATGCTCTTGCTAACTTAAATGTTTGACAACCTTTAAATATAAACAGCTGATGAGAACTGCTGAGAAATCTTTAAAAGAAGAAAAGGAGAAAAAAAAAAATCAAGTTCCTGAGAAGCTGAGTGAAGGAATATCAGCCCTGTCACCCCTTTCAGCACTGGACAAATGAGAAGGATGAAGGGACGTAATTAGTTCTTGGGAAGGAGCATGGGCTCGCTGGGGAGGAAGAGCCAGAACAGCACCAAGGTAGAACATTTCATGCAAAAATCATATAAAAGTCAGAATGTCTCTGGCTGACCCTCACCTGCAATTCCTGCCCTCCTGGGAGAGCAGCATCCTGGGAAAAGGGCAGTGATGAGGTGAATAACCTGTGCCATGCCTGTGCCTTGCCCATAAAGATCTCTCACACCACAGCAGGGGAATGAAAGCAGTAGGTAAGGATGGCTTTGGGGCACGTCTGGGATCACCCCTGTGAGAAGACAGACTGTGGTGAAGATTATGCTTCACCCGGTTTCTGCTTGACATCAAAGACCTGGGATGGATTCAGGTATGGAAATTCCTCTGAGGCACCTCAATCCTACTTTGCAGATGGCTTTAGGCATCTTTGGAAATAGGAGGGAAGCTGCTGGGCCACTTGCTTACAATAAAAGGCCTTTTTGGACCATAATGCTTGTTTTTGTTGACAGAAATGATGGCTGTGAAGGCAGGACTCTCTCTGTCTGTGGCCATGCACATACTCGTGTGTGTGTTTTGCTGCATAACACGGAGTCAGGCCTCCAAACTGACTTTGAAAGCCCAAATCTACAAATTCTTTCCTACACCACCACACTGGTTTCAGGAAAATGCTGCCTTTCAAGTAGGGATAGGAAATTAAAAGAAATTAATATGTTACTCAACAAGATCAATTAATTAGCTAATGTGAATACATTACTTAGGATCAGTAAAACCCCAGATAAGTTTTTATGGCTGAGGAAATATGGTCTAAAGTGGTTCAATTCCAACCCAGTAAAACTAACATTCATTAGGGAAGCTGATCCGGAGAGAAAGGTGCCGGGAGGGGCCCAGTGCCAGCAGCTACCTGGTAATCACGAGATGGAACAGAATCCTGCGCTCTCCAGGATGAAGGACTTGAGGTTACAAGATCATAAAACACAGGAGTTCATAAAGTTTCTGAGTTCTGAAGGCAGCCCTTAAAGTTAATATCATGCAGTATCCGAGCCATAACAACAAGTCACCTAGAGCCATTTATTATTCCTTGAGAGTCACCCACACTACACATATACCCAAAGTCCTTTAATGTCTCAGGAACATTCCTCTTATCTAAAGATTTATGGGAATATTATTGCATCTTAAGGAAATACCAATCAATTACTTTAACGCTAATTTCTGCCATTTTAATAACTCTCCAAAGGCACAGACTGACCATATTTGACAGTGTAGCTGTTAAGCTGCAAGAGATGTCGTTTCCCCTGGGTAATTGGACATTGTGTCAGTCCTGCTGTCGATAACGGCTGCATAATACAACCGTAGTCATATGTTAAATTGCCTTGTATTTCATATTATAGCCCTGTGTTATCCTCTAAACATCCTCTGGAAACCTTTTTACATGTTATTCTGTGCAGCAGAATGGTTTGACACAAAATTCGTTGCGTTTCCACTTTAACTAAAGGGAATTAGGTGCTGACATTCCACCGAAGTATGACAGAAGCCTGGTGCTTCATCACATTCAGGTCTGAAAAATGACTCTCCTCTTCAAAATGGATATGTAGCCCTCAATGCTTTTAAAGTTACAACTGACTGTTTGTCTTCTCTTGCTTGTTTAAAATGGATGGGTTTCCTTTTTTTTTTCAAGCAAACCAATATATTATATTAAAAACCCTGAAGAAATTACCTTTAGGTGACTTTGAAAATCCAAGCCTGAATACATCACGGTGATTCTTTAGGAGGCACCTTATGTCTGTGAGTTATACTTTACCATTTGACTCCGAACAGTATCCATCTATCTCTACATTTCCCTCATGTATCAATGGAACAGCTCTTTCCTTAACAACCACTTCTGCACGCTGCTCCCTCCAGCACCCCTCTGCAGCAGGGCCCTTTGCTTGTCATTTGTTAACAAATTAATCCTGTTCTCCTGGACTGCTGGATTTCACTCCTGGCACCACTGACCAGATGTAAAATGACAAGTGGAGGCACCTCTCCTCCTAATGCATTAGGTGCCCTTCAATGAAAATGCTCTTTAGAGCAATGAAAAGCTCCCTCCCCGTGCTGCGACACTGATCACTTTGGACCAGAGCACTTAGTAAGAGCTCTCTGTGCAGGAAAACCGGGCTGGGACACAGCAGGTGTGGGCTTCAGATATGGGGTGGGGGTTCATTGATGTGAGAGACCACCCAGGATGAGCACTCTGCCTTCCTTGTCTGGTCCATGCTCTGCTCCCTTCCTGCTTATCCTGGCACTCTAACCTTGACCTTTGCTGAAATTCAAGGACAGCGCTTTTCCCTTCCATGGACAGAGGGTATTGAGGACTTGCTACATCTTTTCAGGTGGCCTTTATTTTAACACTGTTCTTTCTCATCCAGGATTAGTAACTGCAGACCCTTCTTGCAGGTGAGGATTTCTGGGCTTCTAATTGCATTTACTTGTTGCTTTGAATTATAATTCTTGCTCCATATCTTATTTTTGAAATGAAGTGCCCCAAACTGGAGACGCCCTAAATAATACAGAAAATAATTTGGAGAAGAGAGGTTATGTGGAGATGTCAGAGCAGCCTCCCAGTATCTGAAGGGGCCTAAAAGGAAGCCAGAGAGGTACTTTTGACAAGAACCTGGAGTGACAGGAAAAGGGGGAATGGCTTCACACTGACAGAAAAAGATGTTAGGGAGAAATTCTTCCCTGTGAGGGTGGGGAGGCCCTGCCACAGGTTGCCCAGAGAAGCAGTGGCTGCCCCTGGATCCCTGGAAGTGTCCAAGACCAGGTTGAGTGGGGCTCTGCACATTCTGCTCTGTCCCTGCCTATGACAGGGGGCAGAAATAGATGTTCTTTAGTTTCCCTTCCAATCCAAACCATTCTGTGATTCTATGATTCCATAATATTGAGCAGACTGGATGCAGGTACTGCTTCTTTTTGTAAGGGATACAGCACCCAGAATGGATGGGAACTCAGCACGACTCAGAGCTAGCAAAGAGCACACAAACTTCTAGTGGCTCATACCCATGGGGTGGAGGGTTTTCATTTCCAGATCAAGCTTTGCAAAGCAGGAAAAATGCAATCAAAACCCAGGGTAATACCTCTCTCAAACTGTGCAGCTGACTGCATTTCACTGACACATTAAATGACTGCAGGGAATGAACCAACAGCTGTTTGCACTATTGTAGATAAGGTGTCACTGCCTCCCTTCCAAACGGAAAGGTCTTTTTCCTGTGAGCTGTATCTAGGGAATCAAACGGTGAGAACAAGCACAAAGAGAGAGGGAGACATCTGCCTTGGGAAGTTGCAGCTCTCCGGGCTGGATGCTTTGGTCGGTAGAAAGTTCTGTTACTTCAGTAACAATAACAGAGCAGACAGGAGTACCCGGGCTGAGTTTTGTCATGGAAAATCCTCAGCAAGCAGGAGCTGCAGGCAGGGATAGACAGTTTGCTTTCCTAGCTGAGATTCTGCTTTTTTTAGCCGGGATTTTGCTTTTCCAGCTGAGGTTTTGCGGAGTCTTTTCAGCCTGAGAGGAACTAAAGATGGACACCAAGGTCTTTCAAGTAAAAGCTGTCTGAGCACAGGTCTGGCAGTGCTTCTCTTTTGCAGCTAGCATTCCAAGTGTTTTCCTATCTGCACAGCCTTGCATTAACAGCAAAGTGAGGAAGATACTTCTACTGTTCAAAGGGCCTTTTTTCTCCTTGATCCAGTACTTTAAAGATGGTGGTTGCTGTGTATCTCTATAGGCACTTTCTGCAAAGCGAGAATTTGATATTCAAGGGAGAAAGGATGCTGCCTTTCTTGTCTAAATTGTGAAGAAGGCACTGGTCTTGCAAAACAGGGAGGGTGGAGGAAGGATAAAGAGCTTTTGGAAATGCCTCCCTAGTGGTTTTTCTACTCAATCATTCTATGTTTTGAAGCTAAAAGATATAAAATCAGAAGAAAATAATAAAAGATCAGTCTTACAGGCAGTGGAGGAGAGGTGTAATATTTACTATGAAAATCTGGACTTTCAAAACTCTGATGTGGTGTAAAATACGTGGGATACCTTCAACCAACTCTTAAAATAGAAAGAACAGTAACATTCCTTCTAGAAAAGATGCACATGGTGGGTCACAGCTACTGGGACTGTTCTTATTCAGTGCAAAAAATGACTGGGATAAGAAACTTTTCTTAATTTTTCTGGACATAGATTTTTATCATCAGAATCCCAGTTTAAATTGTGAACATCCCAAGATGACAAACCAAATGTCCTGGTTGAAGAAATAAGAACTGAATTCTGCTTCTGCCAGTCCCCAAGTCCCCATTAAAATGGGATTATCAACTGAAATTTCAAACCATCCAGAACCTACCAAACCAGTGGAAATGTTGCCACTTCCCTCATTTTCAGTGAATTTAGTTATCCTCAGATTTCAGGAAAGCAGGGGACACTTCCAACGTCTGTCAGCTTTGTTGTGAAATTTGTTCTACTTCTGAAACAAATCCTGTTGTGCTCTGCAAATGGCACATTTACTACCAGTCTGAGACCTTTCATGTATCTCTCTGTTTATTCCTGGAAAACTGGCAGAGTTTATGGTGCTTCTGAAAAGCCATCTCACTTGCTGGAATGATGTCAGCTGGGAAAAGTTCTTCCAGAGTGGGGTGATCCTGCAACATCTACAGTCAAACTGATGAACAGGCAGATAGACTCTGTGCAAATATTTTTTGCTTTCCTTTCACTGTTCCTGGATTTGGAGCCTCTTTTTTCTTGGTTTGAGTTAATGCACTGTAACAAAGCTGTGGCTTGGGCTAATTACACTTCCATGTCAAGAATGCCAGACCTTGGAGTCTTCTCTCCTTCCTGCTCCTCTGGGAGGGTACTCATCTGGCAGGCCCAAAACACTCCATTGATAGAACCAAGTTGCTGCAGCCACGCTGTCATTGCAGCACCTGAGATGCTTATTCACATATGTGTGATGTTATTAACTCATCCCACTGGCTGGAAATGCTCTACAGAGCTGTGCACACGTCTGGCTTTTGGTGAACCAGCACAGCTGGATTGTCTGCGGCAACTTAACCCGCTGAGCCACACCCCTGTCAGAGTCCTGCTCCATTATCCTCCTGAGAATATTGCAAAGCATCTTTCCCATTTAAAATGCGGATACTGCCTGTAAGCAGCCACATCTCTGCTTTATTTGAAGCATTTTTGCCCCCATTTGATCAAAGTAGGTCTTGATTCCCATCAGTTGATTGAACCCATCCTTTCAGATTCCTGGATGAAGTGGGGGAAGATGTCCTAGTGCAGACAGCACAGCACAGTGGTGGAAAAATGAGACCCTGTCAAGCCAAACTCTTTTTTTGGCATAAAATGTCCTTGCACACCCCATCACACTGGCCACAGCTGAGTCAGCCTGCAGTGTTGGTGCAACTGAGAGCAGAATGTGGCCCAGAGAGAGCAGGGCATGATCTGCCAAGGGCATCTCTCAGCCGCCGACATTGCTGTGGGATTTCTCCTGCTTAGGGAGGCAGCCACACGTAAGCATCAGCAATGAATCTCCGTATTCTTTAATCAAATTAGTGTCAAACAAATTGGGTTTTGGGGGCCCCCTCCCAAGGTTTGCTAACCCACTCACCTCTGCCTTTGTTTAATACATCAAGGGCAGAAATAGGAGACCTGAAGAACAGAACATTTTAACTACTCGCCTCTTCACTCACTTTTTCTTTCTTTCTCCCAAGGACAGTGTGTGGGACACCGTCCTCTTCATTGCTGTTTTACCTTCCCCTTTAGCCCTGGGAGGACAGATGCCCTTGGGAAGAATAAACAGGAAGGGCCAGGCTGCCTCTGCTGTTAAAGCACTGCTGTTCCCTGGAGTTCACAGTCACAAACCCTGCCCTGGGTCTGCACAAGAGCCTTCAGGCAGAAGAAACAACCTGAAGCTGAAACACCCTCTGACCAGCCTGGCTGCAGACCAGCAGGAAATGCCAAGGGATTTTGTTATGAGAATTTTTTTTCCGCTTTCCTGGGACCATGGGAAAAGGCCATCTCCTTGAGGCCGAACATGGGTGTCTTTTAGATCTGCGCTCCCAGCAAGGGGCCATGAGAATTCATTATTCAGCCTTAGCCTTCATTTTTCATGACCCAAAACCCAACAAGACAAGAAATGTCATCCTTCCATCTGCCAAATGCAAAGCACGATCTGTGTAAAGTACAGTGAGCAAGGTGCTGGTCCTGAGTGGTGGGACCATCCTCTTAAATGAGAATTTTACTTTGCAACCTGGCAGCGGTGAGATCTGGGCCCGAGAGGTACCAGGTGGTGAGGCCTCTTGCATGAGTACCAGTGTTATGTCAGAAAATTGTTCTGGTTTGCAAAGTTAGGAATGTTTTCCAATGGATCTAGGGCAGATTGAAGGTTCTGGTCTAAATTTATGTCTCTGAGCTATTTCAAGCAGCAGTAATTTTGGATTTTCCTCCTTGCAGCTCCGCTGGAGGTGTTGGTTGAGCCCTGTTGCACCATCAAACAATGATAATGATAAAACTCATCAAACAAACAGGAAGAGCTGGCTCTTGTTTGATGTGTGTGATCTGAGCTGAGCAGATCCTGGCTTGAGAGGACTCTGTGAGCCGCCAGCAGCCCTGGGGGCATAAGACACGTCTTACACCATTCCACGTCCATGTCCACCCACATGGAGCAGCCCTTCCCAAGCTTCTGACAGTTGGTCAAACCCCGTGGCCTTTGAAAACACAGGCAAGCAGCTGCAGAGGCTGAAACTTAGTGTGTGCTCTCACTGATTTGAGCTCCAGTGGCAACGGGAATGCCCAGGAAACACACAGCAGCTCATGGAGAGCTGCAGATGTGCCCCAGCTCAGAGAACCTGGTGAAATCAAACCTCTCTGGGCTTGATGGTTGCACAACTTTGTTGCACGTGAATGGGGGGAGACCCCATTGTCCTCATGTGGGGTGACCAGGTGTGTGAGCAGCAGGTGTGTGGAGGGTACAGACATGTTCCCAAAACTGAGAGTGCTCCTGTTGTACGTCTGAGGCTCTCGGAGCACCCAAAGCTCTGCTCCAATAGGGATCTGGAGAGGGAAAGTTACCACGTCTGTGCCTGTTATTAACATTTAGAAGCTAATCTCCCTAACACCATAAATGCTAACTACTCTGGCATGCCCTTGACAGCTATAATTGTCTGTAGCCCTGTAAAAAATAACAGCCATCTGGCAGAAAGTACTGAGGCTGGGAGAGGAAAAGGGAGACAGGCACCAGCAAGAGACCAAAGCAAATCCCCCAGAACAGGTTACCTCGGGGCTATTTGATTGCCTGGCAATCTGCTCCTGTCCCTCTTTTAGCTGCTTTCAATGTCATGGGAGGCGCATCTTTCTGTGTTAGCCTTACAGCCAGCACAAGACCAATCAGAATTTATTACAGACAAGGAAGCAGAAATACTTCTGCTTCACTGGAACTGACAAACATGATAAAAAGAGCTGGCCTGGTGGAGATAAAACCCATGGGCTACATAAGAAACCTTTCTCGGTGTATAAAAGAAGTGTATTGCCCTGATAATCGTGTGTTGTAGATCATCTGGCGCTTGCAAGGAATGACCTGCCTGCTCCTCAGCATCTCTGGCTCTCCTCATCATTACAGCCCTTGGAAAAAATGGCTTACTAAGTGTGAAGACCAACAATCCCGGAAAGGAAACGATCCCTATTATTCACAGAGCTAGAGCACTGTGGGCAGCCAAATGCCAGCTCCTCCCGGGACATCCCTTGGCTTTAACCTCATCCACAGAGTTCTTTCCTGGGGCAAAGAAAGAATCCAGCTCAGACAGGCTGTTTATTCACTGGCCTTTCTGATAAGGCTGCTAAAAATGCTTGTGGAAAATGTGGGAACTGGGAAAACAGGATCATCTTCCAGCAGGATCCATCCCAAGACTCGCTTCACAGCCTCGCCACTGGCAGTGAACTGGAATAATGTGCTCAGTATTGTCTGCAATGAATTTTGGCCTTTGCTGCAACCCCCCACCTATTGGAGGGGGGAAATCCCCTGGGCAATGCTGTTCCCAGGCTCTGACAGAAAACAGGAGCCCTGACAGCTCAGAAAGAAACAGTTTTCATCCAAATTCCATGACACAAGACACCCAAACAAGTTCAAACCATCTTTCAAAAGTCATTCACACTTAACAACCCTCTCTAAACTCCCTTAAGGTTATGGTCAGATTTGCACTGTGGCAATGGAGCTAAATCTGTCTCCAAAACATGAGAAATTTGAAATTTTGTATAAATTCAGAGCTGCAGCGACAAGCTGATTCCATCTTTGCTGATGGTTTTACCTTTGCAGCTTTAGAGAAGTGCTGAGTTGTCCCCTCCCAAGGGTGGGGTGCTGACTTCCTTCCACCTCCTTGTCCCTTTTTGAGGACAAGTTCTGTTCTCAGATTTACCTGAAATCTCCCTGTGGCTTTTTACTACCCTCCAAGGAAGCAAAAGAGGGTGGTCTCTGGTACAGCCAAATCTCCTGAGCATGGCTTGACTGCAGTTAATGATAACAACCACCAGAGCAATGCAGAAGAATTTGGGGAGGAAAAGGGCACATTTCAGTCCTTGCTCTCAGAAGAGTTGTTCTTGTCTTTAACCTCTGGATGAGCACACATGAGCTACAGATTGAAGACATCTGCTACCAGCAAGCTGCATTCACAGCCTCCAAAAAAAGGACCACCAAAAAAAGCTGCAGCCCATGGCTGCCTAATCCCTGCTCTGGTGAAGGGGAAATCTGAGCTCTCTCTAGGGTAAATGCACTTTGGCAGTACACCACAGCCAAGGCCATGATGGCAGCCCAGCAGGAAGGTGAGCCAGGCTTTGGGCCACCTCACTCACAAGATCTCTCTTACAGAACTGTATTTATTTTATATATGCCAGCTCACTGCCAGGATCTGAGAATTGCTTATAAATGACATTTGGCTTAATTTTACTTTTCTTAAAATTTGTAATCTAGTTGTTCAGGACTAAGATTGTCACATGAAGTAGGCAATGGTTCAAGCTTTTTCCATCCTGACAGTGGTGTTGGTACAGCTGATCCAGTGCCTCACACTGAACATCTCACAGGAGGATTTTCTCCAAAGGATTCATATTTAGACCTTTGCTTCCCCTAAATTGCTTTTCCTGACCCCATTTAAAAGTGTCTTGAAGGACACTGACACTTACTTTTCAGGTTTTCATCTAATCCTTCTCCCACTTTGCATAAATCAGGAGTAATTGCACTGAAGTCTATTTCTTCCACAAGCATTAGCAGAACTGTTACAACCACAGAGATTTATTTTGAACACTGGCTTCAGTCCTAGCAATAAGAAGCTTCCAGCACAGCAATTGCTCCTCACTTAAGGGACCACAAGATGGAATTTGCTCATCTCTGTCTCCTGAGGTCTGGCCTCACCCTGCAGCCTCCTGGGGTCTGTCCCACTGCTCAGTTCCCTGTATCCATGCTGTGTGCCACCCTCCTGTGGATACAAAAATGCTGCTAGCAAGGATTTTCTTGCTATTTTCTAAGTCCGTGAGAGACTTTTCTCTCTCACAAAAGAGGTATCAGAGTTATTTAAACAATGAAACACCTGCAACCTTGAAAAGTCTTGTTAATGGTATAGTAGAAAAATATTTTGACAATGGATGTTTTAGGATTTTAGCCAATCACCCCAAGGGGTGGTTGATCCTTTGTCCAATTAGACTATGAATAAAAAAGTCTATAAAAGAGTTTGTAAAATAATTAAATCAATCAGTCTTGCTGCACAATTCCTGCCTGCTGGACCTTTTCTCTCCTCCTCCCTACGGCTGCAGGACACGGTGATATACCCTAGGGCATTTTTTTCAATAGGAACCCTTGGTTACATGTGGGTGGAACTGGCTGGTAGGATCAGGGGGATGAGCAGGCAGAGCCACGACAGCCTCCCTAGCAGCTCAGGGGCACAGCGATGGGTCAGAGACACAGAGCAGAGTCCATGGCTTGGGTTTAGGCAATGTTGGCTTCCAGAGATTCATCCAACCACAGCTCCATGGTTTTCATTGTGTGTTTCCAGCTTCTGTCTGCCTTGCTGTCCTGAGCTGTTCTTAGCACGGCCAAAGCCCACTGCTGAAAATGGGCTGTTTTAAACATGCTGCTGCTGTCAGACTGCTTTGTTGGGCTTCTTCCCTCTTATCTTCTCCTCCCTAAGGATACACACCCCTAAACTTACACATCTCTCCTGCCCCCACAACTGGCTGCCAGATCAGGGACTTACATGGAGGGAAAATGAACAACTGCAGAGCCAAATGCATCTCTTTATTTAAGTGTTTAAAATCAGTGCTGTTACCATAGTTTGATTCAGGCCATCGGCCTTACAGCCCAGAAAAACTGGGTGGTATCAAACGGCCATTATCATCTGGCAGTGTTGGGAATAGCTCCAGCTGTATGTCCATCCTCCCCTCAGCAGGATCCCGATGCTTCCTGCATCACCTCTCATCCTCCATCGGCATCATGCAGCCTTTGAAGTCCAGGACACAAACTCCGCCTTCTCAGGGAGGGGCTCTCTTTGTCTGCCTGACAGTCTGCCTGTGGCTCCCACTAATTCTATTCAATACAGACATGACCCAGAGCATTTTGCACACCAGTCCCCTTAGAAAATCTGCCTTTCCAGGGAGGCTTGCAGCCCTTAAAGTTTACACAAACATTTTGTTCAGCGTGAGGTTTAAGCAGACAGCTCTGGCTGAACTGCAGCTCAAACAGGCAACTAAACAGCAATCCATCCACAGCCCAATTTACACTGTTCCAGCTGAATCCGTCACATCCATGGTAGTATAATCCTTCCTTCCTGAATGTGTGTAAAGCCATTTCTACTGCCTCCTTCATGGCATCACCTATACTGAAACAATGATTTTGAAAAATCCTCCTTTATATTCAGACAGAAAAAGGACCAGAAAAGAAATGTTTCTAGTTTACTGGAACATCACCTCTCTGCTCTGTGGCTCAGGGAGATTTGGGATAGCAGGAGCCTCACTAACCATTTTTCAAGGCTGTGGAACATATCCAGACCTAAACACAGCAGCACAGTCACCTTGGGGCAACAGCTCACATCTCAGCCAGGCTTTCAGCATCTTACAGAAATGGTTTTGAGGAGTTTCCTCATCTCTTCCTGGTGTTTGCTTCCCCTTAAGCCCCCCTGTCCCAGCATTTGTCCTGGCAGCAGGAGGCAGTTCTGGAGAGGCTGTGGAGGTGCAGGGAGGGCTGGGGTGGGAGCCGGCTTATGTCCGGGGGATCCCTGTGCTCTGGGTCAGGTGTGGGGTGCTGTGGGTCAGGTGTGGGGTGCATTGGCTGGGCCCTGTGGGGATCAAGGCTGGAGCAGGGCTGAGGTGTACCTGGGGCCCTGCCCACACCTCCACAACCCTGCCAGATTAATGAACACCGGCTTCACACAAAGTGTGAGTAGCAAAAAGGGGGAAAATGTACTTGGGACAGAGAAATGTGGGACCAAAGCTGCACATATTTCCATTAACCTAAGGCCAGGACATAACAATAATCACTTTGCCAGCCTGGAGGAGAAGAACAAGACCAAGGGTTTCTTTTCAGAGGAGCTGAGACAATAAGTGACAAAGGGCCACACAAGGTCAGTAGCGCTTTAGCGACTCATGTCAGCGGAGGAGCTGGTCCTGATCTGTCATCTCCCTGCTGCTCACTGACAACTGCGACCACGAGGCACAATCCACCTCTGTGTCACCGAGCTGCAGAGCCCTCCCCGTGCTCAGTGAGTGAGCTCTGCAGCGTTCCAGCACGGGGCTGCTTCCTCCCTCTGGTGACTCCATGACTGTCACATCCCTCTGCCCCCAGCCCTGCGCCTTCACCAGCCCCTTCGGCTCATTTACATGGCTGGGAAGGGAGAGGAACTCAGCAGTTGCTGGACAGTGTCCTAAAAAGTGCCGGGAGCTGGCAGGCAAATCTCCTGTCGTTCAGCAAAGACTTTGGAGGGGCAGTGCTTGACAGACATTTTTACAGCCCCATTGCAAAAAACCCCTCTCTAAACAATAAGTGGCAGCTCTTAAAAGAAGTGGCAGCTCTTTTCTATTTGGGGTCCCTGCCAGGTGTGCAGCAAGAACCAAACATCCTCCTGAAGTCCCTACTGACCAGCAGGGCTTTGGTCCTGGAGCTTGATGCTCCTTTCAGTGCTGAGGTTTGTGTCAAATGGGACATCCCCACTGCCACCTGGACACAGGAGGGGATGGAAAACCTGCAGGGATATTTCCCAGTGTTTCACACATGGCTGGGTGACAGCAGGCAGACTGCCAGAGGTGAGTTTTGCCATTTCTTCCTTCTTACATAGCTGGTCAAGGAGAGGAGGTGGTAATTACAGATCTCTGCCCAGGATCCTGGGAATAGTGTGAAGCCAGAGGTACAAACAAACAACAGTTCACAGCTCAGCTGTCTTAGACATGCACTGAGCTCCTATGCAAGAAAATAAAGGTATTAACAGCAGTTTGTTTTGTGCCTTTGACACTGGTTCTTTCCTAGGACAGAACAACACTTTCCAGAAAAAGAAAGAGGCTGATGAAGTTTTCTGGAGCAGCACAGGGTGAGAGGAAGGCTGTAGATTTGCCCCACCTGCAGGTTTTATTTGCTTTAGAGCTGGGGCAAAGCCACGGTGAAGCAGGGACTGAGCTCGCATGCTTGGTTTATTATTGGTAAAACACTTGAAGGAGTGACTGGGAGAGGACCCTTCCCAAGCCCAGTGTCAGAGGAGTGGGAGGGGCAAGACAGATCAGGGTTCAACCTCCACATGCAGTAGCTGAAGCCATGCACCTGAGATAATCTTCTCATCATGTATGTGGACAATCTCCCTTCTCACAGGTCTTACCTGCCTTTTGTCAGAAATTCATGGTCAGAGCTCCCAGCTGGGGTGGACAAGAGAAATATGGGTGGGGCAGAAGCAGAAGTCGTGCCCACAGCAGAGCTGCCAGTGGGGAAAAGTCCTCTGCACTTACCTGCCTGCCCTTGAGGCCCCAGTCTTACAAAGACCTGAAATTAATTAATTAACAATTAACCCTTGTGTCTGCCCAGGAAATGAGGGTGAGCTGGATGTGGGGCCGACTCTCCCAGGCACAGTTCTCCTCTGAACAGCCAGACATGGATCCCACCTGAGCCAGTCTTGGTAACATCCCTTAGTGCAGAGCCCTTACTTATGGAAGTGTCCCAGGTGCATTGACCTCCTTCTGCAAGTAAAGTCACACTGGCAGCAGCAAAAAGTGAGGTTTCATCCCTTCCTGTCCTTTCAGGTCCCTCCTGCTTGCAGCCCTTGATTCCTTCCAGAAACTGGTGGCCCATACTGCAATTCCTGGAATGGAAGCACCCAGCCTTTGTGCTCCTCATTGCAGCCACTTTCCAAAGTATGTGTCTGCCAGCAAAAGAAACACTTTAACGTTTGCAGTGCGAAGGAGCTGTTTATTCTGGTGCTGGTTTCTCTGGGGTGAGAGAAAGCTCTGGGCAGCAAGGGATTAGGGGGTCCATTGTATCCTTTGCTGATGTTGCCCACCATTGGCTGCCATTTGCATACATCCGACATTCAGGATCTGCGGGCATGGAAACAGCCACCCCACCTGCTCCTGGGGCTGGGCATCACTCTACCAGGAGCTGCTTTTGAGGGGGACAGTTGTTCACGGGGAGAGGGGTTGAGTGCGTGTCTGTGTGGGGAAGGTAGGGCAGAGGGGGAGGAGGGAGAGAAACAAGAGTAAACATGAATTTGGAGGATTTTCAAAGCCAGCAGAGGGCCTGGAAAAGGACAGGCTTTGAATTCTGCATGTTCTTTTAACTCAGCCTCTGGTTTGAAGAGGCCCCCAAAGCCTGGTAAGCCTCATTGAACTTGAAAAGCTACAAGCTTCCTTTCTTCCCCATTTGCTTTGTCTTCTCTTATCTCATTCATGTGAGACATTGCTCCCACCCCAGCCCTTGCTGGAAAGAGGAGCCAGCCGAGCCCCAAGCACTGTGGAGCAGCAGCAACATCACATCCCAGAGAGCCCTGGACAATGGGCAGGAGTCGTCAGCGAGGTGCCACAGCTGCCCTGCCAAGCCTTGGATCCGGGCTAATCGGGGGGACCGGGGCTCTCCTGGCACTCCTGGGCGCACAGACCTGCTGCCAAAGGGCTGCTAAAACCAGGCTGTGACCCCCTCCCTGAGCCCTTCTGCGGAGAAGGAGGCTTCGGGCTTTGCTTTGCAGGGACCCTTGTCCAGATGCTGAGCCTGCAGTTGCCCTCTCAGTGACAGCCCCACACACCGAAGGCTCTTTGAGAGCAGGGAAATCTTACTGGAGGTCCCAGTTTCCCCCGAGCACTAGTGCAGACTCCAGAGGGTACAGTCACAAACATTCCCAAACAGGCCCAATTGCACAATCACATCCTTCCTGTGGCTCTCCTGTGGGGTTTTGCATAACTTTGCCTACTGCCATAATATCAAATCCCTGTTCCCACCTCACCGAAGGATGAAGGCTCAAGGCACTATTTCCTGCACTCTGAGGAGCTCTTTGCAAGCTGTGCCCTGTGCTGAACCAGACAAATCCAGGATCCAGGAATGACTCCACCGCATGTGCCTAAGCGCGTTACGGGATTTATCAAGACCAGATCTAATTGTTACCTTCAGTGAGGACAAAGGTGCACCCACCATTTAACACTGCTTAATCTTACTGGGAAGGGGAGACAAACCCCTCCAGGTGTCCCAACATACCTCATTGAGAATATTACACTACCAGTTATAAAGAATCACCCTTGTCCATGTCATTCCTCAGTGCTGATTCTTCACAGCAGGTGTTTGCAGCCAGATCTTCTCCTGCAAGCTGCAAATAAAACAGAAAACTTACAGCCAGGTGGGCCTTTTCTGATGAATATTGAGCTAAAAGGCAGCTTCCTACAGCACTTCTCCCACTGTGAGTGGGGAGAGGGTGAGGGTTTGGAGACTCTTGATAAACAAGTAAAAGCTCAGATATAATGAGAAAACCTTTTGTGACATAAGGACCTCTGCACGTCAAGTAAATTCATTATATACCAGCTTGACTGGCAATCTGACGGCCTCCAAGTGTCTGATGCAATTACACTGAGATGGGGGAGATTGTACAGCTGTGCTTCCCTGCTCATAAAATGGAGCCAAAGTAACAAAAAGGGGATGACAAGAAACTGCGGCCTTTCCACTGGGCAAGGCAAAGCCTGGTGGAGTTCGAGGGTTCATGGAACACTTTGATTTTGGAGCTCACAGGGTTCACAATGCAGGCAGAGTTCACAAGATGTTCCCCAGAGAGCTAAACCCGTGGAGATTCTCCTGTATCCCATCCTTCCCCTTCCACATGGAGATCCATTAAATACACAGAAGGGGACTGCAAAGCCCACTCTAATCATAAAAATTCACTCTGGTAAATTCAGTATATTTACCCCAATCAGTCCAGCCCAGTGTGTTTTTTCACCTGAGCCTCAGTGCAGGGGGCTTTCCTGCTCCCCTCCCACAGCAGCACATGGGATAACCACAAGTGTGGGATAACCACACATGGGACAGTAAATTGCCAAAGCCTGGAGAGAGCAGATACCCAGGGAAAACCTATAACATACACATACAAAGAGCATCCCATAATATTATGCACATACAGGCTCAATTTAAAGCAAGACTTCCTTCCTCCACTGGCTTGAAAATGAGCAACAAACTCCCACCCATGCCCACCTCCCCAGGGCCTTTGTTGCATCTTAATTCCACTCCTGACTGAACTGGGAGATGAGTGTGGCTGGCGTTCCAGACATTGTTGTCCACCTTGATGGGAATTCTGAGGATTCCTACCTGTTCAGGCCCTGGTAAGGTCAGTTAACTTTTTTTTCTTCTCTTCCACTTGAGGATTGCCAGTTCTCAATGAAGCAGGGCCTGGATTGCCTTTCCAACTCAGGTTTTTGCATTATACCAGTAAATCTACACCTGCTCACGTGAGCCAACCCCACAGCCCAGTGGCTGGGGACGTGTGCTGTGTACTTCAGCTTAAACCTTTCACTTAAACCTTCAGTTTAAACCTTTTCCAAAATGACATGAGATAGCCTGAAATTTATTTTCTGAGAGGAAAGAAACAGCTTCTGCACAGAATATTAAACCTCTTCTTCCCAAGCAAGACAAGCCATGAGACCTGCATGTTCCTCCCTCTGTTACAGCACTTTGTGCCCCCAGCCCTGTGGGCACCAAACGAGCCCTTGGAAGGAAAACTGCACAGGAAAAGGTATTTCTCCCATATGCAAGAGATTCTCTGTAAAATACCAAGCAGCAGGATGAAAAGACTGAATCCAAATTGTCTTTTCAGAGTTCCCTGTTAGGACATCTCACACTAGTAGTGAATGCCTGAAGAAAGGTATACACTGGCATTAAATTTTCCATAATTTTGAATTTTCATTAATTAACTTAGAAAAAGTAGCACCATGTTTTCTCTTTACACCCAGCTATTTGTGCTGTATATTGGATTAGATGATAACCTGCTTCTACTAGAGTTATGACAATAATTTAGGGCTCATCCAACTCAACAGGAAATTCCAAATGAAAAAAGAAACTTCATTTTAACTGTGGGTGAATTAATTGTGTTTGGCTCTGAAGGGTTGTCTGTCTTCATTATCTTAGTTTAGGCTGGATTAGATTAAATTAGATTAGATTGATGGATGGGGGGAGGAATGGAAGGACAATATATTCCCTTTTTTAAGGTAATATGCAAAAAAGTTGGAGCCAGAGGAATTTCACAAGAATATAAATCTGAATAAAGTTAGATGAGCACTGTGGGCTCTTTAACCCTGAAATAGTTAGGGATTTATTTGAAGACATGTAATTACTTCTCCACGCCATGTACTCCTTTACAATAGTTCTATAGCATAAAATCATTCCTATTGAAAGATATCCTGGTGGATCTCCTCCTGAAAAGTTCAAAGATTTTCCAAACAGCAGCATTTGGCTGCAAAAACCTCCTTGGCTCAGGAGATATCACTGCCTTACAGACTTTTTTTGGCTATGCCTAAATTTCAAATTATTTTTTGCTAACTCAGAAATACATCTGTCTGTTCCTACACAGAGGGGAAAAGGATTCTCTGCAGTGAGACAACACCTAGAAGGCAATTCTGAGCTCCACCAAGTAGTTTTCCAGTTCTTCAGAACAAAGGGGTTGACTTGGCTTGGAAACTCAGCCAAATAAAATCTCAGAATTCCATTTGGTTGACTACAATTGGGAGTTTATGAAGGAAAACCCATTCCTCTACCAAAACGGAGCAGTTTAGAAGCAGGAAACACCAGCTGGGATTTCAAAGTTTTGATTTTGTATTTCTTTTTTTTTTTTGCAGTATGCATACTAGAAGGATCTCCCTCTGTCCAGACTCATCTGAAAAACTATTTGCAATTCAAAAGGCGATGAAAATTTAGTCCAAACCTGAATTATCAAGACAGACTCAACTTCATGATCCTTTTATCTGATATTTAATCATATCTGAACACCAACAAATGCATGCTACTGAAACAGGAATGGTGTAACTAGTCCCAAGGCAGCCTTGCCTTGGGGTTTTTGCCAGGCAGGCATTGTTTAGCAAATGCTAAGCTGTTTTCTGTCCCAGTTCAGCTGTTTCCTTTGTTAGTCACTTCTTTGGGTAGATGTAGCCATGGCCTCTCTACAGTGAGCCAGTAATTCCATCAATTATTTAGAGCTGAGTTTTCTTACCCTTCACCATCCAAATACTGACAGCCTTTCCTTCATTGAATCCTACTCTGAAGCCAGAAGATGAGATGGTGTAAAACTCAATTTATTGGCTCTGAAGGGGTTTAGATTTTTTTTTAATAATTATTAAAAAGACATTTTCTCTACAAGTGAATAACGCCACTTGTACTTCACTTGCAGTGACCGTAAATGTGTGTCTGGGCACAACTGGAAGCTCTGGATGCCTTGTGCCACCATGCCAGAGCAAACATTCATCCACAGGCAGTGCTGGTGCTGCCCGGAGCGTGTCTGGGAATGTGCAGGACAGGGATGGATGGCATGAAGGTACCCCCGCGAGCGGATCCAATCCCAGCACCACCACCTGCGGCAGTGAGCGTCACAGAGCGGGAGCACAGACGGGGACCCTTCGTCCTCTCTTCACCAGCACCTCCCAGGATGTGTTGCCTTCCAGCAGAGCTTTCCTCCTGAAGGAAATGCCGTGTGAGCCCCAGGGCAATCCAAGGCTCACAGACACCCAGCACAGCCCATCCCTCTTGCTGACACTGCTGGGCTTCTCTCACTCCCACTCAGAGCTGTGGCTTGCAAACCTGGGGTCTTGTCTACACTACACTTCCTTAATCTCTGAGTCATACTGGGCAAGGACTTCTCAAAAGCTTGTTTGGTGGCAGGACCCTCTACTTGACAGAGAGGAAAATCCTGCAGGATTAATGGGAATTTCTGCCGAGCAGATGGAGGGAAATGCAGTGAGAAGGGTCCTTAATTAAGATGTTTTGTCTACTGTAAGTCAGGCTATCTGCAAAAGTACCCATGGAGCAGATGTGTTTGATCTTATCACACTCGGTTCTGCCACAGCCTTGTTTAAGGCTAACGAATAAAAAGATGGATTTCTTGGGATGAAATGAGGGAAGGAGGGATGACTTGAGGGGAAATACTGAGTATTATGACTCAAATACTGAGTTGCATGTTGAGTCATACAACTTGTCACACTACAGAAATAAAATCCATACTTTTTATTTTAATGGGATTTCTGAGACTTTCACACTACTTGGTAGTCATGAAGAAAGAATGGGTTTCAGCAGACAAAGTACCAGCTGGGGTTTGTTTTCCCAATGCTCCAAACTCTGTCTTTAGTGTGATATAGTTACATTAAAAGATCATCCCTGCCGCTGGGAGATGCATTATCCAGGAAAACCACCAGCACAATTCAGTTGAAATCTTTTTCCATGCCTGGAATCACAGAATCACTGAGGCTGGAAAAGACCTCCAAGATCATCAGAGCCAACCTGTGACCCATCACCGTTTTGTCAACCAGAGCAGAGCACTGAATGCCAGGTCCAGTCATTCCTGGGACTCCTCCAGGGACAGGGACTCCAACTGCAACTTCAAGGTGCAGTTGAAGCTCTCATGACCAGGAGCACGAGCTCTTTCCTGTGTCTTTAGCACCAAGAAGTTGTCATATCTCTGACCTTTCTCTTGCCCAAACTGAGATGACCTCAGTGGAATCACACTCTGTTTCACTCTGTTTCTTCAGTTCTCTGCTCCTTTCAGTGGCAATTTCGCACCCTGGCTCAAGAGCATGCAGGGAACATGTCTGAAAAACAAAATATCTCCTCTTTTTCAAGGAAATAGTTTTGCTGGCCCTGCTCTGCTGTTCTCATGTTGCATATTAGCATGGCTAAAAAGCTGGAGAAAATTTGGCAACCAGGAGAAAGGCTCTCAGAGCCCTGTCATGTAGTGAAGCAGGAGATGAGCACCACAGACCTGAGCACCTCATAAACATGGGGGAGGATGGGGAGAAGGGAGGGAGCCAGGAGCCTCTTTCTGGCACTCCATAAGCATTCACTTTGCTTTGCTTTGCTTTTTCAGCCTTGCAAATTTTATTCTTTCAGAGCACAAGACTCTTTGAATAGGAAGATTTGGTTTTTAATCGAATTATTAATCTTCCATGTTTTGTCCTTTGGGGTCCAAAGCAGGGAACCAAACACATATTAAAATATCTCCATTCTGCCAGCCAGGTTCTCTGGAGACTCCAAAAAGCCGTTGCTGATGTGCCCATCTTACCACCAGTTATTTCTGGAAGCCCAGCACGTACATAAAGCGTTGTTGTGTGTATCAATTAAACCGGATCATGCAGACCAAGCCTAATGTGAAGCCACACAGGAAATGAAAAGTTAAGCTCCCTAAAAGCTCACACCTGCTCTCCTTTGCCCTGAGCCCCTGGAACCACCACTAATGCAGCCACCACACACTCCAGAGAGGCTGCAGCAACTTTACCCCTGTTTTTAGAGGGGCTTCACCACCTCCTGCCCCTCCCCAGAGCACAGTTTGCCGGAGCTGTGTGGTCTGGAGCCAAAGGCTCTGAGTGTTGTGGGGCTGGGCTTGAAGGTGAGGTGGCAGATGGCAAACAGTACCTGTGGGGATGATTTGCTCTATTTCTTTCCATATGAAATAATTCTGGTTTGTGTTAAAAAAGGTGAACTCAAATCTGTGTGTTCCGGTAGACACACAAACACCCACATGGACAAATCAGTGGAAAACATGAAGGGCAACATCTTCAAACTGGAGAAATTCAAAGCAGAAACAGATGCTGCCAAAGCAGAAAAGGAAACCGGTTCATCCCAGGAATTCAGTCCACACATAAAACCCTGTTTACAACAGAGTGAGTTATGATTACTGAGAATTTGACGTCATCTCTCCATCATACAAGGACCTGTCACTATATTTTTCTTCAGGTGATCCTTGCTGAGGGGACAAACCCCTCCTGTGCTCAGGTACATGGAGCCAGGCCATGTCTGCCTACCTGTGGGAGGGGGGCCAATGCTCCCAACTGTGTCTTTTCCTCCAAGGAGAGACATTTGCATCTCTGAAGGACAGCAAGTGCTGTTCCTTGCTGTCATCTCCTCGACATCCACGCCATGGCCAGCAGACAGGGAAATCTTGGCTTTCCCCTTGGGGCTGCGATCCTGCATTCAGCCCCATACCCAACCCTACTCAATAAAAACTGTGGTGCAACTTGTCTAAAATCACCTATGGCTGGCACACAGCCATCCAGACTTTGGGGAGATAAATCCTTGACTGGATTCCAGGGCACTGAAATTGGAAGGCAAGAAGAGGCTGAATCCTAGTTTTTCCTCTAGCTTTGTCTCCAGGATGGTAACATACCCTGCTCTCACTTCATGTAGGGCTGGTCTGCTTTCCTGCAACCTCCTGGGGATAGGGACTGCCTCCTCTCAGTTTTTTGCCCACCAAAAATCCCTTGTTTCAGCTGGAGTCAGTGGGAAGACCTGAGGCTCTTATAGGGAACAGTGAAATCCTCTGCTCTGGGAGGCTAAACAGCCAATTTAGCCTTTATGGAGTTTGCCCATTTCTTCCCAAAGTCAGGCAGAGGTTTATCAAAATCTCACCAGGATAAAAACCAAACCAAACTGAAATTCAGGTGCTGAGCAATCCATTTCCTATGAGGGAAACAACTGTTTTTACTGGTATAAGTGAGGCCAGATTTTCTACAGATGAGGGGAAATTTTTCATTTTGTGAGCTGGAATTGGTTTTTTCTTTTCAAGCAGGGAAGGGGGGAGTGAAGGAGGCAGGAAATGTAAAAGATTTTGGAAACATGAAATGAATAGGTCAAGACACGTCATTTTGCTGAACCAAAGCAGGAGGCAACAGCTTGAAGTTGAAATTAAATAGACCACCTGCAAGAAAAGGAGAGGAAGGAGCGATGGGGAAGAGGGGAGGGAGGGTCAGTGCTGGCATGAATATAAACCACACATTTTTTAAAAGCATCTGTCAGTGAATTATTAAAGATGCTCATTTCAAGTTTGGACATCTTGGCAGTTGTGATGGGAAACGTGCCACGGCACATGAGCAGGGCTTGAATACTTATTTTTGAATTCCTGGCAGGCACCTTTCCTCTACTCTAAAACACCAACTCTAGTGAGTGGTTGGAGGAAAAGCTCTCACACCAGGACTGGAAAAGATCTCTGCTCCCACCCCCAAAGCCTGCAGTGAAGTGCTGGATGGGACAGGGGTGTTTATGCAGAGGGACGAGTGTGTATTTGAAGCATTATAGACTCTTCTCCCCATTCTCCACATTAGCCTGTCCAAATTATCCATGCAACATTCCTCTTCCTCCCACAGGCACACACAGAGGCACTCCTGCCCTCTTGGCTGCATCCTCCATTGGCAGCTGAGCTCCCAGCTTCTCCTCCACTGTCCACCTCTCCTGACCTACATCTCATCAAACCTTTCTCCTTTGGGCTTTCTCAGCAGCCTTGGGAGCATCTCCCCGGGAGCTCCTTCAGCACATCTCATTGGAGCAGCACCGCACTAATTCCTGTCCCCCCCGACCAGATAAACCCTGGAGCTCTGAGACAGGCTCAGAGCTCCTGCTGGAAAGCTGAGGTGCAT
>NW_008237536.1:333325-350301 GCF_000691975.1 Corvus brachyrhynchos
CCTATCTGTCTGGGCCATTGAACCCTGGGCCTAAGGCTCCACATGCTGCTGTAAATCTCATTTGAGCAAATACCCCTCCCTCGTTCTCCCTCTCAGTTTGACCAACATTTTGCAATGGGGAATGAAGCAAAGCAAAGCTTGGTGGAGGGTAATTTTGATCCCTCCCCGTGACAAAGCAAGGGAAACCACGGACTCTGGCTTGAGAACAGTGTGGAGCAGACAGGAGAAAGTTACAGACGCGTGGGACGGAATAAATCCAAGAAATCGCCAGAATATTTGTAAATAAAATAATAACCAGTGAAGTGAAATAAGCTGACATGCAAAATGCGCATGTTGATTAAAACAGCCCTGGAGACCATTAAATGACAAAGTCACTGTTGATGCCAACAAAACCCCAACCGCAGCCCTGATGCATATTCATAACTTCGGAACAACGTCCCTGCCGACGCTAACGAGGCGCTGGGCTTGGGAACAGCTCACATGGAACCACGGGGAGACTGCTCGGTGCCTGACAAATTTGGGAAGGCTACAAGCGTTGAAATCTCTCTTTGTTACTTAACAAACATGGAAGTAAGGGAATGCCATACCTCTTGTTATGGAAATAGCACACAGTGCTGAGGATATATGATAAGTCTAGGAGAGAATTACAAACACTCAGGACTGATCCCTTTGAAATCTCTGGGAGTTTTGCCATTTTTTTCAATGGGGGCTTTACGGAGTCCTTACAATGGATGTAGTCATTTATCTGCAGGCATTGATGCAGTTCCCTTTGCCTTGGCAGCCGTGCTCCTCACAGACACCTGGAAAAGGGGTTCGTGCCCTGGTGGGGCAAACACGGAGTGTCATCATCCCTGGAGTAAATGGGCGAATGCAGAGGTGGGTCACAGTGGCAGGTGGAGGGAGGGACATCACATCACTCCCCACCCGCTCTGCTCAGCCATCCGTCTGTGTCTTGGGCAGCTCCGTGTCTTTCCAGCCAGAGCGTCCAAGGGACATCACACCCACACTCGCAGTACATTTCCTCCAAAGGGCTCAAGAGCCTGGGCAAATTTCATCCCAAACTAAGCAAAGAGTGGGCAATGGGTTTGAGATCCAGCAGGTTGTGAAAGGGCATATGGGGTGAGTGTTGAAGAGCTCCAAACAGACAAGATCCCTGAAAGGCTCCTCTGTAAGGATACTTGGTCAGGTCCCCTCTGAGGGCAGGGGGCTGTGGTCCTCCAGCATTGGAGTTTTTGTTGCAGCTGACTGAAAATGAAGTAGATTCCTCCCTGCACAGCCTGTGATGAGCTCCTGGTGCCTCCCATCTGACAGCAAAACCCTAAATGGAGGGACAGTACATTCCATGTACCAAGACATGAAAAGCCAAAAGCTCAACCAGAGCAGCCAGGTGCTGCTGTCCAGAGCCTTGTCCTAACACCTGTCCCCACTCCAGGAGTGACACCACTGACCTGTTTTCAGGGGTACCTTTATGGGTCCTCCACAGCAACGTAACAACCTCACCCTACAACACTGCTGTTCGTACCCTTGCAAAGCTCAGTTCCTGCTATTTCATCACCAAATATGTAATAGGACATCCCTCCAAACTCTCATTGCAAAGCTTAAATCTAATCTACCTCTAGGATTGCTTGACATGTTTGAGGTGCCCAGTTATTTACTAAAACCAGAGGGGAACCTGTAAATTACAGAATTACATTGGATATTAAAGGAACTTGTCCTAAAAACCTCGCTCTATTGCTCAGGTTAAGGTTGGTATCTCCAGCCACAGCTCTGCTGTGGAGAAAGGCACCAGAGCAGCAGAAGGTTGCTTGGGTATTATCTTAATTGCAATTACTACCTCTGACCAATCTGACTGTTACCAGGTGATTTGTTCAGCCAGACGCTTCTACTTCTCTTTATGACTGGCTGAAAGACACCCAGGAAGAGGAAAGAATAAATCACGGGATGGAGGGAACAAAAAATAGCTGTAAATCTGCCCTGTCACTTTAAGAAGCAGCAAGTGGGCCAAAAGCATTTAGGGAGTGGATTTATTCTGCCTGTATTTTCCACCTCGGGAAGTCAGAGCTCCCAGTGGGGCAGGCAAGAAGATGGAGAAAGACGAGCCAAGGACTCACAGCAGAAGCTGCTGATGTGAATGACAGTTTGCTGGTGGGAATAAAATGTTTCTTGTTTGTTCCAAGATGGAGATAACAGAGTCAAGAGGTCAAGTGGTGTGGGAATGTGAAAGCCCTGTGGGTAATGTAGCATGATAAAAAATGAGGGATCCAGGGCACAGGACGTCACTGCCACAATAGACCAACTGGCAATTCAGAAAGGGCTCAGATCTTGTCTGTATTCAAATATTGACTGATAATCTCACTCCATTACCTCGCTGTCCAAGAGGTATGCAGACACCTCCAGCCCACTGTGGTATCCTGAGGGGCACGTCCTGTGTTTGATGAAGTACTAATTGGGGTGGGGAGAGACTTGTTCTTTCTCATCCATCAATCTTACATGCACAATTAATGGAGCTATTTAGCTGCCCAGGTATGACCAGCACACAGGAACTGACCCAAAACCTGCAGAGTCCTGCATGGCAGCAAGCAGAGAGACAGGACTAGGGGGGAGGGGTGCCCAGGGCTCTCCTGGCATGGCCTGGGGCTGTGAACATGGGTAACCCACGGAGAATCCATGCCCAGGAACATCCTTCCCTCCCCTGGGTTTGGGAATGGGGTTGCACTCCAGATGCACTGACAGAGAAGTGGAGCCGAGCTGGATCCCAGGCAGAGTGGAGGATGGGGAGAGGAGGGTGAAACCAGCCAGGAGCTGTGGGAATCCATGGCAGGGAGAAAGTTACACAAAAATAAACCCTGTGGGGGTTCTTTACTTACATTTCCCCCTTTTCTCCTGACTCAGTTTGCTTAGCAGGGCTCCACCAAACTGCTTCCTCCTCCCCACGCCTTTCCAAACATGGGGAAATTTCCAGTTCTGAATTACTGCTCTGGCATGACATGGAGAAGCCCATTAGTCCCAGTCACCCACAAGGAGCAGAAATGTCTCAGGGCTCCCACCTGCCTCTGCTTTACTGTCTTGCAAAGTGCTGCAGATGCTGATCAATAAGCATTTTTGGTGTCTGGGATTATCTGAATCGCAGCCACAGGCTGGGATCTGCCACAGCATTAGGCAGACAGGGCAGAGAGAGAGGGATGGAGAGCTGGGTCTTCCAGGGAGATGTTAGTGAATACCGTGTCCTCTTCCATGGGATAGCAAGGACCACCCCTCAGGGAAAGGAGGAGAAAATCTCTTCATGTGGCCTGTAGCATAGTGGTGAGGAGCACCTCACCCTGCATGGGCTCCTTCTCACGTCATGCTGGATCTGCAGGGGAGGATCACTGCATTTCACAGCAGGGAAACTGAGGCACAGAGTGTTAAATTGCTGAAGTCACAGGGCAAATCAGAGGGGAAAACTCAGGAGTTGAGCCTGGCTTCCCTCCTCTTTCTTTTCCAGTTCACATCCCCCGTGGCTATAGATTCATTTGCACCACTGTGATGGGTCTCCAAAATGTGCACATTTACTTTATGGAGAAACCAGTTCCCTTTAGCGAAGGCACAAAGTCACTTGGGAGATGCTCTCAGAAAAGCCACTAAACCCACGCCAGTATTATTCCAGGTGGCTGGCAACCCTCCCACCACGATGTGTTAGCAACAGAGTGATCAGCTGCCCCATGTAATTTTTAGGGCTTGCTGTGTTCACCGGAATGGAAAACATGAGGCTGGTGCCAAGTCTGGTGTTTAAATAAGTTGTCTCCTGCCATCAGACATCTGCCCAGCTGTGGCTGTGCTGTGCTCCCTGTAAACTACAGCAGCTTCCCTGACTTATTGTTGTCAGATTAACAGCATGGGAATGTTCATCTCTTTAATTCTCAGTGGTGTGGAACCAGGAGGGAGTGCGGATCAGCCTAACAAAGCAAACTTGCTCCACAAACCCTGCTCCAACAGCATCTTTTTGTTAAAAGAAGTGGAAGATGCCCTCAGCTGCCTTCCCTGGCCTTTCTCATTAGGAACTGGGCAGTGCTGACCATGTAGGAGAGGAAAACAAGAAGAGGAAGAAGAGGAGGAGGAGGAGGAGGAGGAGGAGGAGGAGGAAGAAGAGGAAAGAGAAGGAGAAGGAGAAGGAGGAGAAAGAGAAAGGAAAAAGTCAAGGTGTTAGTCAGGTTGGCATTGCATTGCAAGCAAAAAAATGTGAACCAATTTACTTCCCAGATAGTGA
This sequence comes from Corvus brachyrhynchos, assembly GCF_000691975.1. Classification (NCBI taxonomy): domain Eukaryota; kingdom Metazoa; phylum Chordata; class Aves; order Passeriformes; family Corvidae; genus Corvus; species Corvus brachyrhynchos. Next base: position 337,572 of record NW_008237536.1, read on the forward strand.
GGAGAAGGAAGAATAAAGGAAACATAAGCTTGAGGTAGTACCAAATTCAGTGTGTGTTCAGTGCTTCTTCCACCTTCCAGAGAGAAAAGGAGTGGGACCAACCCACAGCTGCACCACAAGTCCTGTGCTGAGCTTGCCTTGAGGTATCAAGTGTCAACTTTACTTACAAAGCACAGAAACTCCTTTTAAATCTGCAGCCACACTGTAAAAATACATTCCCTGTCTCCAGAAATGTCCCTGGAGACCAAAGGCAGGCGAGAAGTGACAGAGAGGGGCTTTGCTTACAGCCACACATCAACTCTGCCCAGAGCAGTGCCTCCATCACATGGTCTCCTGATCCAATGGATCGTTCCCTCCTCTGAGGGGACTTTGCAACCTCCTCAACCTGCTCTGTTCTTGCAAACCAGAGTGCCAAGTCCCTGACCTGCCAGTGCATCCAATGGCAGAACGGGCCACAGAAACACTCCTTCCATCTCTGTGGCTTCGTCTGGACCTGCTCCCACTGCTCTACATCCTGCTTGTGTTGGAAACTCCAGAGGTGGACACAGTGGCCATGGGCCTTTGCTTCCAGTTCACCCACTTGCATGATCCTGTTTCGATTTTTCCTTACTTTGTGTTGCAACTGCAAAGGTCACAGGGTGGACACGATGGACAGAACTATAACACATTGACTCAGCGTCAGCTCTGGAAGTTAGAGGGATGCTGCCTGAGCTCTCAGGGTGTTGCTGGAATAGTAGATCATGGTGAAGTCTCAAGATGAGGTAAAACTTAATTAAAAGAATCTCTCTCCATAGGAGAGCCTGATCCAGAGCTTGTTTAGGGGATATATAACCTTTACCTCCAGGTTGCCAGTACGAATTTATCTCCAGCTGGGAGTGATGGAAAGTCAATATCTGCTGGCCAGAGGCTGCTCAGCCTCCATCCTCAGAGATTTTAAAGTCTAGACTGGATAAAGCTGTCAGTAGTCAGGCCTGACCTCGGAGCTGGCCCTACTTTGAGCAGATGTTAGACCAGAGACCTCCTAAAAGTCCTTTCAGCCTGAATGATCCTATGATCCTAATGACAACATTTTCCCAAGTTACCAGAGAATGACATTGGCCTCTGGAAAATGGATGTAACCATTTGAGACGCATGGGCATATTCCAACCTAATACTTTTCAAACCAAAAACCGTGGTAATTTTTTTGAAAGAGTGGAAACATTCTCAGGGAAAATGCCCAGTGATAACTGTTGCTGTCCTAGAAAGAAGTCAGCAGCAGGTTCATCTGGGCTGGCAGGTCCTTGTAGAGCCTCCTGGCTCAGAGACAGCAGTGTTGAGCATCAGGCTCAGCTCTCTCAGTCAACATTGATTTTAGCATTTTAATTGTCCAGGGCCATGAGTGAGGCTGGCAGAATGCTCAGCCATCATTTCGCTTGTGCAGCAGCAGCTGAAGACACCTGGTTCAAGCCTGGTTCAAACATGGTTCAAACCCATTTCAACCCAGGTTCAAGCTCCAGCCACCCAGCTCCAGGAAGGAGCTGCTTCCTGGCAGTGCCCTGGTTCTGTGGGAGACGTGACCCTTCAGAGCACTGCCCTGCAGAGGGGGTATTTCTGCACGGTGGCTGGAATTACCCCAGGGACACGAAAACCTGCCCAGCTCCTGTGGGCTGAGCTCAGAGCTGGTGGGGATGCACTCAGGTCACTGATGGAAGTGCTGGGAAGAGTTGCATGTCCTGTAGCAGCCAGAGTGACAACATTCCCATGAAACATTTGACCAACAGAGGTAAACAAACCAAGAGCCCCATTATTAACAGAGAACACCAGTGCTGGGCTTCAATAATTGATGCACCAAAAGCATGTAAAAGAACCTCCAATGATACGTTATTAAAACCAGCTATTTGTAGGTGCTGTGAAAACAAATGTAAAGAGGGGAGCTGAGAGGGAGCCTGAGGAAAGTGATGGTGGGGCAGAAAAGGAAAGCAAAGGCAGCAGAGGTGGTGCAGTCTGTCCCACACCCCACACCCAAACCCATGTCTACTGAATGTGGGGATGGGCCCTCAACATGGCACGAGCAAAAGCTCTGTCTTGATTCAGCCAAATAAATTTAACCTTCCTACATATTCAGGAAAGGGGGGTGTGATTTCTCCCTCCCCACTGACTGATGAGGGAACCTGGGTGTTATCTTGCCTTTTACTTTAGCTCCAGACTTAAGGGGGGGGCTGCATTCAGACTTCTAATCCAGCTTTTTTGATGAGTTTACTTGCTAAGCCCCCAAATTAACACATGCCCTTCATAAAGCCCACCAAGACCAGGAGGGTGTGACACTGGGGACAGCTGCAGGGCATACATGGCAACTCCCGAAGAGAGTCAGGAATGTTTGAGGTGATTCTGGGATTTTCCATTCTCTCTGTCAAAAAGCAGATTCATTTACGTCAAAACAGTTTGAGGAAAAGATTTGGTTTTGACAAATTTCTTCTTCTCAAGCTTCTTTCAAAGAAAATTTTGCAGTCATCTTTCTGACATGCTCAGGCTAAAACACCTGGCTTTTTAGGGCCAAACCAAGTTTTCTGCTCTAACAGAGTCTCCTTTGGATGAGTGATGTCATATGAAACCAGCTACAAAGACCTTGTTCAGGGAACTTTCTGGCCCCGGACAGACTAATGGGGATAAGGGCACAGAGGGATATTTTGTGTTGACAAAATAAGCACTTTCTTCCTTCAAAGTTGGCTGCATCATTTATTTAAGCATAGTCAATATTTAATGGAGTGTTAACATGCACATTAAATGTATTGTGAGTACTCTTGGCCTGATGTCCTGAGTTGCACAGCAGCAGGAGCAGCTCTGGAGTTATCCATGGCAGGAGTTACGTCAACTCTGTGCTGCCACACTTAGGAAATCTCTTAGGACCATCCTGAAACACTTGTTATCTCAAGAGCAGACACTTTGGGCTCAGTAGCAGTGAAAGTGCCAGCCGAGCTGCCGTGACCAGCGGGCTGAGTCCATGGGATGGGATCCCAAAGCTCAGGCACGGGATCACAGAGTGCTTCAGCAGCAGCACCTGCCCGAGGAAACCTGCTCTGGGCACTCACCTCTGCACGGCCCCGGTCACCATCCTGGGCTTCTCACACCAGGGGCCGGTCTGGTGAGAACACGCTTTTTATGAAGTGGGGAGGGGCAGGAGGAGAGGGTTTTTTAAGCACTTGCTTTGACTCCCTGTAACCTCACTGAAGCACAGCCAAGGAGGATTAGGCAAAACCACACCACGGGCTGATGACCAGTGGCTGCGGCTCAACACGTCCCAGAACCCTTCTGCCTGCACTCCTGGGTCCTCCCTGCTGTGTTTCCCGGGACTGCTCGTTTCCACTGCGCTTGGACTCTGTCCCGAGGAGCTGTTTTCTTCTCCAGTTGTTTCCTGCTGTGCCACAGCTGATGCACATCCCTGCTCTGCCTTTGTTGGGAAGTTTTTCCTCCTGTCCCTCTTGGAAAGGCATGTTTTGTTGACTGAGCAGGAATCAGAGCATTCAGCCTTATGGTTGCCTGCAGGGATGCTCAGACATCACTTACGGGAGTGAGGTGAGAAGTGCTGAGAGTCCAGGAGGCATTTCTGGGATCTCACACCGTCTATTTCCATGCAAATACACAGACGTGCTATCTGCAGCCACCTCCTTTGTGCTTTATATAAACCCAGGAACAGGACATGATGTTAACACTCAGCCAGCAGGTTTGGAAAATATTTGCCCCTTCAGCTGTGCTTTGGGCACATCTCCTTTGAAGAGACCTGACATCACGCCCTTTATCACCCTTCCTCCCGAGGAGCCAGCACCTTGCTGCCTTTGGAGATGTTTAAATGTCACATGTGTGTCAGCAGCTGGGGCACTCCCAGGGAGAAGTTTGCTGAGTGCCAGCACGCAGAAGTCCTTGGGAAGCCAGACAAATGACCGCAGGGATCGGTGAACCTCAGAGACACTGGGAACATCCTAGCTGCTGCCAGTGGAAACTCCTCTCTCCTCTCATGGCTCAGATCAGTGGATGGGTTGAGGTCTGCTGACTTCCCTGTGGCCATCCAGCCAGTGACACCTAAATATTTTCCTCCTCCAGGAGACAAAGGGAAGGAGGGCGGCCTGGCTCTTGTCATTTGTGGAGCTGACAGCTTTACAGCCTCACTGGGGAGAGGAGCTGAAAGAATGAGCGCTAGATTTAATCTGTGCTGACAGGGGTGGGTGATGGGTATTTTTATAGTGGAGGAAATGTATCGAACAGGGGAAATTAGACCAGAAGATGATAAGGATCTGAGCCTGACACAGCCAATTAATAGATGTTTACAAATGATTAAAGCTGATAGATCAAAGCAAATGCACTCCTTTTTACCTCATGCCTCTAGATTGTTTGGAAGTGCCCCAACTGGTGGTGACTGTCTTGTCCCCAAACTCAGGGCCTTCTCCAGCCCATGGCCAGCCTGGTGCAGCTGAGCAGTGCAGGTTTCTGCTGCAGCCAAATCCTCCTAACAACTGCAGTGCCTCAGCACAGCATTTGGGAGGGACCAGGGAAGCCCTGAACATCTCCAGACTCACAGTATTTGGGTGAACAGAGGCATAATTCCTCTTTGTTTAACACATGGGAGACATTTCTCTGCCTTGCACATTTCCCTGGACCCAAAAAGTCAATGGAGAAAATGTACAAATGTGTGGTGCAGAGGGAGAGATCCTGGTACCCAAACACAGCATCTAGCAGCTCTTCCATGGAGAGCCCCTGGCTGCTCCAGGAGGGATCTGGCCTCCCCTGTATCCTCTGTCACATCTGTTGGAGGATGCTTGCCAGGAGACAAGTGTGCTGCAGTACTGAGGGCACTGCCATGCTGCTCCTTGAGAACGCGCATCCCTTGTGCACCAGTGGAAGCTTGGCCCAGGAATCTCTGCCCAGGTGACAGTGAGCCCACCAGTAAGTGAAAGCTGGGGCAATGAGAAGGACTGAAACTCCTTCGCTTGGTGTGCCTGCACTGCTACGGGACTGTGCCAGCTCCAGTATAAACAACAGCAAGGTCTTCACATGGAGAAATTCTCCATCACTAAAGGCACTGAGTGACAGTGCCCAGCGAGTGGACACCCCAGCCTGGAACACGCACAGCACCGTGCACTGTGCCTGGGCCCTGCCCTGCTCTTCTGCGGGTGCTTCATTCTCTGCCACTCACAAGTGGCACATCCAGCAGAGCCCCAAAATGCTGGTTTGAGCTTAAGCAGCTGGAGGGTTGTTTGGGATAACGCCCTTTATACAAACTGGTACGGCGTGCAAGGCATGGATGTACCATGGCTCAGCTGCTTCCAGACACTGAGGGTCCAACACTGAGTTCACTGAGGTGAAGGGAGAAGATATTAAGGTCATTTTAGGAGATATTAAGGTCATTTTAGGGTACTGTCCTTCCAGGCCACACACTTGGCTCCAATGTGGCCAAAACCTGTAGCACATGCCTACACAAGCACATGAGGTATCACCCATCTCACCCTGGAATTCAGCTTATCACTCTTTGCCACCTCCTGCGGGAGGGCCAAGGCCACCTCCACCATCTGTCGGTGCAGCCTGGACACGTGGATTGCACTGAGCTGGACATGCAGCTTGGAAAAGGTAGGGTGCAAATCAATAGTCTGAGCTTAGCAATACAACTGGGCTAGTCTGCTTTACATTGCTTCCCAGTACTAAATTCCTTGGAAACTGTACTTCCCACAAGCCCAGGTAATATTTTCAAGAGTGCTCAGTGACTTAACAACTTACATCTCATAGACTTACACTGAAATTTGGGCTTCAGCACCCACATCCAACCAAGAACATGTGTGCAATATCAGTCTGAGCTCCTGTCTCCCAGCTAGGACCCGAAGCTTGTGGCTGGATCTGGGCTGAAGCATCTAAGTTACTTAGGAAAGCCAGACTTTGGCTCCTAAGTCACCTTGAGGTTTATATTTAACCGTGACCAAGTCTGTGGCCTGCCCACAGGTTCTCCTCCACCTGAGAATCCTCAGCAGCATCAGCATTTATTTTTTGAATCCAATCCTTGGACAAGGCACAAACCCAGAATCCTGAACACTACAAATATTAAAGTTCCTCTAGCACTTTCCATGGAGGAGAGGTGTTAACCCCAGGACCCTGGTCGGGTTCCAACTCAAGCAATTGCATTCAGCCTCTAACACTCCAAACTCCCTCTCTAGTTTCTGTTTCATTGTATTTTGTCCCTCTTTGCTTTGCCTAAGCCCTGGGATTTTATTAAATCTCTTCTATTCATTTACAAACTTATTGCAGCTCCACCAGTGGCAGAAGCAGCAGGACTTGTGTTGTTCCTCCTCCAGAAAAATAACATATAGTTACATATGTTATAATAACATATAGTTTTTTCCTGTTAATGTAATCTTTTGATTGGCCCAGGTTTTACTTTTTCATTCAAGGTAGACTTGAGATTAAAATATTATGCAAAAAAATACAAGCTCAGAGGAAGAGATCAGCAGAAAAAGAAGCTTGATGCTTGTGAACCAGTCAAAATCATCAACAAAAGGGTATTGATGATTTCAGACTCTGCTAAGAGCTGTCTACAAAGGCAGCAGGAGATTTCTCACTGCAGTCTTGCCTGATAATTAATAATAATAATAATTGATAATTACAAGGAAAACGGCAATATTCCTGCAGGTAACACTGGTTTTTTTTTAAAGGGACATTTCACATCACAATGATCAACTGCCTTTGCAACACCCGACAAAATCAAACATTGATTTGATTTGCTCTCTGGATGAAATCAGCACGGACCCACATCTGTGCTGCCGGAGGGGCTGCCGGCCCGCAGAGCCCTGTTCGTGCGGGCACAACCCCCTCAAGAAAAGGTCGGATGTCGACCTCATTGCAAAGCCTGGGAAGTCAGTGAGTGTCTCTGTCTTCCCAATTCAGTAAATCTGAAGTGGCTCTGAAGCTGCCGGGCTCCCGTGTGAAGCCGGCGTGCGGCGGGGCACAGGACCCGGCCAACAGAGCCGGGACTGGCCCGGGTCAGCCGCACCCAGAGCGGTGCTTCGGACCCTGCGTGTCCTGCAAAGGGCTTTGTTAAAGCTTTTCCTCCCAGAGGAGATGAATGAAGGACACACAGCGATCCCTCCCTGCCTCCTTTGAGGGGCAGTGACATTCCCGGGATGCCTGATCGTTGATGGTGTCGAAGGCTTTGAAGTGAAGTACTTGAGCAGTCTATTTTGACTTCCCTGGGTGACTCATGCTCAGCTCCGTATCTAAGATGGCTTTTCAGCTTCCTTTGACTGCTTTCCAACAGTTCCATGTTTGCTCAGCCTGCCCATGGACTGTAACTTTTCTGTTCAACATTCGCCCTGCCTCCTGAGGGTGGATGAACAGCTTCCTAACTCCAAAGGGGTTCAATGGTTCAGGCAGGGTTTTTCAAGAATAGCGGTGCCTAAAGGCATTTTCCTATCAATGGGACAAACCTTAACCCTTCGTCAAGCCCATGCAGCGCTCAGGGAGGCGGCTTGGAAAGCTCAATGAGAGGCACTTGGCCGTGACACTGCAGCTGATCACATGGCAGACGGCATTTACACAGAAAATCGGGAGCACGAGGGAGGTCTCTACATTTCTGTTGTGACACTTATCATAAGGATTTAATGAGGTATCAGAAATAACTTACAAAGTACAGCCGAGAAGAGGATTTGTAGGAGTGATTCTAGACTTGTGTCTTCCACCCAAACACCTGAAACACCCCCACAAAAGCTCTATTTTTATATACTCACTCATTTGTATCTAATCCCATGTGGCTCTGCAGCCTGTCAGGATCCACCCACAGTGCTCCATCCCAAAGGAGCAGGGTCCTGACTCTGCCCCAGAGGAGTGGGTTGAGGGCCCAAGATCCAAATCAAGAAGAAACATACACACATTCACAGAGACCTTCATCTGGATGATTTCTCCTGCCATCTGCACGCAGCCCTTTTTCTAAGAGAAGATCCTTAAAAATTATTCATGAATTCTACAGCCAAATCCACCAGGCTGTGACAGATGCCACTGCAACCCCAAGTAATGCGTATTAATTTTTTAATCCCTTGAGAACTTTCCATTGCTAGGTGACAATTCCTAGGGTTACAACAACTTGCCTTCCTGACATTTGACTCAGGGATCAGCAGTTTTCCAAACTTTTTTTGACCTCCAGGGTTTCAAGCACTTGTTTTGGGGAACCAAGTCACCCTCATCCCTCTTAGCGGTGCACGTCCTGCAGAGAGGCACAGAGGATGGTCGTGCCTGTTGTGCCACAGGGTGCCCAGGGAAGGATGTTTTAAGGATCAGAGGCCTCATGAGGAATATCAAGGCACAAAATCTTATCTTACTTTCAGAGTAATCTGTTTGTTCCAGCCTGCCTTTTACATCAGTTCAAAATACAACCTGGTTTGAGCAAACTGGGATAGTGGGAGGTGCCCCTGCCCATGGCAGGGGGTTGGAATGAGATGATCTTTAAGGTCCTTTCAACCCAAACCATTCCATGACTCTGAGATGCCAGTGCCTACTCTCACACCTTATGCTTTGCTTAACTGTGCACAGGGGGTTCTCCTGATGGGATTTATACACCCTTTATACTGACAAACATTCACAGTGCACCATTCAGAGGCATCACTCTGCTGGCGCTTTGAGCAAGGAGAAGTAGAGGGGGTCTTGGTCAGTCTTATGCTCAAAGACAGTCCCTCCTCTCCAGGAGACCCCAGTAGGCTGGTTATGATCCCCTGTTCTCAACCCCATTATCCCAAAGGGTCTCTTGGAGCCCTGGTGATCCCCCATTGGAATGTTCCTGTGGCTGTATCCCCAAATCCTCCCTCTCTCTTCAGCTTGGACACGACATTTCACACCACTGCATGTCACAGCAATGTTACAGAGCTCTTTCCAGGACAGGCTAATGACAGAAGACAAATAATCAAATCTATTACTGGACTGGGACATGGAAAAAAAGGAGCCAGGTATGATTAATGATCTTTTTCATAGAGGCCTTTGAGGGAACTCCAGAACTCCCAAACTCGTGGCCAAGCTACAGCCTGGAGGTGTCCAAGGTGGGTCATTCCCTAAAGCTCTGCAGGCCACATTAAAGCCTTACTTACAGGCTTAGGTTTGGAGACACATGGCAGCTACTTGGGAGGAAAAAGGATGTCATCTCCATGTGGACAATGAGTCACTAACCCTTCCCAAAGCAGATCCCTTCAGCTCCAAAGCTTCATGTGAAGAGCACACCTTGGCTTCTCTGCCTCCCTCTCTCATCCCTCCTGATCTCCCACTCATCTGCTCCAGGCTTAGCAAAAGGAACATGCACCTCACATGCAGAAGTCACAGGAAGGAAGGATCGAGCCTGAATGGCATTTCTGTATTTCCGTATTTCCAGATTTTGGGCTCTTTGTCGAGGGGGTGAACCCTCCTCCCCATCCTGCTCCTGTCCGTGTCCCTTTGACCTGGGGAGATTTGTTGCAGGATAATTCTCAGGGACCATCTACCCCCAGCAAAGCTGCCCCCTTTGGATGTGGGCAGATGATATAGAAAATGGGTGGTTCAGGCCGGTTTCATGAGGCCTAATAAATCTTCAGTAAATTAAAACTCATCCCCCTTTCCTCCCCTCCCTGGGCCTTTGTCTTGCTAATACACATTAAGCCCTGCCTGGCTACACACTTTGAGGCATTTCGGAGGTGAGGTCTGTACAAAGCTGCAGATGTGGGAGCTTTAAAGGACCTTTGGCCTCGGTGTTACCCATTAACATCAGCCATGCCAACACAAGAATCTCACCATGGTTCTCTCCTCTCAAAAGGGCTCCCAAGTAACAACCTCGCCTTTTGAGGGGGGGACAGAAATAAAGGAACAGAAGGAATGAGCAAGAAAGAATGAGAGAGGGACCTTCCAAAAGAGGTGTTCCCTGTAAGGCTAATTTTGTCCCTAAATCAATGTCTGGAGCTGGTTGCTATTTAGAAATTGCTTAAGAAATTGGTGCACCTCTTTCAAGCCAGGCGATGCTGACACTCATGCAGCACTCACTGATATTTGATTCATTTCTCTCATCTCCACTGACCGTTTCCACTCTGACCTTCCTACTTTCAGACCTTGAAATAAAGAGCACTAATGCAGTCCCATATTCAAAGAGCCACTTTTGTCCCATATTCAGGTTTTTATTCCTGTTCAGATTTTCTCTATGCTTTCCACTCCTCTTTAGAAACCAAAATCAAGCTGTCCCCAGAGCTGGACACAAAGTGACAGGCCAAAAATGTCTCTGAATGTAATGGTCCTTCTGGAGTCTCCCCTTTTGCCATGGTGTCTTCCGTTATCCTTCCCCTTGGAGCAGGTTGGTGCCCCACGTTCTTTCACTCCCTACCCAACACAAGGGAAAATGCTGCCAGGAAAGCCGTGCAGTTAATGAACCTGCCCGTTTCCAGTGGGCAAGGATTTGAATAAAAGCTTCAAGGATGTGAACAATCCGCTTCTCTGTTCAGCGCCTTCGGAGAGGTGCATTCAGGTGTGATTTAAACAAGAAGTAACAGCTCCTCTCCCCGCGTTTCTCAGCGGAGGCTTTGCCTTCCAGCCCTTCAAGCACTTTGGCTAAAATGTAAAGAGAAACTTTGTGGCCCTATGTGGGTGCTTTAGAAGTTGTAAGGTGTGATGAATGAGCTCTAAAAAACACAGATCAAGAGGAAGATAGCAGGGATGAAAGGACAGGCAGTTAGATCAGACTAGACATCCTGGGATGAAAGGAAAGGTGAATGGGTAGCTAGATTAGACAGTTACGGTAAGTGGAAGGCAGGAAATCCAAACTTGTAGGTGTTTATCCTAAACTCCAGATCTGCACCTGTAAAGGCGCTCCCTGACTTCATTTTCATTCAGTCCTTTCATAAGCAAATTTCCCAGCTTGATCAGGAGGTGCTCCTGGCACAGGGGCCGTGAGCATCAAAGAGAAATGAAACAAACTGACCAACCAGCCTCAGTTACAGCCTTTTTTTTTTTTTAATCTCAAAGGAAAGCTTAGATCTCCACTCCTTTTAAATTTTGGGGCAAAGGCACGGCTCAGTTCTCATTCTATCAGGCTGGCTTTGTCCGTCCCAGCGAGAAGGGATGGTGCACTTTGAACAAGCGACGGGACGGTGTCGGGGGCTCGGGAGGATTAGGATGGGGTTTATCTCTGGAGCGTGGAGCTTGTTAACTGGCCTGTGGCTGGGGGCAGAGGCTGGGAGCCCTCCCTGCCCAGTCAGATAACCACGATCACCTCTCCCTCTGACACGGGAGCGTGAAACCTGGCAGTGTCACACTGAATAATGGTGCATTCCCTCGAGGAATCCAACCCCAGCAACACCCAAACCACTTCGGATGTTTATCTGGGGCTGCTCATCTACCCCAAAAGCACAATGAGACTTATCATGTTTCTCTGCTTTCCTGGTGAGACTGTTCTACAACAAAGCAATTGTCCCTTGGGGATCATAGGACTGTTTCCATATCCATTTCTCAGTGTCGTAGCCATCATTTCTCATCACATCACGGGAAGGCAGCCGGCCCCTCACACTGGGCAGTCCTCAGCAATTCGGGCTGGGAAGCAGTGTGGGGCTCAGAAATCAGATGAGGAGGCACACGTGGGTATTTGCTGCTTCCTTTTACAGGACAAAACTTCAGAGCAGCAGAGAAGTGGACCAGCAGTGATGTAAAATCCACCCCGCTCACTCGGGTGGAATTCCACACTGACAGCTTCAATGGTCTCATGGTTTTGTGGTGGACCTGACACTGCTGGGTCAATTGCTAGACTCGACGGTCTTAGAAGTCTTTTCTAACCTTAATGATTCTGTGATTCTCAGGTAAATTTGTGCATTAATTTCAATGCTAAATCTTGAATGAAAGCTAAAGTTTTGTTTCCTTCTATGTGAGGGACACACGAAAATTAGCAGAGCAGCACTTTTTTTCACATGAAGACCTTAGTAAAAGTATTTTTCAATAGGTAGCTGAAGCATAACAAAATATGTAATATGTTCCATTTTTGCCAGTAATTGGGTTGTGTGTCATCCCCCTACGGCTCCATCTACACATCAAAGATTCCTGCATTTATTTCTATGACATCGATTAGTTTTATTCCAAAATCACTACAAAGCCCGAAGTTGCTCAATACGGCTGTTAAGGCATAATAAAAAGTCATAATGTGAAGCAAAGCTGCTTTCCTCTGAAGCTTAATCATTTTAGCCTTGATCAATTAAGGCTTCTGCACAGTGAAAGAAAAGATCCTCCTAAGTCTAAACACCTCCTGGAGATGCCTCTGCTTGTCACTAGCAATAAAGGTGGTGAAAACCAATTAGATTTTCTTCATACTTCAGTTATGTGCCAGGTTTAGGTAAAGAAAATCACCTTTTGGCTGTCTGGAATCAGTTACCACCCTGACAGTGAGCAAACTCTTTTCAGAATTTAGCTCTTCATCTCTGACCTGAAGAGGAAAAATAGTCTTGTTGCCAGTCAATTGTGGTTTTCACTCCATTAAATCAAACCAGAATAGGATGATCCAAATTATATTTTAAGGACATACATAAAAACTCCGAGAGTAAAAACACCCAAAGAGGGAAAACATGTGTTTCATTGTAAATACTGTAAATCTTATCTTGAAGTGTCTACAGAGCAGTACCTCTTCAATGAAGGAGATGCTGAATTTACTCTGAAAACAGGTGCACTCCATCCCCTAACATCCACCTGGCCTGCCCAACAGAGATCCCTGAGACGCATGGCCTCATCCTGC
>NW_008237536.1:350424-369403 GCF_000691975.1 Corvus brachyrhynchos
GTTTGCAGCAGGACACAGTTCCTTGGCACAAAAAGCAAACAGCCTTTGAACATCCTGGCAAAGCCTTTGGCTGCGAGGGACATGCTCCAACCTGCTCCGCTTGAAGGGAAGCACAAAATTATTATTGACTTCAAAGGCACTGGGACTCAGCCCCAGGGTGGAAATTAGCTTCAACATTAATTGAATTAAAAGAGGGGGGATTCCCTTCAAAGAACTGCCACTTCCTGGGCGATGGGATGAGATTTGTATTGAGCACAATCATAACTAGGCCAAAACACTGGAAAACAGGTGCTGAATCCAGTGGCTGGATGCAGTGGAGGAGATGCAAGATGCAGTGGAGGAGAAAAAGCATGTGTAAGAACTCAGGGCAGAGTTTGATTTGCCTGGACACAACCTGGCTGAAGGACAGAATCAGGCAGAGACTCCTGAAAAGCACCACAGCTCCTGGGGCTGGGAGTGGAGGCAGGACCTCAGCTCCAGGAGGCAAAGGACATGTGTGAGCATTTCTGAACCTTCATCATCCACAGATAAGGTGAAAAGGGAAAATAAACATGAATTCAGTACAATTGACAGAAACAGCTGGCAAACTGCAGCCCCCAGAGCTAGAAATGCCACTGGCCTCGAGGCTTGAAATGCCCCTCTATGGGGTGTTCAAGAGCCCCAAAAACCTGAACTCTGCCTTGTCTCCATGTGCTTGCCACCTCCAGGAATGTGTTGGGGCAGGCAGATTTTGGATAGGATAAATTCTCTACTGAACCGTACCCCTCCAGAACTACAAAGTCCCTGATATATCTGAGACATCTCTGCATTTTTAGATGTGATCTCCAGATCTTTGTCACTTTAATCCCCCATTTATGCATACCAGTACTTGTGGGTTGGAACATCCCTTCCCAGTCCTGATAAAGCAGCAAAATGGATTTACTTCCACTTCCAAAGTTCACTCAAGATGAGTGAACTTTACTTAAGAAAAAAAATTGTTCAAATCAATAAACTGGATTCCTCTCCTCACCAAATAAGCCCCCAAATCCTCAGCATCCTCTGGCCTTGGGAAGGATGGAATTCCTGCAAGAACAACCCTCTCAAAACTACCAGTAGCCTCCCCTTTTGACTCACAGAAGAAAAAAGGATGGCATTTATGGTGAATAATCCCCCTGCTTGAGTGGAGTTTTGCCATTTGCTTCCTCCTGCAGCACATCAGGTGCTTACAGAGACAAAGCACTGCTCTCCTGCCTCTATTTGAAACCTTCTCTATTTCCTCCCCTCCTGGAGGAGAAAAAGTGTCTGAATCAGTGATTTGTGGCTCAGGGCAATGCTCAGAGCTGTCTTTCCCAGGAATTTCAGTAGTCCAGGAGGTGAAGGTGTCAGCATCAGATAAAGAGGAATTCACCCAGTTAACATATCTGATCTCAGCTTAGGTTACCTGCTGAGCAAAGATCAGCAAGATGCCCCAGAGCAGCCAAACCCTTGGAAAAAGGTAAAGTTTAATGCGGTGAAATGTGTTCTTTGTTGGGTCAGAAAGGGAAGTGGTAAAGGCTTCAGGGAGCTGGGCAAAGCCTCTCAGACCACAGGCCAGCTTGCTCGGGTGAAGGAGAGCCAACCCAGAGGAGCAACGAATTGGGCCACAGATTTTCAGACACCTGTTTGTGATATTGGTCAGCTTCAATTTGTTCAGAGAATGGAGTCAAGACTTGATTCCCCAAAGAGGGGAAGGGAGTTTCATTCAGGTTCCGAGGAGTATTTGTTATATCTCAGTGCTATATCCCTTCCAGGCCCAGGGCTGGCAGTGCCTCAAGCCTGCCCTTATCCCCACACACCTGTGGTGGCATCTGGGTCTGTTCTCCTGCCTTACACCTTGCTATAGATCACAGTACTGAGAAAATGTTCTTTAACTGTTGCACCGCCACTGTAGAAAGCTCTTTTCAGCAGCAGCTGCCACACAGCTCTGCCACAAAGAACAAGGTCCCTATTGCCTCCATCCGTGAGGAATGCGAAGCAGACAGACGTGACTGAGGGCATTCGCCAGGCCAGGGACCAGGAGAGAACAGCTCCCCCACGTTTCTGTCCTGTGCTTTTACAGCAGGCTTCTGCCAGCCTTCCCCTCCCAGTGAAATGAAACGAATGCTTTTCTGTGACAGAGGGTTGCACGTGAATAGCCATCAGTCAAAAAGGATGTGCTGTAAGGATGGCCCAAACGCCCAGCTTGGAGGAGGAAAGAACAGTGCTGTGACCCCAACAAAGGGCAGGATCCCTGAGCCCCACCAGTGCCCTGTGCTGCCAGTGCCTTCACCTCTGACACCCCACCGTGCCCTTTCTCCGGGGTTTTTCTATAGCCAAGGCTACCAAATTCACAGCAGCTCTTGGGGAAAGGCCACGAGTTCATCTGAACCATTCCCGCCTGCAAACAGGCCCAAAACTCAGACAGGGATCTGAAGCCAAGAGCCTCTGTAACACAGACTGGCAGCTCTGGACCTTTGTGGTTCTGGTCAGGTATCAGCGGTGACTTTTACCACATGAACTCGGTCATGCACCCAGGATCTGCATGGCTGCCCTCTGAGTGCTGGTGCTGTGACACCTGAGTGTCCCTCACAGCCGAGTGTCAGGAGCTGCCCCATCCTCACATGCACAGGAACATTTCCATTTCCTCTGCCTCCCCTGAGCTCCCTGCCCATGTCTCTGCAGGCTGTTTGTGACACAGGGCACGGCAGTGTTCTGCCTGTCTCCTTTGGGGTTTCCTCTCCTTGTGCCTCCCAACCTCCTCTGCTGCCCCAACACACCTCTGCCCCTCTGTGGAGGAGGGACCCCATCCACATGGGTGTTTGGTTGACCTCAAAAACTGTTCTACTAGACAAGATTTCTGTGCTTTCCAAGAGAACAGAGCCAGGCAGAGGCAAAACTTTAGAAATACCCCATGACTTAAAAGAAGAATGAGTGAAACACAAGCTCTGTGTTATTTCCATCATTTATCCTGCAGCTTTTAACTAACCAGCAGTACCAGAGCACCTCCAGGGGACAACCTCTCCCTTCCTCCTCCCTCCCTCCCAGCACCATAAATAAAGAGGAAGCACCCAAGTGAGTGAACCAACACAGAAGCTCCCTGAGCCAACATGAGAGATGAAATCAAGCCTTAAAATCGACACAGGCAGAGACAACTTCTGTTCATCTGCTGCTGTGCTCCTGTATCCCACTTATGTACATCCAGATGTGCAGTGTTCCAGCTCTCCCACAGCAGCAGCCCAGCCTCCTGCATGGTTAACTGAGCTCAGACTGACCCAATCTGTTCAGTTGCTCCCAGGACTCCTTTTTCCAGATAAGGGATCATTTTGGAGCACACAGCCCACACCCCATCCCCTGCATCCTTCCCAGGATGCTGAGAGATGAAAAGTGAGAGAGGTACCCATGGATCCACTGGCACTAATCCCCTCTCAGGATGGTCTTTTAAACAGGAGAGGTTATAAATAAATAAAGCAAAAAGGATCTCCAACCATCACCCATGAGCTGGCTCCTTCTCTCTTTCTTCCCCTGGACCCTGCCCTTCCCTTTCCCAGACATCCTCTGCACCACTGAGCGGGACCAGAAGGCAGCAAACTTCCACCTCCCCGCTCATGCAGAAAGAAATCGCACTCAGTTTCCAGAGTCCGCATGGCCTGGCTTTATTTCAGCTCTGCACATTGTTCTGGCTGGGGAAGAGGGGGAGGAGGCAGAGATGGGGCATTGTTTGCAATTCAAATGGCTGGACCTCAGGAAAAACCAATAAATTTAAGTCACTAGAGAATTTCAACAAGCAGGGCCACTTTCTCAAATAGGAAGCCTCCTCCCTATCGGTGGGGGCTGTTGAGGAGCCACTAGACAAGAGAATAACTGAGCACTCACGGGGCTGAGAGCTTTTCACTCAATGAAGTCCAAACCAAACAAATTCCCCCTTTAGGAGATGCCTTTATCCAAACAGTGTGAGCACACACAGAAAGGGGCTCGGTGCCTCCAGCTCTCTGTGTTCGCTAAATCAGGCCTGTTTTCTTCTCCCCCTTCCCTGCCCAAGGCGGGTGTGGGCTGTGGGCTGGAGGAGGTGTGGAAGTGCACCCTTGGCACGGTGCAGCTTGGGAAGCCCCGCGGGTGATGCTGGTGGAAAGGGGATGTGAGAATTCACCGGCCAATCCCCATTCATGCACCAAATGTAGTGTAGGA
Source organism: Corvus brachyrhynchos (assembly GCF_000691975.1). Taxonomy (NCBI): domain Eukaryota; kingdom Metazoa; phylum Chordata; class Aves; order Passeriformes; family Corvidae; genus Corvus; species Corvus brachyrhynchos. Next base: position 354,607 of record NW_008237536.1, read on the forward strand.
AAAAATTTCACCAGGACTGGGTTTATAGGTGAGGTGGCTTTACCAGTTTAGTGTTTAATTTTCAGTTCAGCTTTAACTGCTCTTTCTTAGGAGGATTTAGGGATTCCCATAACCCATTCCAGCTGGTGCCCCAGGGTGCAAATCCTGTTCCTCCCCCCTCACAGGGGTTCCCTGGAGCTGGGACAGATCTCTGTGGGGTGAGGAAGAGGAAGGCTCCTGCTGCAGAAGGGAATCTGACACATCCTCTGGGACATTATCTAGGGCTGCCTAAGAAGTCACTCATGTCTGGCCGGGAGCGCTCCTTGTCCCCATGCGCTTTGCCTGCCCCACACAACCGTTTGCACAAGTGGGGCAGAGATAAAGACAGGCAAAGGCTGTGACCCAAAAGACCTTTTGACACCACCCAAGCACTGGTGCTGAGGCATCTGATAAACCAGAGGAGTGTGGGAGTGGCTATCAACGGCCTAACCTGTGGTAGAGCATTGCTGAGACTAGGGAGAAGGAAATAAGGAGGTTATGGTCCTCCCTGTCCCATTGTCCCATTTTGGAGATCCCTAGTTTGACACTGAGTCCGTAACTTGGGCAGGCTGTGAGAGCCGGCATGACCAGTCTGAGCCAGGAAAGTCCAGAGGAATAAATGCAGCTGAAGTGATGCAGCTCCATAAGAGCAGCCAAACCCAGCGGCACCCCAAGGGCTCTTATGACCACTGGCAGGAAGAAATGGCCTGAGGTTGAGTTAGGGGAGGTTTAGATTGGATCTCAGGGAAAGGCTCTTCCCCAGAGGGTTTTGGGCACTGCCCAGGCTCCCCAGGGAATGGTCAAAGCCCCAAGGCTGACAGAGCTCCAGGAGCATTTGGACGATGTGCAGGGGGAGGAGCTGGACTGGATGGTCCTGGTGAGTCCTTTCCAACCAGCACATCGTGTGAATCCATGACTTGCACCAGTGCATCCACGCGGGTGCTGTTCTGCTCCCCTCAGTGTTTCCTGCTCTGGCAACGCTTCAGGTCCAATTCAGATGCTCTTTTTTACCTGTTCTTCTGGTATCTCCATTCATGGCAGACGATGAAAAGCTGCCAGTGACTTTACAGTCAGTAGTAAAACAGATTTATAGGAGGAATTCAATCTATAGTCATGGAGATGTTTGGTATGCTGCAGCCACTTAACACCAAATGCTTAATTCCCTAAGGGTTTCTGTATAAAGACAAAAGTTCTTCTGCATTAACTACAGTAGAACATTTAAGGCAAAGATGGTAAACTGAAATCAACCCCTGAGCAGATGCTTTTGTCTGGAAGTTAAATCAATAATATAGCTATAAGTTAATATAGTTTATTCCACACTGGAAAGAATCAACCCTGAACCAAAAGCACTTTAGTGAGCCTGAAATAATCCATGAAATATATCTATATTATATGAAATATATTCTATATGTTATATGAAATATAATACAGGTGTGTATACACATAATTTTTCTTTCATATTAACATTTTTACATGACTGGGACACTCTGAGTTGCAAAGAGAAAGGCTCTCTCTGAGCAGCACTTCCTTTAACACCAGGCAAGCTGGGCTTATCACCACCCAGCTGTCTCCAGGACTATTCTGCTCCTGTTTCCTTCATTTTGCTGTTCCTGGACCTTATTAATGTAGGTGTGAGGGGGTGGGGGACGACAGCTCAGCCCCCATTGTTTATGTCATGCTGGTAGGATGGGGGACTGAGAAAAATAAAAGCCAACAACAAAGCAAAGTGTTAGCCCAAAGAATGCTTTTATTGCCACCAGGAGTAATTCAAACCTTTTGTGGTGGCTTGGAGACAAACTTTATGGTGGTCAAGTCATACATTGCTGTTTGGATTTAAAAAACAGGCAGGATATTTTATGACCATTAATAAATGTTTGTAGCCTGCCTACGAACATGGGAGAGGGAATCACACCTCTGAGCTGATCACCTGCAGCAGTCAGAGAAGTGACTTCTACTCCCAGCCACCCTCCTCACAGGAATTGCTGCTGGATGCATTAAGGAAAGAGTTGCTTTTACTCTTTTTATCCCTTCTCTGAAGGGTCTGTGTTTGCTGGTTCGGCACACAAGATACCAGACTCAAACGGGCCAGTTTAGGCCAGGCTGCGAATCTTGCAGAGCTGCTCAGAGTTACTCTGGCTCAAACCTGCATTTGAGGTTTGAGTTTCCAGATGGGATGTACTTAAATGCATGGAAATTACCTTGTCACTCTGTTAAGGCCCCTCAAGATTGCTATAAAATGGGGGCACTGACTCCTAAAGAATTGCACTTACTCATAGATTTTAGGGCCTTTGTGAAGCTTTACCTTGACCTGCTCACAGCCCAGGTCAGGGGACCACCCCATGTTGATTCCTGTCTGAAGAGCAAGAGCTGCGGTAGAGCAAGAGCAGAGTAAAACCTCCTGTCCTGAGGCAACAATTCACAGCAATGAGGAAAAAAAATATAAAATATACATAAGACATATAATGAATACAAATCGTTTTATATAACTCCCAGTGTTGAGGCAGCAGTGCTTCAGACCTGCCACCTCTACTAAAACCATGATTCTTATTCCCCACTCCTCCCAGGGATTGTCCATACTTTTGCTGTGTTTGCAATGGTGAGAGTTGCACCATTCACATCCCAGAGCACGAATACCCCATCTGATTTTTCCCAAACACGGGACACACCAACTGACTGGATGCCTCTGGTTTCTGTGTATCACTACCCCAAAGATAAAGATGTCAAAACCACTGGTAATTTTATATTTTTTTATTTAAATACTGATGGAAATCACTCCCTTTTTGGCACTACTAGCTGTGAATTTACTCCTCTATACTTCTGCTCCCTTCATCAATTTTCCTGTGATTTTCAATTTCTAATTTATCCAGATTGGCAAATGCTTCCCACTCCCTCTCCGTCAGATTTCACTCCCCAGGAATGGCCTGCACTCTTCATTCCCCATCTCCAACTTTCACCATGGCAAGCACATTGATTTTAATGGGATTTAATGCTCTCACAAAGCGCTCCTGGCTGCTCCACACTCCTGACTGGTGTCTCCAGAATGAGCAAACCCTTATGTCCTTTTCCAGATCATTGAAGGAAATACTGCACAGCATCAGGCCTACCCAGATCCCTTGGCATACCAGCAGAAACACTCAGGGCTAGTGACAAACCTCCAGCCTGGTGTCTGTCAATGCCTCATCAGTCAAATGCCATATGGAAAATCCAAGGGGGAGTCATCTTCTTTGATTTCAGCTCTGCGAAGGTGGGCTTTGGTCTAAGAGAGTTGCAGGCACCCCTTGTGTGAGCCACCAGCCACACCTGAGCAGCAGAAGGAGATTTTCCCATCCCAAAATCGGAGGTTAAACCTGGAGGAGCTGGCAGTTCTGCTCCCCAGCAAGAATGTGAAGAAGGCAACACCTGACCCAGAGGTGGCTGTGCTGAGGAGCTCCAGTGTCCATCCCACACCTGCACAGTCTCTGCCAACCAGCTCGGAAATCTGCTTTCTGTTCTCAAAAATACTGGCAAACAGAGGAAGCCCCCAGCAGCCGGACTGTGTCCTAGTGCCTGGCACTGCTCCTCTGCTGGATGTCACCTCTCCACCCTTCGTGCTGGGTGTGCTGCTCCCTGACCCACGTCAGCCTCCAGCAGCCTGGTGCAGGGGGAACAGGGAGCAGAGTGAGGAATAAGGATCATGGATTTCCTTCACCCCTAAGGAACAGTGTCAGGTGAACACCCAGCAGGGCAAAACATTCCAAAGAGAGACAGGATGGGCTGCTTTTATCACTTCTCACTTCTTTACTTTCTGAAGGCTGTTGTCAATGTTCTAGATGGATCTCAGGTCAATAGCACCTCCTAGGCCCTCACCAGCCCATCAATTAGGTCGCTTTCTTAAAGCTGCCAGTGTCTAAGAACAGATACTGCTATTCCCAGCCCATCCCTTTTGCCCACTTTCTATTTCTAAAACAAAGAATAATGACTGATTTTAACATTTGGGGCTTGTAACTCTCCCCATGACATGTTGGTGTTTCTAACAAAATTCTGTTTCCCCCATCCTCTTTTCTAGACCCCTAACATTAGGTTAGGAACAAATCAATAGTGCCTCTTCTTCAATACTTAGTGCTTTGATTAATAACAGTGGTGGTGTTGTAGCTGTGATGGTTTAAGGATGTATTCATTAATTAACCTTGTCTCCTGATTAACTTTGTTCTTGACATCTTGATTTTGTGCTAAATTAATTCTCATTTATTTTCCCCTTCCACCCTCCCCTTTCATAGATTGCACTCCTCACTTCTAATCAGGTTCCCCTTGGATTATCTCCCCCCTCCACAGCGGCAGAAATCCCCCAGACTGCGCAGCCACTCCCTCCCCTCACTGATGGATTTATCTTCCACAACACCCACCCCTCACTCCCCTGGGACCTGCCCACTCCCACTCCCATTTTCTTTCACCTGGAGCATGAGAGGGTCCTCAGAACAGATCTCATGCATCTCCCCGTGCCTGGGAATCTTCCCTCCAGCACAGACCAGGGTCTTTTGTCTGTCTTCTTCCACACTGGACACACTCGCTGCCTGAAAATAGGGCCACACCTACTGCACAAGGTCCCTAGATGCCACCACAGGGCTACCACCAACCCTGCCAGCTTTAACTGGGCAATGAAGGCTGACCCAAAGCCCTTCTGGTTTTAAAGCACAAAGCCCCATCACATGAGTCAAGAGACATGAACCAAACTTCCTGAGGTTAAGCACAACCAGCTCCCAGACACCTTCACAGAATCCCAGAATGTGTCAGGTTGTAAGGGACCCCAGTGGGTCACCTGATGCCACCTCCCTGCCCCAGCAGGGCCATCCCCAGGATTGTGTCCAGATGGGTCTGGAATATCCCAGTAAGGAGACTCCACACTCTCTCTGGACAATCTGCTCAGGGCTTGGTCACTGCACAGGAAAGTTTTTCCACATGTTCAGGTGGAACTCCTGGGATCAGTCCCTGCCCGTTCCTCTGGTGCCGTTGCTGGGCCCCCGGAGCAGAGCCTGGGCTCTGCTCAGAGCCCTCCCTGCAGACAGGGACACCCGGGGCTCGCAGCACTGAGCAGAGGGGCAGAATCACTCCTGCTGGGATGCACTCCAGGATCCCACTGGCCTCCTTGGCCCCAGGACACGCTGCTGGCTCAGGGACAGCTCATTGTGCCCCAAACTCCCAGGTCCCTCTCCACGGAGCTGCTCCAGCAGGTCCAATTAAGGGAGACTGAGGGCAGTGGCACTTTCCCAGCCAAGCACAGTGAGAGCTCTGATGGGAGTTTCTGACAAAGATGTGGGGATTTGGGATGCACTCAGACAGGAGGTACTTGGTTTAACCACAGCTTCCAAACCCTTTCCAGGGACTCTTGCTGAATTCCATCAACAGCGCTCCTCCTCCTACCCTGCCCCCAAAGAAAATAAGTTAATCGAAGGGGGTTTGCTGCTTGGAGACTGAAGGAGTGGAAATGTATCCCCCAGTCCTGCCAGTGAGTGGAAATAGGCTGGTGTAAACTTAATTCTTATGCGTTGTGAATAGCAACACATGCCGGTTATTATAATCACTGTCCATCAGTTCACGATCCACCCAATGCCGTGGCTGGTGAATTCCATTTTATGATGCAAATGTAGCCAATCAATACAGGGATTTTGTTTGATCAGAGGCTCTTTTTCCTTTTTTTTCTGAGAAAAAACCCCTTATTTTGCATGTCCAGCCCCTCAGCTGGAGTAGATCTGCATGACTCCACCCACACAAGTGAGCTTTTGCTCATTTACACTAGGTGAAAGACTAGCTAAAATAAAAAGGGGAGATATAAACTCCCTGTGCAGTCAGAGCCGGACACTTTGCCCAAGTCAAGTGGCTAAAGGAGAACTGGGCATAAACCCTACGGGAAGACAGCAAAGAATTTGGGGTTTGTGTATGTACACGGTTAGGAAGGAGACAGAAAAGTCTATACATTTTTAACCACAAAGGATTTCACTGGACAACATGGTCTAGCAGGAGCTTTAAAGGGGAAAAGCAGTTCACAGACTCTTCTGAATGCATCTCCAGTAGCCGGGTTGTTAAGACATTCAGGGCTGTTAATGTGCACTGTCAGCCCATTGTAACCAAACCTTTAATCCTGGGCCTGTCAGACTTGAAGGAAAACTAAGGGCTGACAGTGCTGCAGCAAATGGATTTTCCTTCTCTGCTCTCATCGCCTCCCCCCTCCTTCCATTTAAAGTTAGAATAACACTGAGTCTATTCCTTTCAGGGCTTGCAAAACAACTAGGAAAAAAAGGGGGGGAAGTGGAGGGATGGAGGGATTTGTCCCAGCCTACATGGACAATCTTCCCTTTCCAAATCCCAGTCTCCAACCCGGGAGCACTTTGCACAGCCTGATCAGACCCAGCTGTCTGAGACCTCTTCTTCCTTGGCCCTGGTTATAAAGTTCTCATGAGTTTATTTTTCTTTTCAGAATCTCTCTGAGGAGAAATACAAGGAGCTACAGAGAAAGCACAAGGCAGAATTGCGAAGTCTTGCATGTCAGCTTTTGTCTTTGGTTCCAGACCTTACCCACAAGAGAGCTGACAATATGATGTGTCCACAGACACTTTTCCTGTACATCTACCAGGCTCTTCATCACCCGCACAGCCCTTACAGCCTTAATTTGCAACATCTTGGGCTGGGAATTTAGCTTTAAAAGCATCACAGGTGTATTCTGCGGTAGAGCCTGGCTCTGGAACCCAGTGTTCCCAAATCTCCTCCCAGCCCTTCCCTTCCACGTTTATCTCCCTTGTTTGGTCTGTTCTGGATGATTAAGAATGGCAAAGGCAACAGGCAAATGGGATGATTTGCCACCTGTACCTGGCACTACTCTAAGGAAGTGATGGCATCCTGGATTTGCCATAGGCACTCCAGAAATTTTGAGAACACCTCTTTGCTCTGGCAGGCAGGGTTACAACCCACCCTGCAAGGTAGGGTGACTGAATGGTGCATCAGAGGATGAAAGATGGACACCAGAAGTTAAGGTGCCATTTGGAACTGGAAGCTCCCCAGTTTGGAACAATGCTGAACACAGAACCTTTCCTACAAACTGGACAGCCAAGGTATCAACCTCCAGTCACCTGGGACACTTTGGACACCGACTGGGATGGGCTCATGTGGCTGCTAGATCAACATCAGCTGGGTTTTGCTGCTAGATCAACATCATCATCTACTGACTGTGACATGAGAAACACTTAATTAGCTGCAGGCCTATGAAAACACTGTTCATATCCTGGTATTTCTGTGTACTGGGGCACCAAGAGGAGTAGGATCAGTGTTAAACAGCCAAAACAGAGCTGGACCTCAAGGGCAGTAAAAACTGATACTAACTAACCTTTGCTTGAAATCTCTCTCAGTTTCTGTTTAAACAAACCAGGATATTTCCTAGGGTGCTGCTGAGTGGGTGCACTTTCTCCGTGTTTTTATCCTAGCTGCCTTGTGATTGCTGGGAGTTTCTGACTTTCCCTTCGAATCTTTAAAATGTACCTAAAAAACCTCACAGCTAAAATCCTGTCCACCTGTAAATATTTCCAGAAATTCCATAGTGTAGGTTGTCATGAACTCTAGACTTCCAACTCCAGGTTGCAACACAAAAATAAAAGCAAATGGACAGAATGTGCCATAAAAAGGGAACTTTGAAGTTTTCATGTTGATCTGGTAGGTGTTCTCTAAACTTGGGGTTAATCAGAGACCCCAAGGATTTCAGGCCAGCGCTTAACAGAGGGTGAAAAGAAACAGATAACAGTTTCTTTAGGTGTGGACCCCTCTGTGAGCACAGGATCTGTGTCGGGACAGGAGGTCTGGAAGAGAGGAGTAATTCCATCTCCCCTCCTGCTCTTCTCACCGCGGATGAACCAGCCAAGGTCTAACTGCGAGGAGGGAGCATCTCTGCACGTCTCCAGGATGGCTGGCATCTCCTTTAAGAAAGGGATTAAACCAGAATGTTATTGGGTCAGTAAAGGGCTGGTTCCTCCCCTCCCTCAATACAGAGATGTTACACAAAGCGGAGGGCAGCAGGTCTGTGCCCTCTACAACAGCCCAGGGCTGCTGCCTGGTACCTCTCCTGCAGGTGAGCCTGGGACTTACCACTACCTGAGAATGGATCCAAGAGGGTGAGACATAACACTGAGAATAATATTAAATGGAAATGAGCAAAAGCAGCAAAATCAATTTAAGAAGATAGTTCATGTTCCAAGGGGAAGAAACACTTCCAGAGGCGGGTTAAGCAAGGCCCTATTGAGCCACTTATTGATTTTTTAATGAGCCTGGGGGGAGAAAAGGAAAAGAAAAGAGGACAGGGAAAAAAAAAAAAGAGAGATAAAAGACCAGATTCCAGACAGAAATAGTCATGCAGTTTCCTTGTGGATGTAAAGAACAAGTCAGCAAGACTGCGGAGAGCAGTGCAGCATCAGAAATGTGTTTGCACAGCAATGCGGCAGCAGAGAGGGGCTCACAGTTCAGGGGAGGGCAGGGGGGTGGAAAAGGCCCAGAAGAAGGAGAAAGTTTCACAAAGCAGCACCCTGGGAAGCTGCTCTGAAGTGCCCATCCTGCTGCTGTAAGAGCTCAGGATGTGCATTTCCCCTGCCTGTGGGTTGGTTTGTGTTTGCAGGCACCACCAAGGTGCCTCTGCAGCTTGACTTCCAAATCTCTCTGGCAGGGCCTATGAGTGAGCAGAATACCCATGGGGACAAGCATCCCTCTTGTCTTCTTAACTCAGGTGAGTTATTTCTGCTGGTGTAACACCACAGCCGTGGCCTGGGCTGGGCTTCAGCTCCAGACAAGCCCTCTGGTCAGCACTGGGACATTGTTACACTGGCAAAAGCTTCCAGCATGGAGCTGACCTCAGCCAGAGCCCTTTGGCAGTTGCAGGGACAGTCCCACCTTTGCCCCCCAGCAGTGGCAGGTCACAGGTCAGGGCCAAAGGGAAGGTGTGTCCACAATACAGAACAACTCCTCGTCTCACCTTGGGGCAGGTACAGCTGTGCCCCCTTTACAGCTGGCAGGCCGAGGCCCAGACTGATTGAAGACCGTGTGATGCTCAGGTGGAGCTGCTTCAGAGGGGACAGAAGGCTGAAAAGGGACTGCCTGACCCTGCTGTCCAGGGCAGAGTCAGGCACAGGGAATAAAAGTGCTTTATACATGCACAGGGAAAGGAAAAATGGAGGCAGCTCCACCACATATTTAACTAAATCCACATGAAGCACTGCAGCTGTGCAGCTTTTCCAGGAAAAAATAGGGGAAAAAAGAGAAATCATGCTCCACTGTAAATAGCTGAGGTGGTAAAACATCTCTAGGTTAAGTGGGAGATCAGAGGGGATCAAAGAGTGAGCCTGGATCCCACCAGAGCTATGAGAGGGGCTGAGACCCTGGTGCAAGGAGTCAGGAATCCTCTCCCACAAGACCATTATCCAGCAGGCACAGAGGATCCTACAGACACTGACTTTAATGGTACAGTCAAATAGAGCCAAAAAGGGAAAACAGCAGGGCCCTGACTGGCAGACCAACACCTCAATATCATGGAATAACCTGGAATTCTGCTAAAGCTGCATGATGCTGCCTGTGAGACAGTCCAAGTTTGGGATGAGAAAAGACAGGAGTGGGGAGCACATCTCCAACTCCAGGGGAAAAATTTTACAATTTTTCAGTAGCCACACAGTTTTCCAACCAAAACTAACACTTTAGAAAGGAAGTTCAATGGACATACAAATGCACCTTGCATCACATCCAACAAGAGCTTCCCCCCAAAGCAGCTCTTTCCCTGAGGGACTGATGGAACTGAAATGAAGCAGTGCCACCCTTGCTGCTTCCCACATGGAATCCCAGCAAATCAACACCAATTTCTCTGTTTGCCTGCAAACCACTGACTGTAACAAAACAGTTGAGGGTATTTGTCACAACCAGCTGTCCATCCCCGACACAGCAAGCAGTGACCTCCGCGAGAGGAGCTGGGGCCATGGGAAACACTCACAAACCGGGAGCAGGTCCCCAGTGCTCCCTGGCTCCAAAACCCGGCAGCAACCAGGCATGGGGGAAGGGGGAGAGAGCATCTATTTCCTTAGTAAGTAATGCTCTTTCTCTTTTCCTAATCTATGGAAAAATATGAAGGCAAAGGAGAGCAGAGAAGAGCCTTTCTTCGCAGCAGGGGATGCTGCCCGGTGCTGGGACTGCGGCTCCGCTGGGATGCTGGAGCTTCTCAGGGTGTTTGCAAAAGGGGAGTCAAGCCCAGCTGGAGGAGAGGCAGGGAGACCCAGAGGAGCATCTCAAGGTTTAAAATGCAAATTCCTCCACTTTATTTTAGGTGGAGGGGTCAAGGTTTGCCTATTTCTTCCTCTCCCCCACTCCCCCCACCACTCCTTCCCCCTTCCTCCGCGAGTTTTGTTTAGGAAGGGACTGTAGATGCGACAAGGTCTTTGTGCTGGCCATTCAGCTGAGTGAAAAGGCCGAGGAGTCCCAGCGGAGGGAACAAACTTTTGGGGGTCAGCGCGGTCAGCTCAGAATAAATGTGTCGTATTGTTTGTATTAAGGACATGATCTCAGCGGGGTGCCCGGAGCCACCGCATACAACACCAAGGACTATTTATTCAACACTGGAATACGCAGGGCACAGGACTCCTCTCCCAGGGAAAATAGGAACCGCCACTGCAAACGTGCCTGCCTATTCCTAGCGGTGAGATTTGCTGGAGGGGGCAAACAAAACTCTATTTTTTAATGTGCATCATAAATAAGGATGGATGCCAAGTGAGCCTGGCAAAAAATAATCCTAGTTAGAGAGCGGTGGCAGTGACAGCACAAGCAAAGTGCCTTTTTATTGCTGCTTTTCTCCAAGAGATGGACAGTCCAGGTCATTAAAGGCCTAAGATAGAAACAGTTTCTCTTCGCACTGTTTGAAAACAGGCTTTTGTTTCCATGGAAGTGGCCCAGTCCTTTCTTGGGTTGCCTCCACCGCAGAAGTGGCCCTCGGCCACAGGGTGGGAGCTGTGGGGGCGAGGGGAGCCCTGTGGCCCCCAGCAAACCCATGTGAAATCCAGCTGGAAAAGCAACACAAAGGGGCTGGGGAGAGGCTTCAGAGCCTGCAGTGCCCCTGGGAGGGCTCCACTGCAAGGGCCCCCAAAGGAGGTGGCCAGCTGGGGAGGGGAGCCCATCCTCCCCAGTGCTTCAGAACCAAAACCCTCATAAAGGGACTTCAGAGACGCCCCTGGCTGTTAAATGATCGCCCCTCCATCTTCCTCAGCATTTTGTACAGAGGAGCATGTGTTCCCCCAGAAAGTGTCTTGCCTCCCCACTGACGTCACTCCCTTTTTCGCAGAAGAAAGGGGCATTTGGTTGGGTTGTTCATCCAGACATTGCAAACCAGGGTTTCATTAAACTGAAGGATTAACCCAGAGGAACAGAACCCTGGGACAATCTCCAGCAAACATGGTTTAATCATGGCCAGCTCACCACAGTGCATGTTGTCCAGGAAGATCAGATATCTAGAGATCCCAAAACACGCAGGATAATTTAACATATGCATGTGAACTCCAGTCTCAATTACAAATGGCAGCTTCAGCCCAACCTCCCTGGGAAAATAAAGTGAAAATAAAAATGAGGTTGTGAGAGTGGTGAGGTTCTGGCACAGGCTGGACAACGGTGTGGAGAGACAGGAGAAGGGGGAATGGCCTGAAGATGAAGGGTAGATTTAGGTTGGATATTGGGAAGGTATACAGAAGAAATTGTTCCCTGTGAGGGTGGGCAGGCCCTGGCACAGGGTGCCCAGAGCAGCTGTGGCTGCCCCTGGATCCCTGGAAGTGTCTAAGGCTGGGCTGGACATTGGGGCTTGGAGCAGCCTGGGACAGTGGAAGGTGTCCCTGCCATGGCAGGGGTGGGATGGGATGAATTTTAAGGTCCCTTCCAACACAAAGCATTTCATGGTTCTCTGAGAAGAAGAAAGGAAAGGTTTTTATCCTGCAAGGAGATGAGCAGAGAAGTGAGAGACCAGGTGTATGGGCACGTGAAGTTTGATGCTGAATCTTCCAGGACTAAACTTACCTGTAGACATCAACAACTTTGTGGTGGGGTCCTGACTAGAGAGCTGAGGACTCTTGCTCTGTCCTTGTAAACCTGGCCTCCAAAAAAATGTAACTATACCTTAAAAAACACACAATTGGGTGAAAATCTGAAATCTGAGAATGGCTGGAAACACCCCTTGGGTTTTCACGGAGCTGCGGTGAATCTTTGCTCGTGAGCCTGGCACAGCTCTCTTGGAAGTCCCCAACGCGGGACACCTTGACTTCCACCCCCATTGTGCTGGACGCCCTTTTCCTTTTTCTGTCCACCCTATTGCCTTTTGTGCCCAAGTGACACAGACTGATGAGGATTATTTCCACGGCTTCCTCAGGGACAGGGGGGTTTCCCTGCTGCCCTTGTTCAGGGACAATAGACCCATTAAGCGTCTTCCCAAGGCGAGCGGAGCGGGGCATACCTGGCCCCCGATGTGGGAATGGCCAGTGCCCCTGACAGCCATTAGCATCTGAATGAGAGTGATGCCTGCAGAACAACAGGCAATTATCCCACTGAAAAGCTTTTAAGTGGCATTAATTGCTGGCCACAGACTCAGGGCTCTCTCGGAGTAAACCGTGTTGACAAACAGGATAAAATATATTGGATTTCCTGCAGGGGAAAAATTTGTAGGATTGTGCCTCACTGAGGGCAAGCTCCACTTTGATCCTGTGCTGTCACACAGCAACCCCGCACCGACCGACAGCGCAGCCTGGGGCGTCCAAGGGAGCCCGGACTTGGCTCTGGTGGCTCCGCAATGCCTGTCTGGGGAAGGCTCCCAGGGGAGGCGGAACACCTGCTCTACGGATTGCTGGACTGGATTAGCAGCCCCCTTGTCCCAGGTGTCTCTCGAAGCCCAGGTATGCCTTTTTGTGCTATTGCTCAGAGATGCAAAGCCGTGGGACAGCCCTGAAATGCAATCTCCTCTCAGTAACAGGCAGTGGCCTTATGTCCCACTGCTGTTTGAACGGGATAAATATCCCTCCACGGCCCAGCAATGGGGAAGATGTGGGAACATTTTACAGTTGAGAGAGAAAAAAAAATTTGTTAATGGATGTTAATCTTTAAAAATCAACAATGCTGCTAATAAATAAATGCTGTCCTGTCCATTAGGGACTTGCAAGAAGGTCAGAGCTAACACCTAACTGATTCCCTGGGAAATCACACTCAAATGTTATTTAACTTGTAACAAATGAAATTATTTCAAAGCTGATTTTGCACATGTGCAAGGCACTTCTTTCTACAGCTTCTTCCTGCAAAGAGCAAGGCAATAGCCTTAAAAAAGTACTGCAGCACTATTCTTTCCCCAGGAGCATCATCTCATCTTCACCACCACATGTCCCACAGTCACACCAACGCCTGGATTGTTTTGAGCTTCCTGTGGGTATCCAGACATAGGGGCTGTCAACCCAGATGGCACTGGACAGAATCACAGAATCATGGAATGCTTTGTGTTGGAAGGGCCCTTAATTCCATCCCCCCCCCCTGCCATGGGCAGGGACTCCTTCCCCTATCCCAGGCTGCTCCAAGCCCCAATGTCCAGCCTGGCCTTGGACACTTCCAGGGATCCAGGGGCAGCCACAGCTTCTCTGGGCACCCTGTGGCAGGGCCTCCCCACCCTTGCAGGGAAGAAATTTTCCTAATATCCAATCTAACCCTTCCCTTTGACAGTTTGAAGCCATTCCCTTGTCCTGGCACTCCATACCCTTGAAAATTGTCCCTCTCCATTTTCTTGCAGGCTCTTCTGGCACTGGAAGGCTGCAGTTAGGTCACCCCAAGGCCTCCTCCTTTCCAAGCTTTCCCAATCCAATATACCCAGGAATCTTCTTGGGTCTTCGATTATGAACAACCCCTCTTATTAGAAAAAGAAGAAAGAAGCAAAATGCCCTCCCTGAAGCATTAATTTATACTTATTTCTAATTCTGAAAGCTTTTAACAATTGAACCATTACTCATTCACTTCATCCAAGAGAAGATGAACCTTTGCCCCATCTTTTGCATCACAAACCTGAACACGCTCCCTTTGCACCAGGGCTCAAGCACTTCTAGAGGATTTCCAATAAATATGGGTCATTTTATGGCTCAGAGTGAAAACCATGGGAAAAACTCTGGGTTTCGCTAATTTAGACCTCCAGCTCAGCACATACATGTGGGTGGCCTTTTGAAGTTTGAGCAGCAGATCTTCTGCTGGAGCAGAATGGCTTCGTTCCCCTGCAGTCAGTGGCGCAAGGCCAGCCTGCACCATCTGAGGACAAGCCCTCTCACATTTATCCCAGCACAAAACTCTGACAGGAACTCAAGAATTGTTAAGGCATCTGTGGAGAAAGCTTTGAAAAAGCCTGTACAAAGTCCAGTCAACTGAGACTGCAAAGCTTTGCCTCCAGTGTGTGGTGTAGAATGGACTGCACAGTCAGAAAGCCAAAATATTAATGCAACCCCCCACAACATGTCTGTCCAAGAAAGACAGTGCTAAAAAAACCCAGCGTGGGCCCCAGCAAACAAAAGATGGACCTCATGTGCTGCTAATAATGCCCAATCATCAGGACTAGGCTAATTTCCTCTCATAGTGCCAGATGCAGACCACAAATAATTAACTTAAGTGCAGAAAAGATGCACTCTTTGTGTTGGTTTGGTTGTTGCTGTTGTTGTTTCAAAAAAAGGAAAGAATCCAGCTCACAGAGTTGGACTGCAGTGGAGAGTCAGGGCTGGTCTCATTTTTTTCT
>NW_008237536.1:369426-383891 GCF_000691975.1 Corvus brachyrhynchos
CTGCTGAACATTTGGTCCCTGGTATTTGCTGATATTGGCAGGATGATGACAGGTAAGAAATGCCACGTGTTACATTATGGAAAAGCAAACAACTGAAGGAAAACCTGCGAAATAGAAATGCTGTTGGAGGAAGAATCATTAAGCAGGACTGTGTGAAGCAGCATTTCATGAACCACCAGGTGCACACTGATTCTGGGGAATCAGTACCAACCCATTGTCCCACCCCATATCATTTCTCTCCTTGAGCAGTTGAGTCATAATTCAAACCTGTTTGAATCTGGCACCTGAAATAGCTAAATAAAGTTTCACTGCTTCCCACTGCTGCCCCAAGAGCTCATGTCCCAGCTGCTCTGTGCATGATGAAGTGATCAAAACACCCTCATGGAGACCAACCCATCTGGTCCTCGCCCTCCAGTCTGCTGGGAAAGCCAAAGGAGCAGCATCTGGACAAACCCATGGAAAGACAAGTCATGACAGAAGTAAGACTTGCTCCTGTCGCCCCACCCAAGCACACACACTCAGAAATGCACATGCACACACCTCCATACAGGGCTGTGACTACAGAGCACAGGCACTTACAAACCCCACATTTTACACCTCTAGGTAGGTCACAGGAATATCCCTTGGGGTAGAGGGAGAGTTTGCAGTGTTGGTTTGGAGTGTCTGCCTAGGAACTCCCCAGGACCCTTTCCCATGCTCCACTCCTGCCCAAGGAGAGCCTGAGGATCTGCTCCTGTCCAGGCTGTGAACCCCCTGCTCATGGCTGTGATTCACAAGCAGAGGGACCCCAGGGAGTGGGGGCACCCTCACGTGCACAGACCCAGTTTCCAGAGGGTGAAGGATTGATGCCAAGTTGACTGATACCCCAGAGCTAGATCTGGCTGTGCAGGGGTAGGCACACACCCACTGGGAGGTTCCTGCTGGGCACCAGCAGCTCGTACTTGCTGGTCCCTGTAACAACCCTTTAACAAGCCCCTGGGTGCTGATCCTTCCAAAGGGGCTTTGGTGTAAACCATGACTCCAGGAGGCATTGCCTCCCGCTCCAGGTAGCTGAATTTTTCCATCTGCCCCTTCTCCTGGGGAAGATGGCACAGGGGCACGTGCAGAGCCGCCAGCCGGAGGGGAACAGACCCTTCAGTGGGGTCAGTACACAACCCCACGCAGCTGCCAAACCGCCCTGATCCCGCCAGCTGCTCTTGTTTAACAGGGCAACAGGGGACCTGCAAGCGGCAGGAAGACCAAGAGGGAAGTAGTTAAGTTGGAATTAATTTGTCACTCCATATTTAACTGACCTCAAAACTATTAAACAAATCTAATAGGAAATATCCCCCAGATTCCAAATACCTCTGTGCTGCCTGCTGGGGACCAGCCACTGCACAGGGCTTCAGCCACCCAGCAGCCTGGTGCAGGGGAAGGGGGGCTTCCCTCCTCCCCATCCCAAAAGCCTGGTTTAATTCCTGGCTTTTACCCTGAGCCTGCAGGACAGTTGATGGAAGGAGCATAGAGAGTATCCAGCATCCCAGGCTAAGGTGCTGGAGGAAGCTGAGGGATCCTGATGCAAATACAGGGCTGTGGGCTTCCTGGCTCCTGCTGGAAGGATGTTCTGGAGGTAGGAGCGGGGATTGGCTGCTCAGGAGTCATCAGGGATTTTTCCACCCCTCAAGCAGAAAAAAAATCCCAACTCCTCACACATTAGTTGCAACTACTCCCCTCTCTGCATTTGGAATAAAGAGGGACTTGGGAGATTTAAGGCTGCAGACAGAGTGGAACTGGATTTTACTGCCAAAAATTCACAGACTCCGCAGCTGTAATATGGAGAGAAGCTAGGGGCAGAAAGCTGGCATAAAAACAAACAAAAAGCAGCTTTTTTCTAGCAAATATGTGACTCCAAGCCAACCCCCCTGCATGGCTTAAAACACTTGGTGACAGCGCATTTCTGACTTCGGTACGCTGTGAGTTCCGGCCTCAGGTCTGTGCTCGGCTGTCGAGGGCACAGAACCGCACATTCGGGGACTCTCCCCGGGGTGGAGTGAGCCAGGAGGTAGCAAATATCACAAAGAGCTGAGGTGCGGCTGATCGCGGAGGCGAGGATGTGCGCACGGCAGCGGGGTGCCCCGCTGGCCGGGCCGGGGCTGGCCGCGCTCCGAGTGCCCTCTGCCGGCCCCCTCCGCCCCTCCACACCCCGGCATTGCCTTCCCAGGCTTTTCAGCCCTCCTCGCTGGCTGCTCCCGGGACGGGGCCGCTCCCTGCCTGCGGCTGCGCCTCTCTCGGGACAGGCTGTTGACAAATCAATGGCTCAGGTTGGCAGCGACCGCTGGAGCGCATCTGGAACAACCGCCCCGCTCAGGGATTCAGGATGTGTCCATTCGGGCTTTGAATATCCCCAGGGCGGAGACTCCACACCCGCTCTGGTCTCTGTTCAGGGCTCAGTCACTGCCCAGGGAAGAAATTTTTCCTCCTGTGCAGGGGGAGCTTCCTGGGATCAGTTCCTGCCCGTTCCTCTTGTCCTATTGCTCGGCACCACCAAGCAGAGTCTGACATCTTCCTTTCAGAGATTTCTGTACATTGAGAAGATCCCCTCTAAGTTGTCTCCTCTCGCGGCTGAACAGCCCCAGCTCCCTCAGCCTTTCCTGGGCAGGGAGATGCTCCAGGCCCTTCCTCGTCTCGGCAGCCTCTGCCGGCCCCGCTCCAGGAGCTCCAGGTTCCTCCTGTCCTGAGGAGCCCAGAACTGGACACAGCACTCCAGGTAAGGGAGGCTGAAGGAGAAGGGCAGAATACCTCCCTCTCCCTCCTGCAGCCCACGATCCCACTGGTGTTCTTGGCCCCAGGACACTCTGCTGGCCCACAGACAGCTCGTTGTCCCCCAGGACCCCCAGGTCCTTCTCCACAGAGCTGCTCCCCCAGGTGACCCCAGCCTGTGCTGTGCCTGGAGTTATTCCTCCCCGGGTGCAGGACCTGCATTTGCCTTTGTTGAATTTCAAAAGGTTCCACTCTGCTCGTCTCTCCAGCCTGATAGACCCTTCAGAGCAGCTGCACAGCACCTGGCAGTTAGGTTTGCATTGCTTCCCGGAGTGAACTTCTCAGATTTGCATTGCTTTTGGAGCCTTGTCCTTGCAGGTTTGGTCCAGCAGCACCGCTGTGAATGGGGGGCTGAGACTGAACCCAGCAGCCAAAAGCCCTTGTACTGACTCTCCCTCCCTTCAAGTGTGCCATTTGACAGAAAGATGAATTTAAAACCAGAAAAAGAGGACAAAACAGTAATTCTGAAATTTCAGAGAGCATTTCCTGCTTGAGAACTGATCTCTCTGTGGGAGGATGAACATGCTGTTCCCACCCGGCGGAGATCACAGAGATGAGATGTCTTGATCAAGGTCACTCCTAAAGCACTGGGAAAACAGCCCCAGAGCTTTGGCACAGGCATCTTCCTGGTCAGAAACGTCGCAAAGCCCACTTTTACTTTCTTCCCTAGAAACCCAGAGTGATCATTTGCACTGAGGGACATCGCCACATCTATGTTTTGAGGAATATTTTTAAACAAAAACCTAAATAAATTTGAGTTATTCAGACTAATATTTCACTAATATCTGAGGGGTTTTTTGTCCATTCTTTTGTAGGTGGCAGGAATTTATGAAAGTCTTTCCAGATATCCTGAAAAACTCCAGGAGGAAGAGTGTGGTTATAATGGAATTTTAAGCAAAGGGGACAGATATTCAGTCCAAGTGTTGCAAACCCAATGTTAGTAATTCTCCTGTACCCAGGAAATAGGTCAGAGCGAAGATGTTTTGCAAGAGATTCACCCACTCCCTCCCATCATCAGGAGGTTCAGGGCCTGAACCAGCTTCCACTGAAGTGAGCGGGTAAACTCCCTGCTTTTAATGGCACAGAATCAATTCCCAGCTCTGCAGGCAGGAAGTCTGACAAGGAGCCAGCCTCTCCCCTGGACAGCAGTGATGCTGCTTCTCTGGTTGGGAGCAGGCAGGTTCGGGCAGGCTTCAAGGTGGGAAATAATCTTTCATGTTTCCTTCTTTTTTCTGTAATTGTTAAAAGACACAAGGCTGCCATAGACCCGTCCACACACAGCACTGGAAAACCAGAGGTGGGTATTGTTTGAAGGTGACACCGATGCAGAAAGGCCCCAGGAGGAAGGGGAACCTCAGTGAAGGAATCCTCATTTAACGTTTCTCAGCTGCCACGTGTCAGCCCCTTCCACAACCACCTCCAGGAATCCCAGACACTTCTGACATCTTGGCACAAAATGCACATCCTGTCTGCCACCATGTCCTGGGACAGTGTGCATCCACCCCCGTCAGCCCTGCAGCTGGCATTCAGCAAGAGCGACCCACAGCTGGTGGAAAACGCTCCTCATGCCCTGGGAGAGGAGGTTAAGTGTGAGTGCCCACAAGGCTGGGGCACAAATCGGATGGAGAAAGCCCCAATTTCATCCTTTTCCTGTGTACACCTCCTGAAGAATCACATCTCACCCCTTTCCTCTCCCAGGACGGAGCTGCAACTGCTATTGCAGGCCATGCTGGGCCAACAGGAATTCACGAGCTGAGGTCTGGTCAAGCCAACTCCATCCTGAAGGCTTTTCTCTTCAGGAACTTGCAGGCAGAAATAAAGGCCAAAAAGCAATGGCCATCAACTAAAACACATGAAATTCCACCTCAACATGAGGAAGAATTTCTTTCCATGGAGGGTGGCCAGAGCACTGGAACAGCTGCCCAGGGAGGGCGTGGAGTCTTCCTCTCTGGAAACATTCCAAACCCACCTGGATGTGTTCCTGTGTCACCTGCTCTGGGTGATCCCTGCCTTGGCAGGGGGGTTTGGAGTGGATGATCTCCAGAGGTCCCAATGCCAGTTACTGACAAGCTCACTTTACACCGTGGGACGCTTAGATTTAAGCATCAAGAGGAACAAAATACATTTTATACTCACATCCCTTCTACCCAAGGGCTCCCTCACCATCCTGCAGTGCTGGACCAGCTTTAGCATCTCCACTCCACAGGGATCACCCTGGGACAGGGCTTGGCACAAACCCTTTTGTACCCAGACAAAATTCTTTTGTTTTCACACTTCTTAAGGTTAGTTTGTGGTTTGGTTTTGCCTTTCTTTAGTGTCACAGAAAAAAAGAGTTTACTAGGTCCTCACATTCTGTGCCAGTGTCTCTGTCCTAATCCTCCAAGAACCCTTGTGAGTTTGGTGTCAAGTGTTTCATCTCGAGCCACAGTCTTTACTTTCATGTGTGTTTTACAGTTGAATAGCTACACATATTCATAAAGGAGCACCACAGAAACACATACACTTCAAAAATTACACGGCAGCACCACATTCAGCGTAGGCTGATTCCAGCTCAGGATTTGCAGGGAGCCAGAATGAAAGTCTGGTCCGAGGATGCGGCGATACATTTTTTAGAGGAGAAATTCCTGAGCTCCCCAGGGGAAGAAAGACCCTTTGTGAACACAGGATTTTTCTGAGCTCTTCTCTGAGGATAAACCTCTTCATCGAGCTACTGTCAGATAAGGAATAGCTGGAAGAGGTTTAGAAATGCTTTCCCAAAATCTGGGATTTAACCCTATAGCATGATTTTAGTTAAACAATGCAGGAATTGCCACTCGAGGAAAGAAGACAAATCCATTTCCCACAGTAAACCTCAGGAGCTACCTTGGGAAATAAAGTGGTGCAAGGCAGGATTCGTGCAGCAGCTGCACCGGGGGACTTGCACCTGAGCTCCTGAGCATCAGCAGCTCCCAGTCAAGTTGTCTCTCATTAATTTGCCCTTTCCTTTTTTGTCTTCTTTTTAGTTTGGGCCCCCACAAGATCCAGCAACTGGGAGTTCCACAGTTTAATAGCATGGGGAGGAAAAATTGTTTCCTTATGATTTCAACCTGCTGAGTGATGATTTCCCCACGCTGAGCTGTATCAGAAGCTTTGCTGCCTTTCCTACACCGTTCAGCCTTGTCTCTTGGCATCTACAACCTCAGATTACCTGTACCTCCTTCTCTGTATTTTCTCCATCTTTCCTAAATCCTCTTCCAGCACGGGGAACAGAAGGGCACGTGGGGACTTTGCCAGGGGGTGCCACAGGCAGGCAATGGGGAGTGGCTGGGAGCATCAGGGATCCAAACTCACCTCGCTGCTGCCAGCCCCATTCCACACCTGGGCACAGGCCTAAAGGTGTGGAAAGTCCAAGAAAGCCTTGGAGCTTCTCTGTATTCCTATGGGAGTTGGAAAATGCAGAATAAACAATAAAAACAATTATTCCAGCTGGAAAATATTATTTCTCCTGGTTTGTTTTCTGCCTGAGAGGGAGAGCTGGTTGGAATTACATAAAGTATGGGTGATTGAGGGAAACAGCTTTTCAACAGGAAAATAACTTCTCTGCAAATGTTTTGAAGTTAGTGTTATTGCTTAACACCTAAAATTAAACTTTTTCTATATTTTCTTTTTAACGGAATTCCCCATTCCTCTGGTTTTCTGTATTGAAAGAGAAGACTCTCAAAAGAATAACTTGCATTTCCCTGGCTAGTTCAAATCCTTTATAGCAGAAAGAAAGTCAAAGAACCCAATGACTACACTGACCTGATGAGTTGGGACATGGCTCCAGAGGTTGGAGCTTACTGGGAAAAAACACAACTTGGCCCAAGCCACTTGACCTGCCCAGCTCAGAAAACTCAAGGCTGATCTGGCTTCCACTCCACATTTCATGGGCTGTTTTTCCTGTTTCAAAGAGAAGTAGGACTTGTGCTGCTTCACAAGGGAAAACACTTTTGGGATCTCAAAAGGCTCTAAGCTTCTTAGGAAAAGAGGATTAAGGCATCTGCTGGGTGCAGTGGGCTACCTGTGCTGGCCTTCAAAGGCTTGTTTTGCTCTGTGGCAGCTGGTGCAGATTAGACCAGACTGGGCTTGAACCCAGGCGAGGCTTCATAGCCCTCCAAAGCTCCCTCTGTCCTGCTCTTCCAAGCAGGAGCATCAGTTTCCCTGGCATGGGACCTCATCCCACCCTGAAAGCCCCATGGATGAACGTCCAGACACAGCCCTTGAAACGTTTCCCCAAGAATGCCCTCCCAGCTGACAGCCTCTGGATCTGCAGGGAGGGGGACTCCACAGGCTGTTCATGTGGCCAGGATGCTCCACGCCCACCCATCTGACAGATCGGCAATTCCAGCAGCTCTGTCCTGCCTGTGCCTCACCAGCTTTGTCTGACTGATTGGAGGGGGGTTAGAAGGCCCAGCAAACACCCACATTCACACCATGGAGCTCTGATCCATCACTTGAGTGCGGGGCAGCGCTGCCTTTCAGGAAGTGACATGGATTTGGGGCTTTCCAATGGCACAGGGAAGAGAGAGAAAGAAAGATTTGTCCGTCAAAGCTTGCCCCAGGCAGCACATTTACTGCTGCTCTCCAGAGAGCCTGGCAGATACTAAAGGCACAAACAGTCAAACAGAACAAATGAAAGATCTTCTGCTCTATGGAAAAGCACAGGGGCTTGGCAGCCAAATATTTCATACCAGGCCCTCCCTTCCTTTCTGCCTTCCCCTCTCTGCCCTGTGCTCAGCTCACCATGGGTGTGAGGGGCAAGAGAACACATTCCAGCTCTGGCACCCAGAGTTCCACGGCACCCAGCACCCAGCACAGGGACCCAGGCCCAGTGCACCCAGGAACGGGATGCTGGGGTTCAAAAGCCAGCTGGGGAGCTGGTGGAGCGAGATAATTTCCAAAAAGGCTTTGGGACAGCTTTGCATCTCTGTCTTCCAGACCTGCGTGTGTTCCATGGGGCTTTGGCTCCAGACCATAGTGGTGCATCGGTGCCTGTTCTTCCCAAATCCCTGCAAGTGAAAAATCTGCCTTGCAGAGGTGGATGGAGACTGGCAGCACCCCACAGCTGAGCCCCCCAAGTATCTCTGTCCACTGGAGAGCAAACCCAAGCAGCCGGAGCTATTTGGAACAGACCTGGGGGCAAATGTCCCAAATGAAGAGAAAAATGCCAGTTGTTGACAAAAGAAATGACTCATGGAAGTGGTGCTTTCAGGGCAGCTTTATTCTGAGGGCAGGAAAAATGAAATAACAGGCGTTTGGTGGCAGCTGGGAGGGTTGTGCTTCAGTGGAGCAGGGATGAAAGCAGGAATGAAACATCTGACTTTTGGAGGGACTTTCTGCAGTAAAAAGGTTTTTAAGCACTGACCAAGCAGGACTTTCCAGAGGACCCAGAGGAACATAAGCATACCCAATACATGGGCATACCTAATACATGTCTGAGCGTTATTGCAGAGGTTTATATAGCTTTGATCTGCTTCCAAATGGTAAAGAAGGACGCAGCCATCCGGGCACAAACAATCCCCACTGCAGCTGTGCTGGCTGCACTTCCCAGCACCCCAGAGGAGAAGGAGCATTTCTGCATGCTGACCATCTGTTCTTCCTACTGTGCATCTGTGTGGACAGGGGAATTCCACCGGCCCTTGTCCTGCGCCTGCCACCCGAAAAACAGCTTGGACTCCCAGTTGGGTGTCACCCACCTGGACCACAAGAATAGGGAAGAAGTCCAGCAACAGAAAGAAGACACAGTGGGACAGAGTAAAGGCTGAAGTTGAGATATTCATGAAGGCCACCAACATTCTGACGAGCCCTGTCCTGTGAGTAAATAGAGCTGGAGCTCCACTTCCCAAAGCACGGGAGCCCCTCTCACCATGCCCACAACACAGAGAAACTTCCATGTCCCTCAAGTGTGGAGGAAACTCATGTTCTAGGAAAAAGAAAACAGTTAAAAAATCAAAATAGTCTGAAGCTACAAATCAAGCTCTTCTCTCAGTTAAAATTTAATGTTGCAATTGTGTGCTTTTCAGAGGGGGGAAAGCACTGGGATTTCTTAGCTGCAGATCGACCTTGTGAAACTCAGTGTGTCAAGAAAAGAAAAAAAAAGAGAAAAGGAATTTTGTTGAATATTTCAACATCTGGAGCCACTTAGTGGCAGAAAAAAGCAACTTCTTGAGAAGCACTTTTGATCTAAAGCAGTGGTTTTAAACCTTTTCCTATTTGCAGACCCATAAAATTTGTCTCTGCATAATGAATATAAGTCTAGTGACACTCACTTATGGCATCCCAGTCGGTTCTGGAGATTCCTTAGATGTTCAGGAACAGAAGATGCAAAGCTGTGCTTTCCCAGACCTGCACAAGATCTCCTGGACCACTCCAGCTCCCAGCATGGACAGCCGGTCACTTCATTAACAGATAACCTGCAGAAATGTGACCTTGCCTCTCTTGACATGGTGTGGCCTTTTCCTAAAGCTGAGACTGGTTTTATGTGTGGAACTGGTATCGCCAGGTCTGTGTCACCCTGACAAAGCTGCTCACCTCTGCCCACAGAAAATCAGGGTATTTCTGCCTTTAAACATTCTCTCAGAGCTGCTCCACAGCAGAGAGTTGGTTCAGCCTGTGCTTATCATCATCTCTCCTGCTTCCAGAGTCTGCTGGGCCTGGATCTCCAGGTGCCTCGGGCTCTGGGCAAGTCCTGGGCAACCCATTTATTGCTGGACCCCTTTCAGCCCAAAGGAGGCCAAGCAAGGGATGCAGTCCCACAGGGATAATAAGGCTACAAGTTACTGCAGTTGGAACCAGAGGATCTGGGCATGATCCTCGACCCCTGGTGAGTTTTTCTCATGCCATGATGTTTGGACATCACCTACCTCTCCCTCCCTCACACCTCAGGTTTTGTGCATAGATGTTGATTTGACTTGTTTAATTTCTGTATCCCCAAGGCCAATACACTGCCAAGAAAGAGATGAGTATGTCCCCTGCACTGAACCTCGAAGTGACAGGGGAGGGTGAATACAGTAATAAGTCGTCCTAGGGGAACCTTTCTTACTTACCCAGCAACAAACCTGCCTTAATTGGTCAAGGATTTGTTAGCATATCACTGGGAAATCTGCTCAAAGGACTACGAGGAAATCACATGAAAAACAACTGCTGTGCCCAACAAAGAATTGCATGGATCAGGTCTTTGTTCCCATTGTATTTCTCCTCAGCGCATTTGATTAGTTTGGTTAATTGAACATGTAACACACTCCATTATCATGCACCAGCAAAAGAGGTTTTATGACTCAAACAAATATGGCCATTATTAGCTGCTTCTGACATAACAAACAGCGCTATTAGCTTTGGAGACGCAGTGTTTTATGGATGGCTTTTTGGTAAATTGGCTGCTTAATCACTTTTTTTTTTTCCTGTAGAAAGGCTCCTTCCTGCTGCTCTGAGCACTGGGTGCAGCCTGAGAGGGGACACAAGTCACAGCATTTTTACAAGGTCTGTGGGACACATTCTCCCTCATTTTCTCACACAAGGAGATAAACCTTGTTTATCCAAGACAAATCCATCACAAATCACTCTAAGCACCTCTGGCAAACATTCATTCCTCATAACACTACAGACCAACTCCAACCAGGCCCAGCCTCATTTAGCAGGGGATGAATGAAAACTCATTTTCATCTCAACATGCAAATATGTACAAATAAAATACACCCATACGAATATCCCCAGGGGGCTTCAGAGGACGGCGCCAGACTCTTCTCAGTGGTGCCCAGTGACAGGACAAGGAGCAATAGCCATCAGCTGAAACACATGAAATTCCACCTCAACATGAAGAAGAACTTCTTTCCATGGAGGGTGGCCAGAGCACTGGAACAGCTGCCCAGGGAGGGCGTGGAGTCTTCCTCTCTGGAAACATTCCAAACCCACCTGGACGTGTTCCTGTGTCACCAGCTCTGGGTGATCCCTTCCTTGGCAGGGCGGGTTGGACCGGGTGATCTCCAGAGGACCTTTCCAACACAAACGATTCTGGGAGTCTGGGATTCATTCACGATATGCTCAGTGAACAGAGCTAAACTCAGCCAGCCCCTCACACACCTCTGTTTGTCCTGGGCACCTTTTAGGTGCAGTCACCCCTTGTCTCTGCCCCTCAGAACTGCACTGCTTTCCATGCCAGGCAGTGACGTTTGTAAAAATCTTCCCTGGTTTTGCAATGCCAGCGTAGAGAACATTGTGCTGGAATGTTCACAGTCCCACAGGGACAAGGGGCGAGCACTGACTCCACATCCTCCCGAGCTTCTCTAAGCTCTCCTGTTCACATCTCCCACATCTCAGCCTCTGCTGGAGATCACGGAGGAGCCAGGAAAGGATCTGCTGGTTTTGTCCAGGAAACCAGGCAGAGACATCAGCTCTGCTGCCGGGGTGGCACTGACCACCCTGGGAAAGAGAAAATCCTGCCCCAAGCACACAGCAGAGGGGTTTGTCATAACACTGCCAGCTACAGTGAGGGCAGGAGGCAAAACCCCCACGTATTCACCATGAAAGGCACTTCAGAAATAATTATAATTAATATATATGTATTTAAGTAGACATAATTTCTTCCATCTTTTTCCCCAGTGCTTCAGTGCAAGTGAGAGGTGTCAGCCAGAAACCTAGAAAGCTGAAAGCCTCTATATTTCCTTAAACACAACAAACCTGCAGTTCTTACATATTTGTTTGAAACTACATTTCCCCAGAGTCTTCCTGCTTGGCCTTGGGTGTGTGACATATGCAAGTGTTGGCCTTGTTTGCCATCAGGTTTGGTTTTTTTAATTTGGAAAATGTGGTCATCAAAATTGAACTTTTCATAGGAAATGATACATTTCACCACCTTTTTTGCTAAATGATGCTTTGGCCTTTTAAAACAGAAATTCAGTGTTTCAACTCGCATTTTCAGTAACAATAGTTCAAAGAATTCAGTTTGAAAATGTTTCACAATAAAATAAAAATAAAGTATTTGTTTTCAGATGTCTTGGATTGGGATTTTGAACTTCCCATCCAATTTCAGAACGGTTTTTTTTATTTAGTACCAAATATTCTTATAAGAGGACAGGTCACTTCTCTCTAGTCTGTTCATACCAAGGTACCTGAGTAAAATGTATTGGCTGAGGCATGAGAAGTGGGATGTAAATGTTTCTTATGGTTTTAGATTCTCTGGGTTTTGTCAATGACTATGAATTTGCATAACCTAAAGGTGAGCAATATTCCATGATACCATTCACGTGCATGTGAATGGGAAAACGTTTAATTCTTTAATGACCTCCCACGCTGAGGCCACTCTGAAATTCCGAGCTGGTGGAATAATAAACTCTGAAGGAGTATCTGCATCTTCAGAGCCTCCCTGAACCCCACAAGTCATCTCATAGAGATCCAGAGGAGGCTGGCTGTGGATTAACATGTAATTGAATACAGAGCACAGGGACTGTTCTCTGCTCCCCAGCTGTAAAGGTGGTTGATGTTTTCCCACTCCTGACTTCAGTCAGTCCAGTCCAGATTTCTAATTTTGCTTCCTAAGTAGCTAAAACTGTTTCACAGTATTTTCTAGGCAGAGGAGGATTTTCCACACAGAGAGATCTCCTGGCAGCTTTTCAAATTTTGTACAAAACCTTTTCCTTTCCACATTTGGCCCCACAACCAGCATTTACCATGGAGAATAAACTCACTAAGAAATAACAACTTCCATCCTTATTTGCCAAGATTTTGATCAGTTCATATCATCCTGTTAGCCCAGGTTACCTGATCTCAGACCCTTCAGCTGGTGATGTGTAAAACCTGAGGACCAGACAGCTTCACAACAATGTGAGCACCTGATGAAAATGCTGAAATGTGGGGCAAGAAGTGCCTGTTACCCTCATAACATAACTGAATGATCCCCCAAAACATTAAAAATCCCCTGTGGATGCTGGTAAGGTTTGCGGATGGGACTCCTTATGCTCTTAAGTAAAGGAATCTTGGCTTGAGTGACCCAAAGCCTGACAAAATACAGGGAAGAGCTCACAGAGAGGGGGTCAGCTGCTATTTCTTGAGAAGAGGATGGATCCAGTGGAGGCACAGTTTGCAGAGGTACCTGAGAACCAAGGGAATTAGCCAACCCCGGCATGGACACCAGCTGTATCAGCTCTAGGGACGTTGAGACTAGATAGGGTCTGAGGAGGAATTATTTAAATTGGAGCTTAAGAACCAATTCACTCTGGGATCATTTTCCTGTCAATGGAGACAAGAGCCATCAGAGAGCAATTCAGACCCAAGGATAGACAGGAATTTATGGGGACCAGCCTCCATCCCCTGTAGAAAGACCGCAAGGGAGTCATGGTCTGAATGAGGAGGTGCCTGTTTCTCTTCATACACAAGGAACACACCTGAGTGCTGCAGTCGTCCCAGCCAGGGGCACAAAGCAGCACAAGGTCTGCAGGACAGAAGGGACATGTGTACAAAGCATCATGTGAGATTCCAGATGATGCTTTGAACCATCTTAAAATGATCCTTTAATATTTAATTGAAACAAACCAACTGAAATTTGCTGCAAAGTTTTCATGAGGATGTGCCAGGTTACGTTTATGACCAGAGGAGGTCCCAGACTGGCACTGCCATTGCTGCTCCTCCTGCTACTGAGCAGTGGGAGAGGAGGTTTGGCCTCCTTGCATGGGCTCAGGAGCTACGGAGCCAAAGGCTGTGAACCTCGTAAGGCATAAACTTCTCATCCTCTCTCACTGCACTTCTCCATTGCTCCACTGAAGGATCTTGAACAGCAAAATGAGAGTCCTCTTGCCTCTCCCTGCCTTCACCCCGTCACTGCAGGAACCAGCTGCTGTTTGCTCAGGATTGCTGGGGAAGCACAGTCCCTTGACCAAAGGGCTCCCCAGTGCAGTGTCTGTTCTCTCCAGGTTGCACAACACTCCCCCCATTATCAGCTTTTGCACAAATCCCTGATAGACAGCAAGCACACAATTATGATAATAAGAACGTCCTGGTTGTAGCTGCAGGACACTTTCTGCCTGATTTTCTGCCCAGGATCCCCTCCGCTCCACAGCACAACGCAACTCAAAGGTTTCAAATAGGCCTCAATCTACACACCCTGCTTGCCAAAAAACTAATGCAAGCAATTAGTGTGGCAAACCACTTAAACAAATAGTTCCATTCATTGCAGTGGTGTCCCACACTGGAACTGGCAGTGACCCACACTTCCCGTCTCCTGCACTCGCACTCCCTTATGCAGACACCCAGTACTTATGCAGTGGAAATATTTAGCTCACAAATCCCCACTCTGAGCTGTTGGGAGAGGCTTCCAGACTTGCCTAAATGAATTTTATTCCTTTTTTCTTTTTTCAATTCAATGCTTCAGCACTGGTGGGAGTTGCCAGCCAGAAGCTCTGAAAGCCTCTATATTTTCTTAAACATAACAAACCCGTGTTTCACATCCCTGAGCAACACCAGTATTTGAACCCCTGGGTTTCTCCTTCCCTCTTGGCTCGATGGAGTCACCTCTAAGGACCACAGGGACAACTCTTGCAACCCCTTCCATACCACAAGCTCTCTACTGACATCTGTGCACGGCGTAGCACAGCGAACCAGGCAGCCAGATCCCTCCAAAACCTTTCCAGAGCCCCTCGGCAGCTGCTTTCCCTGGA
>NW_008237536.1:384308-411652 GCF_000691975.1 Corvus brachyrhynchos
AGTTTACACGCTGTTTACACGCGGCTTACACGCTGTTTACACGCAGTTTACACGCGATTTACACGCGGCTTACACGCCACCACAGGATGCACAGAACGTATCACATAAATGCTTAAACGAGCCACCACCACCACTAAAGCCATCGAACCAGGATGCACCCGCAGCAGTAACAACAGCCAGACCTCGGGCCGAGCTGTGACGGGTATTTCAGAATCACAGAATATCCTGCACTTTCCCTTGCTGAACTTCATACAGGGGAAGCAACAGCTGAGGAAAGGGTTTTGGTGGAGGTGGGTCATACTGGTGGGTCACCGGTTGTTCAGCTGAAGCAGCAAATCCCAGCCTTGACCAAGAAAGTGTGGGTGTATGGTAAGGAAGAGACAGGTGAGAGGCAGCAGTGCCTCAATAAATCATTTGCTGGGGCTGCAAAACAGAACTGCCTCACAGTGGACAGACCAGCAATAGAAGGGTCCGAGTGCCTTTCACTCACATGTCCCGAGTGCCAGCACAGAAGTAATTTCCGTAGTTGCCTGGCAAACAACAAAAAGGAAGACTTGCTTGTCTTAAACAAAACACAGTAAAAAATATCCTTGAAAGTATTTTATGACCTGCTTCACCCCCAGACATAAAAAGGCCCAGAAATTATGGAGCTGGATTAGAAGTGAGCAAGTCCTACTACAGTAAAACAGGGCCCAATAAATGCGACGTCCTGACGGAGGTCAAAGCCATGTGAATGGTGTGTCGTTTGGACAAGGGCCATCCTGAGGACATGCCGCTGCACAGGCACTGTAAATTATCTGAAACACCCTCTTCTACCAAGAGGAGCCAGCGAGGTGGCGGGGCTGTGCTCCTCCCTGCCTTGATGCATTTCATACAATGGATGGCAGTAGCTGGTCTGACTCGACTGGGCAGGGGAAAGGTAAAATAACTCTCCACAAGATGATAATCCAATTCCTTTGCAAAAGAAATAAATCTCCATTACTGCCCCACACCTCTCTTGCAGTTTCCAATCGGCCTCTGTGTCAAAGGAACTGCTTTCATGATGGATCTCGGGCATTTATTATGACAGCGCAAGGCATAAACACTGCCCAGCATCAAACAGCTTGAGAGCTCTGATTTCAAGCTAAATGCAATAAGAGAAGAGAACCTTCCTACACCAGGGAAATGAAGACTGTTTTAGTAGATTATGGTGGGAGCATAATGTTTTCACTACAGAGAATTTCATTCCCCCATCTAGCCCAGAGTTCATGACGAATACTCTTCCTATTTCAATTACTCTGAACCTCACTCCCTCCCCTAGAAAAGACACATCTCTTGTCTGTGAAGGAAAGACCAGAACACAAAGGCCATAACCCCCTTTTACAGCACCAGCCCCATCTTCCATGGGAAAAGATTTCAAATGCAAGTAGTGCTGGGGTCCTGCTTCCAGAGTCCCCAGGTGTCGAGGAGAAGAAGATGCAGAGGTGCCAGGACACGCGGAGCTGGTTACCAGTTTAACTGATGCCAGTCAGAAACCTTTCCTGGTGCTCCCTGGCACCGCTGCTGCCACAGCTCACCCGTCGTGGTACCCAGCCCACCTCTCCTGTCCCAGCAGTGCTGCCAGGCAGAAAAGACCCAAATTTCTCCAGTTTTTGAGTGATCCTGTTAGCAGGGCTCTCCAGCCAGGAGAATTTACATGGAAGGGTCATGAGTCAGTCTCATTCCTTAAAACTAGCTCTGGTAGATGGGACCAGGACAAGGTCTTGCTCCTTTTTCTTGTGTTAGAGGAATTTCTTTGCTCTCCCCTTCTTTTCTGTACAAGACATATTTTCAGCTGGAAAATTTCCCACCAGAAAACTGCAGTCTGAGGGCTGAGAGACTCCTGCAGCCTCTGAAAGGATTGTGGTAATTTAATCTTCTCAGTTTAAAAATGAAACTCTGCCTGCAAATGCCCTGAACCAACAATCCAGACCCAGGAACTGTGTGTCTGAGGACAGAGCTCTTCTGTGCACGTCTGCCTTTTGAAAGAAACCCACAGCCACCACGGTCTGCTGTGCAGAGCTCTTTTATTCATTGGATAGGCTGCATGAATACCTCGCGGATAAAGTCCCTCTGGCAGAGGAACTGGTACTTTGGGGATCCTGGCCCAGTTTCTGTGCACAGCAGCCTTTCAGCTGCCTGGTCCCTTCACACAGGGGTTGTGCTGCACGGGAGGGAGCACCGTGGAAACATTACAGTCACAAACTGTGGTGCCTCCAGAGTTTCAGAGCCCATAAGGTTGGACTCCACCTAAAAGGAGTTTTCAGGATGGCAACTTCATATTTAGGAGCCTGAACTCCACCTACACCTCTGAACACCCAGCCCTCAGCAATAAAAGTCCAACTACCTAAGGCTGGAAAAAGTGTTTCCACTGAAGCACAATGAACTGCGAAGCACAACCCCCACCCTGTGACTCCGGGGCACCTAAGCTGGTCCTAAAGTTACACTGGGCAGGTGATTTTCTAAGCAGGCTGAATGTCCGGGTGCCTGAATCCTCAGCTGCACACGCCCCTGCTGGTGGCCGTCTCCCAGCTCCCTGTCCCTTGGGAATGTGCTGCTCTGTCACAGCTCTGATCAGAATCTGTTGCCTCATGAGGTCAGCACGTAGCTTCAAGACAGGATATCATCACAGCCAGGCTTCTGTGCTTCCCCTCCCATGCCAAATACTATTTTTCCTCCTTTTCTTCCTGCAGCCGAAGGTGGAAGATGAAATGTAAGAGATGAGAGAGAAATTGAAAATTGCTAATCTCTAATTTCAGCTTGATAATTTGCTTTGGCCTTTGGGGTATTAAAATTATAACGCTTTCTGACTGTATTAAAAAAGGCATCATCTCTATGATTGACAACTTTCTTAATAACATTTTTCTTTTCAGAAGGCATTACACTGAGTTAATCTTTAAATACAGTCAATTACCACTTCTATCTATAGGATCAAATGCTCTCTTAATCATACAGGGGAGAAAAAGACACCACTTCTATGCACTCCCTGTTGAGGTTTGGTAACCACTGATATGAACCAGTGAGGAATAATATCACACCTCATCACTCAAGAGGATGTGATCAAACTCTGAGTTACCTTTCCTTGTACACCAAACCCCATCTTCCCAATAGGTTTCCCTAATGAAAGACTCCCCAAGTTGTACAGAGCAATCAGTTGTGTTTGTCTTGCAAAGATTCCCTTTAAATTCCCAATGACACAGTCAGGCTGCACAGCCAGACCTGTCTGAAATGGTTTTCTTTGCTGCTGGAGGCACAGCAAAGCAGGAGACTGTGACAGCTGAGTGCTCTCCACAGGTTTTGTCTGCTTTCCATACATGACAGGGATTTGTACCAGGGCTGCTTGAAGGACTTGCCTAGAGATTATTTTTTCTTCTAAGAAAAGGCTGACTTAAAGAAATTAAGCCACTTTGCAAGATTGTAAATTCACTTTGCTTTTTGATGGGAAATCACCAAAACATTTTGTTTTGATAAATTCAAAATACCTTGTCTGGACTTCGATACCACTGTAAGAATTAAATTAATTCCTTTTTCTTTTTCTTTTAAACCAGATCAAAGTTAAATGGTTTGACTGCACTGAAATGAATCATAGAATCATTGAATCTGCTGAGCTGGAAGGGACCCATCAGGATCATACCACAGAATCATCACAGGATGGTTTGGGCTGGAAGAAAACTTAAATTTCATCTCATTCCACCTTCCTGCCATGGGCAGGGACAACTTCTACTGTCCCAGGTTGCTCAGAGCCGCATCCAGACCAGCTCTGCACACTTCCAGGGATGGGGCATATCAAAATAATGTCAAAGCTCAGTAGCACAGGAATGTGTTGACTATTTCAAAAATAAAAATAAGCAATAATAAAAAAAGCCTGATTGAACAAAATTCCATCTTTTTCTCTCTCTTTTAGCCTCAATGAAATCCTGCTGTCCCCCAGGGAGCTGCCTTGCCTATGCAGAGGTTCTCTGAAGGGGCTCTGAGCATCACCAATCTGGGAAGGCATCAAAACTCAAATCCTCAGTCCCTGGCTGAGGGCTGGAACCATCCAGCATTTCCAGCTGAGCCTGAGAAGCAGCGATGCCAGTGCCCCTTTTCAAGGCAGGTGGTGAATCCCTGGATCCTGCTGTCAAGCTGCCCCCAGGTACAGGGAGAGTTTCTTCCGAGACCTTCTGCCAAACATGTGCTCTTCTAGGGTGGTTTTTTGGTCCAAGTGAGAGAACAACCAAGCCCAAAATCCTGCCCCGAGAGCTGTGCCAGAGGATTATCACCAGGGCAGAGCAAAGCCTTGATTTGCAGCAACCACTCCTTTCCCACACTTCCAACTTTCTCAGCTCCCTCCAAACACGGGTTGAGGCCACCCCCCTCCCCAAAGCCACTTGTGGAGAAGAGCTCAGCAGAGCTCAGCAGGCACCATCCCCTCACCCCCAGCGCCTGCCCCGAGGCCGGAGGTGAAGGGAGGGATCTGCAGCCAGATCAATTTGCAATCAGACCTTCGGAGCAGCCCCTCTCCAGAGCTTGTCTGACTTCCCAGTAATGGTATCTGACTGGGAGCAGGCAGGGCAGCACCCAGGATTAAGGGGGCCCATATTAGCTCTTCCTTCCCTGCTGTCTCAGGGGGGTTTGGAGCAGGTGCCTCTCCCTGCATTCCCACAGGCTCCTGCCTGGCCGCCAGCCAGTCTGAGGACAGTCCCGAGCAGCTGTCCAGCCTGATGGGAGGGCCTGGACGTTTGAATGTGAGGCCACATGTCACCAGGAAGGACAAACGCCACCACTGCCTTCCCTCTAATCTGGGATAATTCCCTCTTAGAAATATGATCAGGCTTACAGACCCCCAGCATCCGGGTCCAGGGTAAATCCAGGTGGGGAAGGGCACTTCTTCTCCTGTCTTTGTTAGATTATGATGGGGTGGTGCATGTTTTCTTCTCAGCACCAGGCTGGTAAGAAAACAGAGGACAGAAGTGCACGAAACACTTCCGACCATTCAGGTTTCCCAGCACTCCACTTGAAGAAGCTTGAAAGCATCTGAGCACCTGGTGTGACACTGGTGTGTAAATGACTTTGTCCTGAGCAGGAACTTGGACCTGAGAGATGAAACAAAAGCTTTAAGAGCATGTTCCTCAGTTACTCACACGAGGCTTATTTCCAGTCTTACCACCTCTGTGGATACTATTTGGAGTTTTGCAGCTGATGAGAAGGGACAGGAGAAGACAATCAGATATAAAGTAAAAATAAAACCTTTGAAACTGTCAGAAGCTGATGGAAAACCATTTAGTGGACGAGAGGCAAAACGTTGTTTGTACATACAGGACCCTTTTTGAGAGTGAGTTCTGTAACTGCTGCTCGAGAGCCCTGGGAAGGAGTTAACCCTCTCAAACACCACGGTGCTTTTAATGGATTATGTGTAAAATACCTCCTTCAGCCTAACCACAAGTCAGGGCCTGATGCAGGAATCAATAGCAAAGATCCTGGAGTGTTATGAAGAAGGTCAAATCAGACAACCATAGTGGACTCTTCAGCTTCAAATTCTTTTAGAGGATAGAAGAGGGAGAACATGAGTAGCCATCACAGAGAGGAACAGAGCATTTGCCCTACTTTTGCCTCTGCAAATGCAAATATCTTTAAAAAAATGAAATCAAATAGTTCAGTACACCAACCTTTGTGCTACCACTGAAACACCATTCCCTTTAGGAGATAAACCAGCTGTGGTAGAAAAGTTACACAGTCCATCTCAGGTCAAAAGCAAATTCAGTGTGAGGACCTGAATCCATCAAAGCTTTTACAACTACTCTCCTGTGATGGGGTTGGGAAGAGAGTGCAGCTTAAGAACTTAAGGCAGAGGAAACCCAAATTCTGTGTTTCATTTGGGAAATACAGGACAAAACAGTATCTCAAAGGAAGCTTTCAGAACAGTTCGAAGCATTACGTTAGTTTGGCAGACTCCACTCATCAGTTTCTACTCCATAATCTGCAGATCACGTCTGGCCAACATTTTTAAAAATAAGAAACAGCAAAAGGCAAATGCAGCTGCTTTTCATCTAAGAAACTTCTGTATCTGCTGGTTTCTGTTATTTGATGGCAGGGGAGGAGGAGTGCAATCATGGAGCTGAGGGTTGTCTCTGAAAAGTTCTCCGCTGAGATGTGTTGAGAGTGTTCAATCAAGATAAAAAGGGCAGGCAGCACCCCCTGTGCACCTCTTCCCTCTGACCCCAAAGGCCACGAAACTCTGTCACTGCAGAGCCACAGAAACGTTGGTTGGAAGGTTGCTGGCACAACCTCCTTCCCCAAAGCAAAACCGATGTCAGCAGCAGAGCAGCTCAGCCACGGCCTCGTGCAGCCAAACCTGAGGTCAAACAGTCAGAGCTTCAAGAGTGAGCAGCCCACTCTGCTCCAGCCTGCACTACCCACTGAATTCTGAAGTGATTGGATATTCATAGCATCTTTCCCACATCAAGCAGCCTTCATGCAGTATTTAACTTTCGGGGAGCAAAGGAGGAGTTGTGCTGCATGGTGTGGAGCCTGAAAGATGGCAGTAAAAGAAAAAAACCAGGATTCCATAAAGTTATCAACATCAACAAAGTGAACAGCAAAAATCCAGGAGCAATTCCCAGCCTCCTCCAGTGGAATTCATTATGTATTCACTGCACAGAAAATTTCAAAAACTTTCTTTCAAATGGACCTGTTTAAATGTATAAAATGTGTAGCAGATTAGGTGATTCTGTAACCAGGCTCCCAATGGGACTGACTTAAGTGGAAACAGCTCTTTAGAGGAACATCCTGAAATTTGTTTTGACTTATCTCCTGAGCTGTCTAGAGATTTAAATCATCACTCAGATGTGGTCTCCTAACTCTGCCTGCAGCTTAAAATAGTGCAGGAAATGGGTATCTAAAAGGCTGTTAAATAACACAAATGCTGGCAAAAAAAAAAAAGAAAAGTTAATTTTTCTATTCCTCTCCAAATGGGGAAAATGTTATTGACCTGTTCAAGCTCCAAAGAAATTTTCTCCCAAGTTTAAAGAACTTGTTGTTTGAGCAGATTGCATTACCCAAATTGTCTCCTGTGGGAGACTTGATCACTTTTCTAAGAGCAGTTCCTTTTCCAGTACATGCTCATGGCACCCCCTTTGAAACTGCAATAGAATAATTAAACCCATTCCAAAAAAACTTCTGTTTCCCAGAAAACTGGGCTTCTGGACAGCAACAAATCTTAGTAAGAAAATGAAGGGTTTTATTTATTTTAAAGTGCTTTCTTTAAAATATTGAATGCTGCCAACTAAAATAAGCCTCATTTCTCATCCTAAACCCCAAAGATTTCTCTCCCCTTCTCTGACCCTGGCTGGCTTGTACCAATTCCTAATGGCCTGGAATGCCAAACCCCTGCCGTGCCCAAAGTGTCTCCTCCTTCACAGCTCACTTGTGTGGTGTGGACACTGCCCACATATTCCTGAGGGAAACTCTGCTCCTCTCAGAACTTTGTGGTGAAAGTATTGAGAGAAGATTTTGGCTCTCTCCCCACACCTTGTGCCCTGGGACAGCTCCCAGGTGCACATTCTTTCCATCACAGTAAGCTTCCTGCTGCCAGGGTGACACCAGCCAGTCACTTGTCTCATTCAGGACCCTCAAGATTGTCCTTGGCACTCAGAGTCCCCCTGTCCCCATCACATCCTTCCCCATGTCCCACAGACCCTTCCCTCAGGCAGAGACCACTCCTGCCCAAGGGTCAGCACGGGGCCTCCCAAAAGCTGATGGGGTCAGACCGAAAGCTGGGATAGGGATAAATAACATGGAGAAGGTCTTGAAACCACCTCAGCAATTCAGAGCCTGTTACTTGTTTTCAAATACATCTGAACCACATGAGATGATTTTCAACTGACACAGCTTCAGTCATCATTGACAGGACAAGAGAGAACGGCCTCAGGCTGTGCCAGGGGAGGGTCAGGTTGGACATCACGAGAAATTTCTTCAAGGACAGGGTGCTCAGGCCTTGGCAGGGGCTGCCCAGGGAGGTTTGGAGTCCCCATCCCTGGAGGTGTCCAAGGAAGGCCTGGACGTGGCACTCGGTGCTCTGGGCTGGGTGACAAGGTGGGAGTTGGGCACAGTTTGGACTCCACGGTCTTGGAGGCTTTTCCAACCTGAATGACTTTGTGATTCCAGGATCAAAAGCTGCATCTATAGGTGACAAGTAATTTGGGGCTGTGGGCAGGCCTGCAGCATCTGCACACATGGGACTGACCCTGGAGCATCTCCTCTGTGCATGTGGAGGGACTGATTTCACACCAGGTTTAGTCTGGACCCCCCCAAATAGACATCCTGACTGTGCCTGTGGTTCGGAGCTGTTGGGAAAATCAGTCTTTGATTTGCACCATTAAACCTCCATGAGGGGATGGAGAGCATCTGGAGCACACCTGGAGGCAAACTGGGGATTTGCTTCAAAATTACAATCATCCTGTGAACCCAAATACTCATCCATTCATGGGCAAAAACCCAGGAATCTAATCCAAAGCAGTTGCCAAGGTGCCATTTAGAGTCGCTGGGAAAGAAGACTTTCAGAGGGTGACATGAAGAAAGCTCACCCTTTAAAGGGTACTTCAATGCCTCAGTAAAGCTGCCTGGAAGTTTTTTGAAGATTTGATTAGAAAATGCCAATTAATCTGTTTCATCAAAAAAACAACTTCTCCTGGGAAAGCATCTGTTTTGATGTTGAGGGTTCTTTTCTCTCTCTTTTTTTTTAATTAAAAAAACAAAAAGGGAGACAGAAGTTATAAGCAAAGAAAGAATCCAGTTTTCTGGTTTAAAATTACTTTGAAATTTAAGCTAATTGCAGTAAAATAAATCTTTTAAAAATAAGAAACATTCAAAACCAAAATGGAACATGACCTTTCTGGGGATTTGCATCTTCAGAAGGAAAAGTGCACTTTTGGAGCTGTCATCTATTTTGTGGGTAAAAGAAAAAAAAGGAGCTGTATTTTTTTTTAACTATTCTTAGTAAAAGAGTAACAATCCATGGACTGTATTTGGTGGCTCTTTGGCATCCCCAAGCCCCTTTGTGGGGAACGATGAACCATCTGGAGCTCAGCCTCGTGCTCTGTTATTGCAGAGGCCCAGGGGGATGCCCACCTTCACCTTGAATCTCGGTGTCTGTGCAGATCCCAACTCCCGAAGTTCCCAGTAACACCCCAGAGCGTCTCTGCTTGAGTTCAGACATTCAAAATAAACAAATAGATAAATAAACACGAAACGGCCCCACCTCGTGCCGCTGCCTCCCCTTCCCTCAGTGCTCCGCACACCCTCCAAATGCTGCTCCACAGAGATAAGCCCCGGGCATTTTCCCTCCCAGCCTCCAATCAGCCATTATCATAAAAAAAGTGCAAAGCATCTATCAGCCGTGCAGCTCAGTGATTTATGTTCAAAGTTAGGATTATCTATTCTGCTCAAATCCCTTCAAACAGGAAACTGGATAAAAGAGAACCGAGCTCTGCAGATAAAATTGGAATATAGGTTCATGCAACAGAATGACAGGCAGGTTTTTATCTCAGAACGGCTCCAACCACCTCATTTTGTCAGGAATTGTTCATTATCCGCAGCCGGGGACTCGCAGAGTGACCTTGATGACATTCCTGCGTCTTTTCCCCGCTGCTCCGCGCTCGGGGCAGGGCTCGTGGAGCTCCCGACCAGGGCTGGGCAATAACCCAGCAATAACGCGGAGCTAAAGCCTGGAACCAAACCCCTCGGGCACAGGGCCAGGCAGAAGGGTCCCCCAGGGCATCCCTGCACTGATGGGCACTTCTGCCCTTAGAATGATCAGCTGATCTTGGCTTTACTCTGCCCCCGCCCCGATGCCCACAGGTTTGCTCAGTTCATTAAAAGGAGTGAAAAAAATATAAATCTGTTGAGGCAATGCACAAATAAACACCAACCTGAGCTGAAACAAACACCGACCTGAGCTGAAATAAATACCAGCCCAAGCTGGCCAATTTATCAAACAGAAAAACAAGTTTCCAGTGTCAGCTCCTTTTGACTACATCTTTTGCAGCATAGCAGGACTCAGGATTCAGTAATTTATTACCTCCCTCCGACGAATAACTTCTCTATCCTGTAACCATTACGCTTCACCTCTCTTTATTCTGCTTAATTAGACACTATTATTGCTGGCACAGTAATGAGACTTGAGGAGCACCACGGGCGAAGGTAGAATGCTTTCTTAATACAGTAGAGCCCCTTGTGACAAGACAGCCATTCAGTGCCCCTGCAAAGGCCGGCACAAAGGCGCTTCGTTGGGCTGTTAATTGATTGCCGCTTTGGCTGCCTCGCTCACACCGCACAGTTTTAGCCACAGGCAGCACTGGGTGGTTTCAAGGAGCAGCAGAAAGCGAGGGAAGGGCAGATGACCGCTCCGAGTGGAAAGGAGGGAAGCAAAGGGGGCAAACCCAGCAGGATCTGGGGCGACTGGAGATGTGGGGGGTGCTGCAGGCTGCACAGCACCACGGCTGATTTACCAGCACCTGCTGAGAGAGGGGCAGGCAGAAGGGGTGGGATAATGCTGGGACACTTGAGGGGCTCAGATGGTTTTCAGACCAGGTGAGGTGACATTTTTCCTTCCTCCACACACGGCTCAGGCTTTGAAGAATCATAACTGTCTCCAAAACACTTACATGATTTGAGTGCCTACACGGGGAGGGTTGTTGTTTTTGGGAATGTCCCAATTAGCCACTTCCTGCTTTCTTTTTCCTTCTGGAAAACAGACCCAAGTAAGGCTACATCGTTCTGATAATTGAGAGACTGACTCTGCAGAGATATGAAGGTATCATGTCCAAAATGGGTTCTGGCAGCTGATCTTTCGTGGAAGACTTTGGAGTCATCAGGAGAGGGACAAAAGGACAGGTTGGTGTCAGCATTGCATTTGGCAGAGAAGGGAGA
Source organism: Corvus brachyrhynchos (assembly GCF_000691975.1). Taxonomy (NCBI): domain Eukaryota; kingdom Metazoa; phylum Chordata; class Aves; order Passeriformes; family Corvidae; genus Corvus; species Corvus brachyrhynchos. Next base: position 395,235 of record NW_008237536.1, read on the forward strand.
ATTGCTGCTGGATCCCCCTTATCCTGGATAAGTGAAAGAAGTCCATACCTGTTTATATTATTTTAGTGACGTTTTAAATATTAATAACTGATGTTATTCTTTAGCATTTGAGGTATTTGAGACAAGATTCTGCTGAGTGAGGCTGTGACACAGCCAGCTTTGAGTCCATTAAGCTGAAAGGACAAGCTCAGGGCCGGAGGTGCAGGAGTTGCCCTGTTTTACATTGGGAAGGAGCAAACCCAGATCCGAGGCAGAGCTGTCTGCAGCTGGGACTGTTTTCATTTAGTCCAGGATGAGGAGCCCATTGGGATGAAAGAAGGAAAGGACCACGAAGACCTTTCCTTACCTTTCCTTGTTTACTCAGAGGCTTCACCTAAAGATTCACAAAGGGCAGGAGATTAATTGTACATCTGCCATCTCTGGTGTGTGTAACCACTGACATAGGACCTTTCTCCTCTTTCTATCTGGTGCCTGACAGACCTTTGGGAGATTTACAGTCTGCCAGCCCTGGACATCTTGGGGTTTTGTTCTCCCTGATCCTCTTTCACTCACTTCCCCTTCGTCATGGGTCTGATTCCTGCCTTAGATGGCCCTTTACCCATCTTATCTGAGAACTGCCTATTTTCTACCCTGAGCATCCCACAAGCTGTGCCCAGGCACTACTCACTCTGTCCCTGGACTCTCTCTCAGGGCCTCTTGGTCCCAGAATAAGTTCTCCAGCCTCGGACACACAGGCAGGAGCCAGAGCCCAGACCTGGGAGGAGGGAGCACCCTCTGCCCCACAATTCAGACACACAGACTGTGTCAGAGCAGAGCTGAATACACAACTCAAGCCCAGGAACTCCCCAAGCTCACCTGGCCACCCCTGGACTTACAGAAATTGAGGGGCAGCAGAGACGGGCCAGAGCACTCTGTGAGTGAGGGCATGGCCAGGGTGGCCCTCAACCAGAGCAGAGCCCTGTGATTCTCCTGCCTTCCCCAGGCACCACATCCTTGGGGCTCTGAAAAGACAGGATTGTCTCAAAGGCCTCTCCTAAGCTGGGAAATTCCTGGTGAGCACATCCATGTTTTCTTCAGTGCTCCCTATCCCCTGCTCCTCCATCCCTGCTTCTCCCAAGATTCTGTGGACGTGCCCACGTCCCCTACAGCCTCCCAGGGGAAGGACGGGACCCTTCAGCACCTGGCCCTGGGGGGCTGACCTGGCTGCCCCATGCCTGGGAATGCATGAGGAATGATGCAGATGTCAGATGTGGAAGCTTGCTGACATCTGCCAGGAAGAGTTTTATGTATTAAGCCTTCACAAGATAAATCGAGGTTGTAGTGAGAGCCCGATTTAAAGCCAATAAAAGACAGAGGAAAAGAAATCAGGTGAGAAAAATCACAACTTACATTTCTCACCCTCATTCATGGTGAGAACATCCAGTGAGCCCTGGGAGGGAACACCAGAGTTGTAAACTGGGAATCCTGTAGTAAGTCCGAATTTCCTGCTTTTACATCTCCTTCCAATCCACCCCCATCCCTCTGTGTTACAACTCCCTCAGCAGCCCCCACAGCTTCCCGCTGTCCCAGCCATCCCAGCTCTCACGTATCATTCACTTCTTTAGTGCTCATTAGCACCGGTGTGGCCTCCCTGGAGCAGCACATCCACTGCAATCGGTGGCTTTACCGCAGGTGACATTGCCCTGCTGGGGACAAGCAGGAGCAGCCACGGCACTTCCAGAGGAGAGTTCAACCCAGGCTGGGTGCAAACCTCTTCCTAACACGCCTAATCAATGCTTTTATTACTGTAATTTCATTGGCTTTGCTTTATTGGGACAACACAGAAAGCAGAGCCGAAAGGGAGGGTTCAAACCCAGGATCATCAGCCCAAACCACTCAAAAAAGGCGATTTGATCTAAAATGTTGATTTGATTGATTTGATCTAAAAATCCCAGTTATGCAGATCCTTCTGCTTCCCCCATCCCAGCAGCCCATCCTGCTGACCAAAGCATAAAGAGCATTTTTCTGCAATGGTTTAAAGCCCCTGGGATAAATTATGCCACATCACCTCCTCCATGGGTGCACGCTGCTTTCTGCAGAACCGGCCCAGGGATCAGCAGGAGCAGCTGGGGATGGGGGAACTGTGCCAGTGTCCCAGCCCTCCGCTCACCATCAGTGCCAACATCCCGAGTATTGCCAAGCGTGCCTTTGCCTTTACACCCCAGTTTTGCACACCCACCTGCTCGTGGCGTGGAGCCCAGAGCCACGCAGGGACAGGGTGGGCAAGTGGGAGCAGGCCCCAAGGTTTGCTGACAGATCTCTCCAAATTCCTAAAGGACCCCCAGCTTTTTTATACTACTGTGGCCCTACAAAATGGTCTCTAAAGAGGAGCATGTTGGACTTCCCTGAACCTGTCCTGCACTTTAAGAGAGATGTAAGGGAGGAAAATTGAAGCCTGGGGCGTCCAAAAGACTTTTTTCCCCAAAGGTGGGAAAAATCAACTTGGTAACAGAGCCTTGCAGGGAGCTGCCTTGCCCTGGTTTTAGGGTTTTAGCTGTTGAGACTTGGTCCCAGCAGCTGCAGGGAGGCAGAAGGCCAAGGCCCCTGAGCTCTTGTTCTTTTACAAGAAATGGGGCTTTTGAGCTCTGTCAAAAGGCTGAAGGAATTGTTCTTTCAGGGCTCTCTGGTGTCCCAGGATGTGGAGTGTCCCAGTGGGGCAAAGCAGTGCTGCTCAAGAAACACAAACTTCAAAGTCTTTCTCGGCAATGGGCTGAGGTGCTGACTTGAAAATATTTCCCAAACATGTTTTGCATCTGGAGAAACCCAGTATTAGAGGGAGAAGCGGGAGAGCATTCCCATGCAGAGGAACATTTGCACATGTGCTACCAAGTCCTAGAATCATGGAGTTACAGAATATCCTGGGCTGGAAGGGACCCACAGGAACACCCAGTGCATCCCCTGGCCCTGCACAGACACCCCAAATCCCACCCTGGGCATCCCTGGCAGTGCTGTCCAAACGCTCCTGGAGCTCTGGCAGCCTCGGGGCCGTGCCCATTCCCTGGGGAGCCTGGGCAGAGGGATGGGTGGCTCTGGGGGAAGAACCTTTCCCTGAGATCCACCCTGACCCTCCCTGGCCCAGCTCCAGCCATTCCCTGGGTCCTGTCCCTGGTCACGCAGAGAGAAAACATCAGTGCCTACCACTTTCACCACTAGGCAAGAGTTCTTTGGAGACATGAGATTGGAAAAATCCCACTGGTGTCAATTCTTCAAAAGCCATTTTCAGTAATGGACAGAAAGGAAATAAAACCCATTTCTCTTCTGCAACATCAAACAGAATTTTACTGTTGTACTTCTCCCCATATTCCATCATCATCAATCCAAACACTCATCTTACGGTGTTTTTTCTGTTTATTTGATTGTTTTTCCCACAGTAAAAAAATATTTATAAATCCCTGAGCCTTTTATTTGCCCTCACAGAGGCAGCGAGGAGCTAGGAAGGCTTTTACAGGTTCTTTGGTCAGAGTCCCTGAAACATTCTGACTGCCTTTCAGCTCACCCACATCTTCCCCCTGACTGTACAGTCCCCAGTATATTTAGAAGCAGTTAATCAAATATCTGAAATGAGAGAGCAGCATTTTACATTTACTGCCATTCTCAGGTGCTGTATAGTTTTTATCCCTTTGGCTATTACCTGATGCATTTGATCTTTCTGTTTAATGCCCACTTCCCCCATTAACTTCTTAACTTCCGTAGGCTCCCGTGCTCGACAGAACAGGGAGCAGCTTTGATAAAAGCACACATCACTCAATTCCCTTCCTTCGAGCTTTCACTTGAAAGGGACCCAGCCAAGGTGTTTGCCATAATGTTTAAAGTACGTTCCCCACCCCATCAATCTGTGTTTGCAAGAAGCCTTTGAAAGCTTCCAACCGGGATTGCTTCCCTTAGCAAAAACTTTTCCACCAGCTCGCGCACCCCTCGGAGGAGAGGAGGGGCCAGGCCGTGGCTGGAGCAGGAAACAGCAGGACCACTGTTCTGCTTTGCATCTGCAGCCCTGCCACACAGTGTGCTGAGCCGGCCCTCTCCCATCTCCAGGACTCAATTCCATATCCAAGGCTATCTGATATCCCTGCAGAACCATCAGGAAGCCAGAATAATTAATAGTTGTAGGATATTCTGTGAGCCTTGAAAGGAAAAAAATAGAATATCTGTCTTCTTGTGGCTAATTCAGTATGACTACCCAGTTTCTTGCAAATGTGCTGGTATTTATTTAATCAGATGGAATAAGACAGGGGGAAACCACGGGGGATATTTGCTGTTATTAAGAAATCCCACAAGCTGAAGCAGAAGCCACCAGAAGGGAGCCCACACACCATAGACTGCAGCTGAGTTACCCCTGAGCTGGGAGCCCACACGGTGCCCACAGGGGGTTTTTTGTGTCCTCAGCAGCCCCTGATCTCACACGGCAGACCCAGAGCACCCCCACCCTCCCTGCCCTCCCCTGGGCTTGCTGGGATGGGTGCAGAGGGTGAGAACAGCATCCCAAGAGCACCAGAAGGAGACTGCGGCTCAAAAGGCTCCCCCTGTCCCCTTGCACCCCCTTTTGCCCACTGGACCCCCCCCAGTGACACGTGGGCCATGCACAGGGGTGACATCCTTGTTAAACACTTTCTAACGGAGATGAGCCTTTGGATTTAGCAATTCCACACCTTCTAGGGGCTGCTGCCTCATTCAGCCCCTGCATCCCACCCTTCTGCCTGCACCACTCACCCCGCCGAGATTACCAGAGATCACAGAATCCCAGAGCGGTTTGGGTTGGAAGGGACCTCAGAGCCCATCCAGTGCCACCCCTGCCATGGGCAGGGACACCTTCCCCTATCCCAGGCTGCTCCAAGCCCCAGTGTCCAGCCCAGCCTTGGACTCTTCCAGGGATCCAGGGGCAGCCACAGCTGCTCTGGGCACCCTGTGCCAGGGCCTGCCCACCCTCCCAGGGAACAATTTCTTCCCAATATCCAGTCTCAATCTACTCTCCTTCACTTTGAGGCCATTCCCCCTTTTCCTGTCACTCCATGCCCTTGTCCAAAGTCCCTCTGCAGCTCTATTGTAACTCCCATGGACCAGGTTTCCCCATCGTGAAGAAAGTGATGTTTTCCCTCTCAGTTTGCAGAACCCAGCCCCTAGCTGCCGCCTGAGAGACACCGAGGGATGAGACTGAGGCCACCGAATTTTCTTCAGCTGGACGAGCCCCAGGTGCTGCAGTGGGTGCTGATCCAGGGTGTCCCCCAGCAGACTCCAACCCACTCCTCACCTCCATCTCCCCTGCTCAGAGAGCCCAGTAGTAGTGTATTTATTTTTTCCTATAAAGTACTATAAATTTTGCTTTAGAAAAGGGAAACCAAGGCATAAGACACCTTTAGCTAATCAAGAAGCCTCCTGTATAATAGGGAGAAATTGAGTCTCCCACATCCCAATGGAATCACATTCCATTTATTCCTCATATACCCTTTGATGATTTCTTATGAGTTTGCTTTTGCCCTCCTCTCTCTCTTTTCCCCTTCTCCTTTTTAAGACATTCCTCTAGTATTTTCCTGGCTGCTTGAAATTTATGGAGGCCTCTCAATGTTGTAAAACGCTTGAGGAGTGGGCTGGGAACTGTTCCATGCATGTTCCCAGACAATACAAGGAAATGCAAGATATTTATCCAGTGTGGCCATAATATTCCACCTTGAAAATACCATTTCCCCAATAAACTGTGGCCCAGGCTCCTACTGCTGCCAGATGATATGGAGAGGAGGTTGTGTTAAGTTATTGATGTTTATTAAAGGGAGGAAAGTGTCGGGTTGGTACTGGTTAAGATTCATCTGGAAGCGACAAAAGAGCCTGATGGAGATAAACCTGTCCATCACACAAAGTCAGCAACAGAATTTATTAAGACTTAACACCCCCGCATTACACTCAAACTCTGTATCTGGTTGTTATTTTCTTTCTGACCTCCTGTAAACTGGACTAAGTAATAAACTCTTGTGTCATATAAGCATTTCCTATCTAATCTGGGGACAGCTTCCCCCTTCCTCGGTGATTCTGCATCAGATGTGAGCCCTCCAAACCTTATTTGGCAACAGGGGGCAGGCGGCACAAGCAATTTCTCTGACAGTTAATTATTTCCCAGCATCCTGATCTTTCAGGGATAACATCACTTGGAAATGGGCTGGAGTCTCCTCGTTCAGGCACTTCTGCAGAGCAAAGAGAGCAGCAGAGCGGGGGTTTCCCAGGAGGGCAGAGATAGTCCTTGTTATTAAACTCCAGAGAAACTGCTGCATTAACACCAAGCGACACCAGTCCATGACCTTCAAGTTCTGCTCCTTCCTCTTCCCCCGTGAAGCTGATGACAAAAATCCCCCTTTGAAGGATGGCACAAGCAGCTCTGAACATTTGGATGCTCAAGGGGATTGCAACAGGAATGACCACGAGGTATTTGGCACATGCAGCCATTTCCCTGGGTACTTCTCACTGTTGGTAGGAAATATCCACAGACAGGCCACAGTCCACACTCCAGGACAGACCGTGGCCATGCTGTGTGAAGCACGGGCAGGGCTGGAGATGGGCTCTTGTTCCAGGGTGGTTTTTGCAAGCTGCAGGGTGTGAAGGAGGAGAACGTCGAGTGAGGGGCGGAAATGCAACGGCTGCTCATGGGGGGAGTGCAGGAACAGCTGCTCTGACCAAAGTGCATCTTTAAAACTTCAGTCTGAAAAAAGTCCTCCCTATGGAGCAGCATCGTGGGGAGAAGAACCTGCTCACAGCCAGAAGTGCCATTAATTTGAAACAAGATAATCACGTTAAGGATTTTTCATTTCAAAAATGTCATTACCTTTTGTGAAAAGGAGAAGAGGGATTTATTGACGCATTTTCAGTGACAGAAGTGCTCAGGGCATCTCTGCAGCCCAGTCATGGCCAACCATTGAGTCCTCCCAGTGCCATGGCAGGAAAAAACCTGCAAGGGACCCAAGCAGAGCCCTTAGAGCACCACATGTGAGAGCTGATGCTGTGGAGGCACCCGGGACGCTCCTGGGATGTGGATCAAAAAGCCAGATGTAGTGATTTGTGGAGCCTCTGTGCAGAGGGCTTTGGGAAGATGCTGTGGGGGTGAGAGGGGATTGGGGTTGGCATCACTCCATCTCCTCATAATTGCTTTTTATAAAATTCTGCACCTGCAGGACGAGGTGATTGATTAACGTGCTTCATAAATCTCAGGCAGTTCAAGAGCTACGACGTGGTTACAATTTTCTTCATAAAGTTCTAGCCATGAAAAATAAAAGGGGTTTCCAAGGGAACCCAGGAGTTTCCACAAACGTAGTTGATTTGGTTGAATTCTTTTTCTAATGAAAACTTTCAAAATGAAACAAAATGATAAATGTTCATTTTGAAAGGTGTCATTTTGGGGTTGTTCTCCAAATCTGGAAGGATTCTGGCTTTTCATTCCTTTCTTTCTCTCTTCTTTTTCTTCCTCTTGAAAGTTTTCTCTCTTTCAAAGATTGGAAAAATATCCACAGAACAGTTTCCTCTTTTTTCCTTCTTAACTTCCCTCATTTTTGCAAGTGGAATATAAAATGAAAAACGAACCAAAAACAAATGGAAAGGAGTCCAAACAAAACTTTAAATAACAAAACCTGTATTCCATGGGATAATTAAACTCATCACCTTCTTTAAAGTATTTCATTTAAAATAAATGGCATTTCCCAAACAGATCCATGTTCTGTGCTTATTCATTACACGACACTGGGGGGATGGAAATGGCTGTATTCCCTTGAAAAGGGGGATCATCAATGTACAGAGCTGTGAACTTTTGGTGAGTGGGGATTCCTCCATTCAGGGGGAAGAGATCCAATACAGAGCTGGCTACAAACACAGGACTCCGGGTGATATAAACTGGATTATCATATCCTGGTGCCCTGGGTACAAACATTTCCCCTCCAGCACCCGAATCCCATCACTCTGACAGGAACTCAGTGACAAGGCAGGAACATCAAACAGATACCAACTCCACCAAGAATTTGGGCAATAGGTGTTACCACAACTGACAGTCCAAAGGGAGAGACAGCCCGAGGCAATCTCCACACCATCTCCATGCTCCAGAAACCTTTGTCCAGCAGGACTTTTGGCTGTGCCTATATATGTCTAGGGAACTTATTTTTAGCATGAAAAATCTGTTCTACAAGAAAAAATTAATAAACAAAATCCTCCTTTTTCCCCCTCTGTCAAAGTGTTTCCCTGAAGACAAATATTTTAGTTACTCACATTTAAGGGTCCCAAAGAAGCTGTAGCTTAATAATAAATAGTACAGTTTATACCTCAATATCAGCTTAATCCTTGCAGAAGACTTTCACCGGTGCAAAACGGCTGCCCCAGTGCAGCACCTGAGGTAACACCTGGGTGCAGAGGATCCTGCAGGCTGATCCAACCCTTCCCAGCCCCAGCACTTCCCAACCCTTCGGCAGTGCCTGTCCCCTCTCCACCGCTTTGCCCCTTTTGTTGCACCTCTCTCCCCACAGACCCCTGTCATCCCCGTGGCACTGCAGGGATACAGCAGGAGATCCCAGCTGCCAGATGCCACCCAATATTTCTGAGCAGATGAGCGGATGCAGCCTGGCAGAGAACTTCCCAGTTTGATCCAATTGGCCCCGTCTGTCTGTCCCTGATGGGAAGAACGAAGCTGACACTGAAATATTCTGTGTGCACTCTAAGATTTTCCCTCTCTTTCCATTTTCATGGGTGCAATTGTGCAATCGCTGCTATTTTTATGTTGCTCTGCAAGGGTTTCATGCCCACATCAGAGCCATAACACCTCATTCCTGGTGCCCACATTCTCCCACAGCTCTGTGTGAAAGGAAGATCTCGGGGCAGATGATAATTCCAAGCAGCAGGAGCTAAAAGGGAGTTATTAGAGGATTGCACAAGCGCAGGGCCATGGAGACAGGAAGGGCAAGGTGAATGCTTTAAAATAATAGAGAACAATATTGTTTTCCCCTTTGCATTGGGGGGAAATATTGATTTTATTCCCTGCTCTGAAACACCTCTTGCTTTTTCCTTCTGCACATAAATTGGATGAGAATTCTTAGCTGAAGTGGAAACATTATTCAGGGAGTAATTTCTTCTTTACTATTATTATTTGAGGCGAACTCCGTAGGTTGTGCAGGACTGCTCATTTCAGACAGGCAAAGCTCCTTTTTCAGCATCTGAGGCTGCAACCTTTCCCTGACCTCTTGCTCTGAAGGTTAACGTGAGGTTAACGCTGCAAAAGCAAATCAAAGCCCAAATGACACCAGTTCCCTGTTCCGGTTTGTGTTGCTTTATGGCTCCTGGGACCCCATGGCTGAGCGCCTGCCATCCCCCCGGGGGCTCCGAGGGAATAATGGCTCTTTATTTCCTGCCTGGGAGCACATTTCAACCCCTGCCTTTAAAAACAACCAAATAAATTTCTCTCTTGCAAGCTTTCATTGTGAGCAGAGCAAATGAGAAGTGGAGATGATGATAACCTAATCACTGGACTCTTTTAATACGTGGAATTTCCTCTGAAGTAACTGGGTTGAATATCTGCCAAGCACCAGAGCTCCCAACATTTCCAACAGGCAGCCAGCGTGTCAGGAAAGCAAACAGGAGGAATCGCTCTGGATTTGGTTGCTGCAGGAACTGAGCTGGCACTAAACAGCAGGGTCATGTTCTCAACCCGTTTGCTCTCGGGGAAATGTGGTGCAACTCTCCGGAGCTGCTGCGCTTTGGCTTGGAAGAGTGACATGGAGCTAAAACCAGGAGCAAACCTGTTGAGGTCATTGTGATGTGCACTGGGGATATTTCCTCGTGGATTCTATTTCTGGAGGGGTTATAGGATGTGCCCAAGGCTACAGAAGGAATCGGTGGAAAGGAGGGATTTGTTCAGGACCCCCTGAATGCCAACACTGCCCCTGGTAGCCAGACACCAGATCGAGTTACACATCTAAACAGAAACTGGAGTGCCTGGCTTGGAGCACATTTGATGATCTGATACATAATCCCAAAAGAGAAATAATAGGAACCATAGGAAGCCGCCTTCCCTGCACAGCTCCATGCAGCCAAGCCCTTGATCCATTTGCTTTCATCTCAAGCAGAGGAATTTTTCATCTCCTGTTTTATGATCTCTTTTCACAACAATAGGTTGGGGCTGGGCAGCGGGGCTGTGTGTTCTCCTTATAACGAGAACAATCAGAGCTCAGCAGTTATTAATCACCCAGTCATATGATCCATTAAAACAAATTCTTATTAACCACAAGACATATGTTTTTCGCCTGAACTCCAGAGATAATGCCTGGAAGCAGATGGAGGAGCTGCTCTCACAAATTAAATTTGATGGGGCTTTTAAAAATGAATTAAGTCTGACAGGCCTCTCCCCCTTTAATTAAGCTGCAATGTAACTTTGAGAATGTACTTGTTGTTTGCTACAGGTGTTGCTGAGGGTCTGGGTTCTGCCTATTCCTTCGCTGCTGGTTGTTCCAGAGACCATGAGCTCAATCCTCAAAGGCTGAGAAGCAACACGACCGGGGCAGCAGGGAAACCTCTGGTGAGCCACTGCAGCTGATCTGGGCCATTTGACTTCCAGCCAAATATCCCAGTATTTTATTGCAAGTAATGCCTGCAGACTCAATTAGGATGTATTTCTCCACCCAAGTCTCCCCATATTTCTCCACGGAGTGATCCAGGGTGACTGTTGTGCAGCAGTGCCAGAGCGCATCAGGAGCCCTGGAGCTTCTCCCTGAACACTCCTGACCACTACAGCAACTCAGCTTTAAGGAATAACAAGCTCCTGTGGGATTAAGTTGCTCTCAGCCAATATCCACACTCACACAGGATTCATAGAATCATGGCGTTGTTTATGTTGGAGAAGGCTTCTCAAGGCCATCAAGTCCAACCTTCAATCCAGCACCACCATTCCCCTGATTGTGGAAATACCTCGTGGGTGCCCAGCAGCCTGGGACTGAGGGGAGCTGCCCTGCCTCACCCCGGTATTGCTGGGGACCATCAGGACATCAGAGGTGACAGAAGGCTTTGATGGGAATTGCTACACTGAAAGTCCTGTGGGAACATCCTGTTGTCCACATAAGGTCATGCCCATGGAAGTTGCCTCCCCAAAGCCCTCCAGACTTCATGAGCTCCTTTTAAACAGCAACAGAAAAGGACTGGATTTCACTCCAGGTCCTGAGGCTCTGAAAGCCAGGAAAAGTCAGGGACACCCTCACCAAGCTGAGGGGGATAAGCATGAGGGATTTATGTGCCTAAACCAGTGCCAAGCCACAGTTTAAAATTCCCAGAGCATCCCTCTCCTGAGGCCCAGGCGGGAGGGGATCATCTCTTCCATGGATGCCAAGCAGCTCCCAATTTGTCACACACACCTTGGGAAGGACGTGGTGGCTGAACTGGCTCTGGGAGGTGTCTTCAGACACCCCAAGGACTGACTGTGTCCAATCTCACCAATCATTTCCCATGTCCATGGAAACACTTGGGCACCTCCGGGGGCTGATTCATCCCTACAACATGAACTGTACTCAGAGCTGCTCCTTCAGCCGCACCAGCCTAAACACCCAGCTTAAGAACAAATGCCTAATTTTTGGTAGCCAAAAACTGAGGTGAATTAATTATTTTGCCTGTGTATTGCTCCCTAGATGAACACAGCAGGGACCTAAAAGTCTAAAATGTTTCTATAAAGATTCAAATCAATATTCTCAGATTGGATTTTTTTATACAGCATTTTCTCCGTTTCTGCCAAGCACAACTCAGGAGGAAAGTGTATTTGCACATAGAAAGGCAAGGTAAAATATTTTTGAAAGTGTGAATTTAGGAGGTAGATCCACTCACATACTACAGGGAAACTTAAAGTCAAGACAAGGAGAAGAAAATGCCTCAGGAACAGTGAGTGATGTATCAAAGGATTTCTGTGCTACTTTCATATCCTCTTTTCATCCCAGTCCTCACTAATCACCATGATTTCCATTACCTAAGAAGCCTCTTCTGCCTTTACAGAGTAGAACATGAATTGCTCAAGAATTTGGGAGGGCTATTTATAGAACATACTAAAATTAGTCAGGGCAGGTTTAAATCCAAGGAATCCACCCCTCCTTTAACCCTAGCAGAGCACCAGAGTTAACCTCGGGTAACGACATGTTTAATCAGGGGAGTCATTTGAACAGGTTTGTTCAATATGCCTGGTAGTATTTAAGGTGTGTACACAGGCGTTTCTCGGGGGTGCTAAACCAGACCTGGAACAGACAGTTATTGCAATGGAAAGCTGTTTTCCCTTGCTCCCAGAAGCTCTGGAGATATTCCCTCTGTCAGTCCAGGCAGGAGGTACACATTAAAATTCGATTGAGAGCTCTTCCCCTCTGATTCTCCATTTACAAGTACCGTCTTTATTATGTGGATGTGGAGTGTTTCTTCAGTGGAATGGCAACACTGTGAAGAGGGGCACTGACTCCTGACTCTCACTGGGGCTTGTGTGGCACTAAGGACCCGTACCCCAGCTCTGGTGCACGAGGATTTCCGAGTGCTCAGGGAGAGGATGGCAGGAGGTCCCACAGATAAACAGAGGATTTAGGTCTCCAACAGTCAGCACCAAACCTTCCACCAAGGATTTGTGGACACAGATTTATTAGAAGCTCCCCAAGTTTGTAAGGATCTTCTTAATTTCAATCTGAAGCTTTCAGTGTGTGGATGGTTTGAGACCACCTGGAGCAGGTGACCTTGTCCCAAACAGCACTCCACAAAATACTTCACCAAACCACTGTCCAGGGAAATGGCAGCTGGCCTGAAGGCACAGCAGCACAGAAAAATCAGTGGAAAAGCACAGCAGCCTAGCAGGAGTCTGCCCAGGTGACAGGGAATGCTCCATGGGTCCCTCTCCTCCTGGAGGGATGCTCCAGCAGCAGGGAACCATCACGTCACTATAAATAGAGCACAAATGGCCCCAAAAGGATACCGTCATTCCGAGCAGGGACTTCATTTATCACGGAAGAACCACTTTAGTATCAAACCAGAAAGGCACTAATCACTCTCCAAGTACTTTATGCCTATTTAATACGCAACCTTCTTGGCCTGCTTTATGGCAGTTCTTAGATTCAGAATGTAACAGAGCCAGGAGTTGACCCAGCTGTGTGGGACAGAGCTGCTTCCGAGGCCCCACGGGGTCCATCACATGGCCGATCGTGTTCACACGGTCCCATCCATCTCCTGCACACTGCAGAGGACTGCAGCAATCCCTACCTCGCTTCCTCCCGCCATCCTTGGTGGGAGTCAAGAAAAATGAAATTTATGCTATTTTTATGAGATGGGATGACCTTGTCACACACCACTCCAAACAAACAACATAAAAGCAGCTATTAGCTTCAGCCCAGACCCTCTCTAAACTTATCCCACATTTGATTTACCATCCACAAGCCACAGTGAAATGCAAAGCCAAGGTAAACCTGCCCAGGCATGGGTCCTGCTGCCAAGCTAAAACCAAGCCAGGCTCTGCAAAGGCTTGATTAACACCAGACAAAGTGCCAGGCAAGCCTGGTGCAGCTATAATCCAAATCAAGCTTTCACACACACACTGAGCAGACCTTGGAGGTTTGGCTTAAATTTCCACACCCAAACCTCTCTATCGGGAATGCTTTGAATGCTGCCAGGAGCTCCTGTGGTCCCGGCTGTGCTCGCAGGGATATCTGCTCCTGCCTCTGCTGGCTCCTGCTTTCCTCCTGCCCTCTCCCTTCAGGCTCCTCTGTCCCTGGAGAGCCTTCCAGGAGCGTGTTCCCATTGCACACTCTGATATAGCTAACAAATAAAAACCACTGCAGGAAGAGCAGCAGGCAACTCCTTTTTTGTCACCTGAAGCACTTCCAGTGAGGAATCACAGCTGCTGCTGCTCCCAAAGGCTGGAGGGGGAATGTTAAAAGACACATCCTGTAATGTCACCTCCCGAGTCACCAGGAGCACCCTGTACCCAGCAAAGCCCGAGGCACATCCCCCGCCACTCCCTCAAACACAGCCCCCACACCAGGCACTGCTTTCCGCACAGGAATCCCGGAAAGTGAATCCCGGGAGCCACATCACGGCTCACCCACCCAGCAGAAGCTGCTCTATCCCAGCTCAGAGAGGCCTCGGGGAATTTTTCACACAGGAGCAGAACGACACTTGCAGATTTTCAGGCCAGAAAGGAGCACTGTGCTCTGTCACCCCACAAATTCAAGCTGGAAAGCAACTCCTGCCCCAGTGATTCCCACCACAGAAGCCAATGTGCTGAGCTGCCAGCCAGGCTGATAAAGTGAGATTAGGAAAGAAATGCACTATGCAGGAATATTTTCCTTCTGATTTCACAGCAGAGACAGGATCAGCTGCAGCAGCACACAATTCCCACTGGAGCTGAGAGCACTGAGACAACTCCCAGCCCTGGCAGTGCTGCACAGGGCACTGCAGCTCCCAGGAGGAGGATGAGAACTTGGCAATTCAGCTTCCAGTTTGCTTCTGAAGCCTCCCTCATTTGTACCACTTAGCCCCATTGCTGCCTTTGGGAACATCAGAGCTCTCTTTTTAATCCATCTTTGCATCTTTGTCTACGGCTTCTTTTAAGTTTCCAGCTGCTGGAACCTTTCCTGCTCTTTGTTCAGATTACAATAATTTGTCATTTGTGTGCAGATGCTTTCTTAACTACTCCTGTGTTAGAAATAACCTTTGAAGGAATATTGGTTCTTTTATCTCCAGGGCCCTGCAAAGCACAGAGCTATTGAATGGTGAGGCATTAAGGATGCCAAGAAAGCCCCATAAGGCAGCGCATTAAATGTGAGCTCTCTTACTCTGGCAATGGGAGGGCTATACAACACAGTCGCTCCAGCCCAGCCTGGGTTAGGAATAAAACCTTACTTGAAAAAGGTTCATGGCACCACTGCTGTTTTATCATCTGTAGCCTTAATTTTGGAGGCTGCAAAAGCACTGTAACAGTTTATTTTAATGACAATCCAGGCACATTCACTCATTGTTTTGCATTTTCTTTCTCCCAGCATGGTCATTCCTAGAGCTGTGCATGCGAGGCCACGCAGGAGCACGGCTGGGCTGGTCTAACTTCGGCTGCTGTGTAACAGAGGGGAGGGAGAGGCAGCACCCTGAAGCCACTTCAAATCCACTGGCACTGTGTCGTTACTCCCAGGATTCTCCAAAGAGCAGGCTGGGAACTCTGGACCTGGGAGTTTTATTTCTAACTTTTCAAGACTACAGGTCCTGAGGGATGAGATTGCAGGAACGTAATTCCAACATTTAAAAGAGCAAACCTGCAGAACTGTGGCACAACTAGCCCTGGTGTTACCATGCCAGAACAGGACATTTAGGACTACCAGGGAATCCCAGGCTCACACACGAAGAGGGAGAGTCACCACAGACCCTGCTTTTGGTGAGGTTGTCAAACCAAGTTGTTGGGTTTTTTTCCCCTGACAAGATTATAGGCTGCTGGATAAGCCAGCTGTGCTCAAAGTGCTTGGAGCTCCCCAAGGCTTTCAGTTCAGCTTCCTGGGATGGCTTTATCTAAAAACATGCACCATAGACAGTAGGTAGACCACAAGTTACACCACAGGCTGCTGGCACGGTTTAGGCGTCGCTGTTACAGGAGGATATTTGGGGGGAAGGGGACATTAAAAGTGGTGGGTTCTCCTGGGACCAGCTCCAAGGACCAAGTCATACCCTCTTTTGGAGGCTGCAGAGATGGAAAACAAGAGTTATTCCCAAATCCCTGCCTTATTAGTACATCTCTTATCGACCTGTCAGGCACAGCTGCTTTTTTCATGGCAGGCACAAGTTTTCCTCGGAGGCAGGGGCATCCTTCAAGCAGCATCCAGTGCTGGGGCACACCTGGCTACAGACACACAAGGCAGAGCTCAGCCAGGCACAGCACAGAGAATTTCCCACTCAGCTGGGATCCCTCTCCCGTTTCTCCACGAGAGTGCCAGGGTGTTCAGGTGAGCCAGTTCTCCCTGGAGGTTTGAACCTCTCACCACTGAAATCCTGTGAAGTAAGTTACACAAAGCTCCCTCGGAATGGCAAAGGTGGAGCAGATCCCACATGGATTAGGCACTGGGCTGAACATGTGCCAAACAGCCCAGCAGAGGGATTTTCCTCCAGGTGTGTTCCTGCAGGTGTCCTGTCCCCCACCACTGGGGACGGATGTGTGTGTGCAGCTCACTGCTCAGAGCCCCCAGCTCCAGGCTCACGGAGCCATCCCTGAGCCCTGCTGGCTCCCTCAGCTCCCTGGGCAGCCCACGGGAATGACACAACTCAAATCCTGGGCGGTGCAAAAGAGATTTTGTGGTCCAAGCGCAGCCAGCCACAGCCAGCCCAGGCTTCAGCAGCACTGTGGATAACCAAGCAGGAAAGCAGGCACCCCTCTCTGTGTC
>NW_008237536.1:411668-426487 GCF_000691975.1 Corvus brachyrhynchos
GCAGGCACCCCTGGCGTGGCATGCCTGAGGAATTATTCCAAACGTGTTCAGGGGATTTGGAGCCAGCGTTCATGGAATAGTTGAGGCATGTGGTCAGAAGTGTAACAACTGAAATATTGATGAGTAACAGGTTAAGTCCATGGTATTGCTGGAGATTTGCCAGGAAAGGTGTGGACTGTCCCCTCAGAGCCACCTGCAGCAGGTCAGTTGTGAGCCAGGGGTGGGTGCCACCAAGCCCCAGTGACAGCCCCGTGTCCCTCCCTGTGTCCTCCCTGCAGTCACTCCCCACCCGCGCTAGAACTGGGGGACTTTACCAGCAAGACCCTCTGGGCTGTGCCCTCCTCCAGAAGCTGCAGCCCAGGGGTTGTTTGGCTCCTTCAGGGATCAATCAGAGCCCCTGCACCAGCAGATTTAGCAGGAATCTCAGGATTTCCATCATGGCTTCCCCCACCTACTTCAAATTGGCAGGAGGAGAGCACCCCACTGTGGGTATCCCTCTGCCCTCTCCCCGCTGTCCTGTGGGCTCCATCTCCCCTCTCTCTGAGTCATCCTCAATTTCCAATTTTCAATTTCTTTTGCTCTCTGCAGAATGCTCAGGGCACTTAACCCCTTTGCCTCAACTCTTCCCAGACAAAACACAGCCAAGCTGCTACCTTGGGGCAGGGCTGGCCTGTGCCTCCCTCCCCAGAACAGGAGGGATGGAGGGACAGGGATCTGGACCCGGAGGGAAGGCACATCCTAAAAATGGGAACACCCCCATATTGACAAGACCCGGAACAGGAGAGGCGTCTGATGTGCCCCAGTGGAGACCGGCCCAGAAGGTCAGACTGGAAACATCCCAACAGGAAAAGCCCTAAAAGGTACAAAATGTGAAATTCAGCTCCTCAGCAGCAGTTCAACCCCACAGGTCACTCTTGCTGCACCTCACTGCTCCCTGCAGTGGAGCCCTAGACTCCCAGGATGCCACCACAGGACTCAAGGAAGGGAAAACCCCTCACCACAGCAAGAGCACCCACCAGAGCCTGGAGTCTCTCCAGAAGCATCTGCTGCTGCCACCCACCATCCTTCATCTCCAAGCTGGATCAACTTTGCTGGCATGGAAACTCCTGATGAAATAAAGCATTTCCAGTCACTAACCAGTTTGGGACACACTTGGACTCTCCCCAGGCTGCAGCCCTGGTGCAAGCAGGCAGTGGGGGGTTCCCTGGCAGCCCAGGGCTGGTTTGGCAGCACAATGGGCTGATCTGGAGCAGAGGATTAAAAAAAAGGGGAAACAAAAAAAGCAAAGCTGCTAAAGATTTCGATTATCTCCACCAGCATTTCACACATTAGGGCTCCTCAGCATCCCTCATTATCACAGCCTGGGCTACAAATAATGGCTTGAGATCACTGCATTGCCCTGCCCCCACTTAATGCAGCCTTTAATCCACAGAGTTTTTCTTTCTTTTTACAGTATTTGCCACAACAGCATTCCTATCAACAAATGGAACCTGACACCTCACATATATTCCAATTCAAGCTAAAGATTGACTTAAGTTTAAAAATAAAACTTGCTGATGTTTAAGGACAGTTTGATTGCCTACCCAGTCACTGGGGCAATGTGAACCAGCTTTCTCCAGCAAGCAGAAGCTTATAAATGGAATTACAGTCATAGGAAAGGAGGAAATTTAAAATTTGGTGGTAGAGCTTTTCCTTTCAGCTACCAAAACCTTTGCACACAGCCCAGTCTTACACAGCAAGAACCAAACCTGTGCAGCTTTACACCACATTTCCCTGTGAGCAGCTCTGACTCAGCCAGGTGTTCAACGTGAGAGCAAAGGAGCCCCTGGGGACACCACCACCCCCTCCAAACCCTCCCAGCACTCGTGCAAGGAAACAACTTCCGAGTAAAACAACCAGCCAGAAAAGCCCTCAAGTCCATCCTGCCTTGGCTCACGGATTTCCACCCCCTTCCCAGTCAAATCCCACCACATCCACCCCCACTCCAGGCTCAGCCTTCTGCAGGAGCCCCTGTGGACTTTTCCAGCAGCTTTCTCCCAGTGCTGCCATAACACGCCTCCCTTCATCCCCAAACCCCCACCGGGGGCTGCTTCCACACTCATCTCCCTCCAGCACCTCAAAACTGGAGCCCAGCAGCCAAACTGGTCCCTTGGAGGGTCTGCAGCCCCTCTTCCACATCCTGGTGTGCCCAAGGAATGTTCCATGCTGGGACAAGCCAGGTACCAACACCAGAAGCATCCAGACATCCGCTTGTTTCCCTTGGAAAGGTGCAGATGCAGTGCTGCTCCAGGCACTGTTACAGAGCCTCTCCCCACACAGACTCCTTTTGCTTTTCCTGTTTTTCTCTTGCTCTATTTGCTACCCAAAGATTTAGCAACCCATGTGCAGCTTTGCACGTCTCTCTACCTCTCGAAGTAAAGGTTAATTTTATTTTTACGTCTCTCATCTGGCTCCTTAGCCCTAGAACCTTCCAGCTGAGCCCACAGTGTGGCCACTGTGTTCTGCCCTGCTCTGAGCCAGGGCTGCTGATCCATCTCCACGGGAGGCTGCTCTAATCTGCCGGGAACAGGCCCAGCACTGGAACAGGCTTCAGCTGCACGGTGGAGATTCAAAGCCTGGGCAGAGAGAAACCCCAGGGATTTCTATCCACAGGTTCATTTCAGGCCACCTATAGCCCTTAATGATGTTCCCTGGAGGAGCCCATGCACGGAACAAAATGTGGGAGTGAAATTACATAATGAGCATCTCCCTTCAGCCCAGGAGGAGCAGCCAGAACACTCCAGTGCTGCTATTTTCCCCCTCATTATGGAGCTGGAGCTGAAAAGAGCAGGGCTGGAACTTTTGAACCCAGTGGGTCTCCTTTGCAGGGCTTTTTCCAACCTCCACACTCCTGATTCCCACACAGCAGCGCAGCATTACAGCCCAAATGAAGTAATCCTTTGATAAAGTGCAGTCATTTATTTGAAAAGTGTAGTCTTGCCATTAAAATGCAAATGAAATGAGTGCTAATACATTAACTGGGGATGGGAGTTGAAATGGCTTATGACAAGTGTGCTTTCATGTGGAATAGAGCTGAGTGATAACAGTGGTTTGTAAGAGAAGTCATGTTCAGATGTACATGTTTGTTTATTGAAGATATTAATGAAGGGCAGTACTTAAAGAGAATTATTATTTCCTCATCTTGTCTTTCTTTTCTCCCTCCCTGGACTCTGATCAAAAGTCACCTTTGATGAATGATCTGATCCACACTAAGGTTGACACGGAAGCTGGAATGTGTTTAATGCTCTGCTTTGAAGGGGAGCAGAAGGTCCCCCCCAGTGGATACCCCATGGGCTGCAGTTGGCATGAGAGCTGATTCAGAAAATACATGGAAAACCGAGCTCTTCCATTCATTCTCAGGGATGTCCCTTGGGAACATGGCCAGTGTCAGGGGACTCTGGGTCTTCTCTCTGGAGAGAAACCAGTCCTGGGATGTAGGGAGAGCCCCGGGGTGGGTGGAGCAGAGCAGCCCTATTGCCACTGGCCATGAGAACAGCCCTGTGCACAGAATGAGCCTGCACTGGGACAGGGGCACAGCTCTGGCACAGCCTGACAGGTCCAGGCTGTCAGTGCTCCGAGGGGGACACCCAGGGCTGGGCTCGTGTGGCAGGGCCTGTTTGTCCCCTTTGACAGGGCACAGGCTGTGTCACGGCAGGTGACAACTCCACAGTTGTGAATCTCCCTGAGCTCTGAGCATGGGGGAGCCACGAGCAAGCGCAGCGACCTCCCCCAGCTCCTCCGTCCTGCACCCACCTCTGCCCTCAGGGTCATCCCCAGCACAATCCCAACCCTTCCATCCTGACCCAAGTCCTCAGGGACAAACACTGCCCAGCCCAACGGGACTGCTCACTGAACTACCCTTTTCCAGACTGGATGCCTTTGGCAGCAATTCCTTGGTTTTCCTCTGAGCCACAGCCCTTCTGCACCATCCAGCCCCAGGGTTTTGAGTGAGACACCCCCAGGCAGCGGCTCAGCTCCCATCATGGTCAGTGCAGGGAGGCAGGGCCTTAAGAGGGCCAGGGAGCCCATTTAGGGTCTGTCACCTACAGGAGGGTCAGAGTGTACAGAGGGGCCCGAAGCAATTACAGGCTCTGCTCAGGCACCTGAAACCCCCAAACACCGAGCACAACCTCAGCCCCAGCCCAGACTCTCCCAGCACTTTTCAGCTCAGGATGTGGTGGCAAAGCCTGACTTACCTGGACAGGGCTCCAGCCAGAGCCCTGAGGGAACCACAGGGATGGCATTGAGAATAAACCCGGTTCCTGTGCCTAGGGCTGACACTATCAGCACACAAAGCCATTTCCAGAGCAGAACTGCTTCAGCTTAACTTCTCATCTGTATGCAAAGCTCTGCTAATCCCACAGGACACTCCTTGCAGCTTTACTGATTTCTGCCCTCACTCAGCACTCCCAGCCCAGGAGATGCTGCTTGCCGAGCTCTGCTCCTGTGCTCCTTCCTACCCTTCCAGCTCCCCACTGATGGGCACGTTGTCCATGGATGTCCAGAGGCAGCAGCAGAGCACTGGGAGAAGCAGCTGTGAGAAAACCAAGCTGCAGAGTTGCAGCTCCAGCTGGGAGATGTTCCGTCCAGGGGATGCTGCTCGCTCCGTGCCTGCCTAAAGCTGGTCTGGGGCCAGGGAGGGCCCTGGTCAGTACTGGAACACAAACACGCAATACCAGTCCTACCAAGATCTTATCAAGCACCAGGACTTCTTGTATTTCATCCAAACAAGACTGAATTTCATCAGCCTGATCCTCATTAGGGTGCCAAATCAAGACCTGGAGCTGTACTGAACAGCCAATGCCTTGTGCCATTTTCCTCCTCCTTCTTGCAGAAAGGAAAAGGAAAACAAGGATATTTCTGGAGTGTTGGTTTCTTTTGCCAGGTGCTATCCACACTCACCAGAAGTCATGTTTCCACCAGAGCTGGGCTGTGAAAACAGAGAGACCCAGCCTGCTGGATTCCGTGGCCTTGGGATGACATCATCCACTGGCATCGTGTGACATCCTTGACACCTGCTCCATGCCAGGAGTCCAGGAACACCCCCTGAGGGGTCTGCAGCTATCTCAGTGTGCCCACACCCTGGGCAGAAACAGCCTAAATTCCAGATGTTTTATTTAAAGAGGGTTTCAGGGCCACGATCACAGGCAGGGCAGAGGTTTGGGGCCCTCGTTATCCTGCAAGGACACCAGGGATGACCTGAAGCTTTTCCTCTTCCCAGCAGCCCTTCACTGCCACAGCCCCAACAGCTCTTTAAACACGTGGCCATGTGGCTTTTGCATTCATCTCCTCCCACTGACCTGCTTAGCACTTTCCAGAGGCAGAATGAGCAGGGAAAACGCTCCCTGTCCTTCCTTTGTCTGACACAAGCCGTGGGTAGAGAACAGCAAACTTGCCCTTTCCCCCTGTCACCAGGGCAGGTGCTTGCCAGCATCTGAAACAACTGTGTGACACTTTGAAATTAAATCCTCCTGCTGCTGCCACCCCTTCCCCATCTCCTGTGTTTATACACACACAGGTTTGTTTTTGTAGGGTTGCTCGTAAGTGCTCTGGCTTTGTCTCCATTACACAAAAGGTTTTTCCCATCAAAACTTCTAATTGAAGTTCATTCTCTTGTTGTGAGATCATTGTCTAGACAAAGAATTATAGATTTTGCCTAGATATACCTAGGGAAGAAAAAGCCAGCCAGTCCCTTTTAGGTAACACTATCTTATCACAGTTTGCAATGTACACCGAGGTGGATATCTGGAGTAATTATCTCTGTGTAAAAACACCTCTCCTTTCACAGTGAAGACATAACATGAGATACACATGCTTGATCTGCCTGCATTTCGTTGTTATTATAAAGTTGTCATCGACTTCACGTACGTTCTGTTAGTGCTGTACTGCTGTGAGCTGGGACAAGGCTGCCAAAAAGCATCTGCAGTTCTCAATTTGCATAAAGAAACACAAACGCATTCCAGCAGCACTGGGAATCGTTCGGTTCCTTTGCACAAACACCCATGGGAAGGAAATGCTGTTTGCAAGGACATTTTTGGAAGTGACAGTCACACCAGGAGGGGGTACCTGGGGAGGCTGCTCCAAACCTGAGTGGGTGCTGGGAGCAGTTAAAGTCTCAGTCTAAAAGAGGGGAGAGAAACCCACAAAAAAGGCTGCTCCCGGTGACCCCAGCCATCACTAACCACGGTGCTGGTTAAACTGGGGATGACCTTCTGTGCTCCAGGAACGCTCAGTGTCCCAGCCTGGGCCAGGCTGCAGTGACCCTGCCACCAGCACTGAACTTGTTCCTCCCATGGGTCACCCTGGATTTCCCAGTGCACGGTGCAACACCGGGATTGAGATTCCATTTTATTCCCTGTGTTGTATGGACACCTTTCAGTGGTACAAATTTATTTAAACCTCTGAGTGGTTTCTGCTGGACAGACACTTGGGGCTTCTCAGGATGGGCACAGGTGATGCTGCAAAGTGGGACATGGCAAATCCCTGTGGCAAGATGAGCAATATTGTTACGCTGCAGACGGTGCTTTAATTTAGGGGGGATTTTGGATTCCTTTGCACTCATCCATCTGAGCAACCTGGGAGGTGCCCCTGCCCATGGCAGGGGGTTGAAACCAGCTGATCTTTCAAATCCCTCCCAACCCAGGCCCTCCTATAATTCCATGATCTGCACTGAAGCCCCTGATATCGCCAGACCCTTCCAGGGAGTGAAGGAACTTTGAATTCCAGCACCTTTGCCCCTGAACAACTGGATGATACCGGACACATCATTTGACTGCTTGCTGACTCAGAGTCACAAATGCAGACACATCAATTACACAGAATCACTGAGGCTGGAAAAGCCCTCCAAGACCATGGAATCCCCACCTTGTCCCCATCCCAGAGCACCGAGCGCCACCTCCAGCCCTTCC
Organism: Corvus brachyrhynchos; assembly: GCF_000691975.1. NCBI lineage: Eukaryota > Metazoa > Chordata > Aves > Passeriformes > Corvidae > Corvus > Corvus brachyrhynchos. The sequence continues at coordinate 418,616 of NW_008237536.1, forward strand.
CTGGACACCTCCAGGGATGTGGACTCCAAACCTCCCCGGGCAGCCCCTGCCAATGCCTGACCATCTGTTCCATGAAGAAATTCCTCCTAATGTCCAGCCTGAATCTCCTCCAGCACAGCTTGAGGCTGTTTCCTCTTGTCCTGTCAATGGCTACCTGGGAGAAGAGGTCGAATCCCAGGTGGCTCCACCGCCCTATCAGAGGTAGAAGAGACCTCTCTGGAGCGCTCCGAGGCATTTTTTGGTGAAGTACTTTATCATCTTTGTACAAAATTACCAGAAACCAGCAATATATTTGTTATGATTACAGTGCCAGCAGAGATCCCCCAGTTGCAGTTGGTGCATCTCCACACACCAACTGGTCGCTGCACTTTCATTTATTTCTGCCTCCTTTTGTTTTCAAATCCATACAAGTGCATGACACCTGACCCATGCTAAAATTAATCCTACATCCTATTTGCAGAAGATCATTTCCCCAAAGCCTCCACACATCCTTAAATGGCCAGAAAAATATCTCTGTGAACTTCAATCAGTGGGTGCATTGTGAGATGCAGGAAGCAGAGAAAGCCTGGAAAAGCAGGGCAGGAGAGATCCGATCATCCCAGGGCAGTTCTCACACACTGCAGCAATGCTGAAGCAGTTAAAGCTGTTCGCTCTAATCTCCAGCCAGAAAAACCCAGAGATCATCTCAGCACTTTGCCTGGAATGCACATCCTGCTTTTGGTGAGTGAGAGCATCTTGCTGTCAAACCAGCCCGGACCAACGGGGTGATGGTGCTCCAGGCACCACGAAGGCAGCAGTTCCCAGTAACTGCGCTGGTGTGCCCAGTTCCAGCAGCACCATGGAAGCAGTGATGCCTCTCTGAAGCAAGGGAGCTTTGCCCACATCATCCCCAATGCCACAGCATCAGGTGTGTGAGAATGGCATTTCCATGCAGAGGCGCAGTTTCCCAAACTCCAATAAAACCCACTTTTCTCCTCAAGAAAACAACAATTGGAAATTTCTGATGTGACAGTGCCTGTGTGGGAAGCAGCGAAAAGCAGAAAGGGAGGAAAACACTAAAAATGTGCATTTCCCTGTGGAAAATTTTGATTTTGCAAACAGGACAATTTCCTTTAGGTAATTTTTCCAGTGGAAAAAATCTCCACTAGCTGTAGTGCTCACCACAGGTCTGGCACTTAATGATAGGGCTTACAGCAGCAATCACTTGCAACACCGTGGCCATGCTGTCGGGGGGATTTTTATTGCACTTTGTTGTAGAATGAATTGCAGTGCAGTAATATAATGTCCTTTGAGCTTGTGCCCACTGCAGAAAATGAGATCTCCCGGCTGGGATCAAGGTACGCCGATATAAAACCACAAGAGTTAACATTTTGCAAAAGCACAAAACTCCAGCAAAGCAGCAGAGATTTGTCCTGGTGTGAGACAGAGCAGAGAACCCCGCTGTGCCCTCCACACAATGAGCTTTTCTACCTTCCCCACCTGTTGGAAAACATTCCTTTTGGGCTTCCCAAGTGAAACCTCTGCATGTGCTGTGATACCCAATATATCCAAACCAGCCTGCCCAACCCTGCCCTGGCACTGGCAGCTCAGCAGAGCCCCCCGCTCACAGCGGGGCTCACCCCTCAGTGCTGTCGCTGGTCATGTTCAGACCGGAGCCAAACCAGCCCCAAACCCCGTGGGAATTCGTTTCCCCCCGCCAGTCCTTCCCCTCCAGCGCTCTGGAAAGCTCCCGGCCGGAGCGTTCTGAGGGACACGAGGGGCCTGACAGCCCTGCACAGTTGTTCCAGCTGCTGGAACACGCTCGGTAACCTTAGAAATGAGAGAAAGCAAACCTGGGAGCCCCACAGAGCTGCTTTCAGGGTTCCCATTCATCCCCGAGCAGAAAACTCACAAAACACACTTTAAAAAGCTCAGCCCCTCTTCCCTACCCCCAGTCCCCATCTGTCCAAAGGGAGCCCATTTGGGGCGGATCCAGCGGGAATCTCTGCCCGGCCAAGCTCCGGCTCCGCAGCCCTGGGAGGGGCTCAGCTGGTGGGGAGGGGGTGCTGAGCCCCAGGATCAGGCCCTGCCAAAACACGGGGAGCAGGAGGGGGAGCACCGGCAACAGGGACACAAAAGACAATTGTTCCCCAACAATCCGGAGGGAGGGAGGGAGCCCTGAAGTCCCTCCAAGCCCCTTGATTTATGGCTTGCAATAATATGTGTTGGAGCCCTGCAACCCAGAGTGCTGTGCGGGTGACCTGGAAAAATAAGTCTATTAACCCTAATCAATCTCCCATTATCCACCCTCGTCCACAATTTAGCCAGCAAAGGAGTCACCAAGGCCTCTCAACTCGGTTTGAACTAATCCCATTGTCTTTCCTAATCAGGGGCCATGAAAGAGGAGCAGCTTCTTCAGCACAGAATTATCACTCAGTGTTTAAGGGGAAAGAACTGGGGGGGACGAAGGCTCTTCTCTTTCATCTTTTAATGAGAAAATGGAGAATTGTTTTCCTTCTGAATTGCTGGGACTCAGTGAAGCCCCGGGCTCCGGTGGGGATGTGGGGCCGGTGGGTATCAGTTCCCAGGGTCCGCAGGGAGTGCTGGGCACAGCGGTAGGAAAACTGCTCTGCCAAAACTTCCTGCTGCAATTAGCAAAATCATGTCTGCAGATTAAGTACTTTATTAGGGCAGCTAATTATGAAGTTTATCAGGGCTGGGGTGCAGCTTGGCTCAGCTGTGGCACCCCATGGAAAGGCGACAGGGCACAAAGGGACTTGGCGTGTCACTTGTATGGACTCAGGGTAATGGATTCAGCAGAAAATGTCACTTGAATCTGGACCAGGAAAACCAGGAATACAAAGCCTCTTTCTGACTGAGGTCTTTTCTTTCCTTCCTATCCCTTCCCCCAGCCTTTAAAAAAGATTTAAAAAATGAAATAAAATTGGAAGTCCTATCAAATTGGCAGTGCCCAAAATAGCAGTAAATCAGGAAACCCTGCCACGCTCCCTGTCAGTCTCATGCAGCAGGGTCAGGTGTAGCAATCAAAAGATGCTCCGTGGTGAAACATCCACCGAATTAGTCCAGCAGCAAGCTAATTTTCTTTAGCTCTTTTATGTTAATCAAAAAGGAAAAGAGGAAGTGGGGACATTATCTGGCTAGAAATGAAAACAATCCTTGCAAAATTTCTCCCCTTTGGCATGAATTAGAGCAGAAACAAACACACCACAGGGCTCCAGCAGATCTTCCAGGATTAATTATTATATTCACAGCAGCTCAGCATTTTCTTAGGAAATTAAATTTTTCAAAGCCCTCTCATGTGCACACAAGCCCGTTGCCACCTTGCGGTGTCCCTATGCGGCCGAAGGATGAAAATTCCCGTGGTTTTGGGATGCTTCTCTTTCAAGGGCACATAAAAAACCTTGAGTGGCCTTGGAGCAGGGCATGGAACTTCCCAAATCCCAGCACTGTCAGCTGAGGGCATCTCCATAAACCTGAAGAGCCGGAGTTAAGGCAGAGCCAACCCCACAGGGACAGGGGACATCCAAGGAAGCTCCGCTGGCCCCCAGGATCACAGCAGCAGCCTCCGACCTGCCCTTGCCTCAACCTCAGCTCCAGGACAGGAGAAGCTTCCCCAGAGCCAGGAAAAGGGATGCCCAGCCCCAGCTCTGGCACAGTGGTGGAGGGGCTTCATCACAGCTCTGGACAAACATGGATTATGGGATGCAAGAGGGGGGAACCTCATCTACACAGAAATACCTGGGGGCAGCAAAGAGTTTGAAGGTTCCCAAGGACAGATGGTGGGACGGGCACAGCAACACTTGGTAATGCGCTTTCTCTGCTCACCACCCTGCAGTTCAGGAGAGCAGACTTTGGCATCTTCAGGAACCTCCAAAGTAGAATCCCACGGGATAGAGCCCTGGAGGGCAGAGGGGCCCAAGAATGCTGGCTGATATTCAGGGATCACCTCATCCAGGAGTGATGCATCCTGACAAGGGATGTCAAAAATGCCAGGAGGCCTCCATAGGTGGATAAGGAGCTTCTGAGTAAGCTTGGAGGAAAAAAGCTTTCAGAGGGTGGCAGTAAGGACAGACAGCCTGGGAGGAAGACAGGGAAGGGTTGCGATGAGGTTAGGGGAGCTAAGGCCCAGTTAGAACTGAGTCTGGCCAGGAATGTAAAACAGAACAGGAGGGGTTTCTGTACATTCCCTGGAAGCATTCAAGGCCAGGTTGGATGAGGTTTTGGGCAATCTGGTCCAGTGAAGGTGTCCCTGCCCATGGCAGGGGGTGGAATGAGATTGGTTTTAAGGTCTCTTCCAAACGAGTGCCAGAGCATCTCCAGTTTGATCCGTGCATTTAGTGACAGCCCCTCAGGCAGCCAGGCAGCAGCAGGGATTGTTAACAGAGCTGGGGAGAGAGGGGCTCTCCTGGAGGGACAGAAAATATCAGGTCTGGCCCACACCTACCCTGGCCTGCTCCCCACAGCCTGGGAGTGCTTCAGGTGCTTGCACAGACACAACTTGCTTCCTATAGGTGGGGAGGTGTGGAAAAATCCACCTGTGCCTGTTCCATGAGCTCCATGTACACCTCAGAGAGGGGGGAAAAGCACTGACAGCCTCGTTAGAAGGAGACTGGAAGATCCTGGGTGTTACGGATTGGGTAAGGCATTGGATTTATTTAATGAATTAAGATCCTGACGTGTTATTTACAGGATGCCTTTGGAGACAGAGTTGTGACTCATGGCTGCCATGGGAAATTCTTTGCACCAAGGCCTTGAGGAGAAGCATTCCCTTTTTTATGGTGTCCATTGGGGAGGGAAATTAATGCTAAGCAGGCAGTGATAATTTGCTGCTTTATAGGATTGAATTATCACCCTGTCAGCGCAGAGATGAAAACCCTGAGCCATGAACAAATGCACCTTTGCACCTGAAGCTGGCTGGATCAGCTACCGTGAGCTCCCATCGCTTCACAGCGGCTCTGTTGTTTCAGTAATTAATTCCGAAGCCTCCCGGATTTCGCCTTGTCCTTTCGATTGCTGGGCATGCCTTAATTTGGCACTCCAATATTCCATGCTCTTTCTCCAGGCTCATAAATCACACATAAGCCTTTGCTGAAAATAGAAAGGGGATCTGTTCTCCTCTCCATGCACAGGCACAACTTCCCAGAGTTAATGCAAGTTTGGCACGTGCAGGGGAGAGGTGGCTGAACCCCATGGACCAAGAAGTCATTGGCATGAAAAAATAATTGCAAGAGAAACAGCTGCCTGAAAAGCAGGAATACCGTGACTCAGATCAAATACATGGTGCTGTACTATGAAATAGCTTTATTTAGCACTATCTGGTCGGCTTTTGCTGGAGGGCAGAGTCCAGGCCTGTGATCAACCTTTCCTTGCTTCGTTTCCTACTATCCCTTTTCCCCACTGCAGTTACTGGTGTGGGGAAAGGCAGGGATTTTTCTCTAATTTCTCCCAGATGCTGAAGAAAGGTCTTTTGTCCTGTAACCACCCTGGGGCAGAGGGATGTGGAATGAGACATGAGGTGGTTGTAGGTCTCAGTCTTCCGCTTCCTCAGGCTGGGCAATCCCTACTGATGGAATTGAGGTTGCCAGAGGAATTCTGGATTGCCAGCAGGAGGAGGAGAGGATTTATCCCAGGAGCAAAGGACATCTCTCTTTACTCCAGAAAAAGCCACATGTCCAGGTGCAATCCTGCCAGCACATGAGATTTTCCAGCTATGTGCATTGGCCTGAGGTTGTTCCCAGGGCAGGTAAATTCCAAGGCCAAGAATCAGCCAATCACGCCTTCAACAGCAAAACATTGCCTGCCTTTTACTTCAACAAGCCCAGCTTGTTTTCCAGGGCAGAGGGAGCTGGGGCATCTCTGTCTCTTCAACACCCTGCGAAGTCAGCCTCTCTAGCAGAGCTGCCCAGCACCGATCAGACACTTTCTGGTGACCTGAATTGTACCTCTTTCCCGGATGCTCAATCATTCAAAGTGCAAATTTTACTAAACTGGGGCAGTTGCAACAGGCAGGCAGTGTTGAATTTTCAAACTGGAGGTGCTTCACTCAACACAACTTCAGCTCAGACATCTCCGGCATTTCTACAGCAAAAAATAAATAGCCTTAAAAAGTTCATTTTAATGAGTTATTTTCATGTTTCAAGGTCTAAATTGCATGTGCCCATTTGGAAATAGAGACTTTTTCAAGCTCCTGGAAATCCTTGGCGGGGGTGGGGAAGCCATCTCCCACCCAACCCTAACAGCAGCAAGGGGCATTTCAAACTGATCGTGGGATTGGTGGAATGGCTGCCCACTGCCCGGGATCGGGGAACAATTGCACTTCATTCATCAATATTTGCACACCCCCAGCACCCCTGGATTCACACAGCTCTGGATAGGTCATGGGTAATTATTTGTATAAAAGGAACCAGTGGGGCAATGTTGTTCAGCCCTGAAGTCATTGGAAGATGTCAGCGAGTTTGGCTTGTAGGGTGGTGGGGAGGGAGTGTGAAAGCCGATTATCCAGCCTGGATTCTCCCCTCAGTCATTTCCATTGCTCCCATTTAGCTTTTATTTGTTCTCTAGGAAGCCTGATTATAAATCAGGACCAGGCTGCCTTCAAACACTTTTCCAGCCAGCCTGCACCAACAGGACACAGCTCAGCTGTTTATCTGTGGGGCTGGTGCCCATGATATCCCGTGCCATGCACAATCCCTTTCTCCATACTGTACTTCCAAAGGCTCTTGCTTTAGTAGGATTACTGTAAGAACAGGCATCTCATAGCAAAAACCCATCTACAGAACCAGGCATTGCCCTGAACGCAGGAAACAATCCCTTATACCAGTGCTAATCCACCCTCTGCCCTATCCCTGTGGAAAACCAAACAGGCACAGAAAACAGGCATGTTTTAAATGCTGGAAACACCAATTCCCAGCACAATATCCTGTTACTCCTTTCTGCAGGTTTTAGTCTCACTCAGTAATTACTGCACCGAGTGCAGCACCCAGGCACACGGAGCTATCCAGGGAGGCATTCCAGTAACATCTTGGCTCTGATGCAGTCACTGATAAGTTTTCTAAGAATTTCAACAGGGATAGTATTTATCATTATCCCTATTTCACCGCTGTACAAAGGAGCCATGGTGCTTTCACAGCTGTGTCTGCGAGGCTGAAGGAAAACCCAGCTGGGTCTCAGAGATGCAAGAAGAGCTGGATAAAGCCATGCCACCCTTCCACCTTGGCTTTTCTGCCCATTTTTTGTTCCAGCAGACAGACCTTGCTGCACCACAAGACCAAGGGATTCCTCTGTGTCCCAGCAGAAACTCCAAGAAAAAGGAAAAAAACAGTTTCTGCTCCAGCCTCAATTCCTTGGGCGAGGATGTCACCTTTTTGTATGACCACAGCAGCACTTCTGGCCCTACGCACAGCCAGGGTCACTGCTCCTGCACCTGTGACACGGTGACCAAGGCAGGACATCACAAGTTTCCTTCTCCAGGCACTGCTGGGTATGAACAACATTTATGTATCAATGTGTCCAAAACCCCCCCAAACTGGGCCCAGCCTTCAGCTGGTGCAAACCAGTGCGTGCAGTGCAACCACAGCAGAGCAGCACTGCATACCTGCCTGCTCATTTTGATTACCAGCGTGGCGTTTCATTAGCAGAGATGAAAGGCATTTACCATTAGGTCTTTCTGGCTTCTGAATCCATCAACATCATCATGCATACATTGATTTCAAGCAGACATAAATAGGCCAAAACTTCTCTGCCAGATGCCTGATTGGCAATATTTCTCTATTAAATAATTCTATGTTTTAGGAAGGGACAGCATTGCAGTGATTACCATGTCCAGCTCCTTTGGGATGTGAGGACTCAGTGAAGATTCAATTAGAGCACCTC
>NW_008237536.1:426503-429908 GCF_000691975.1 Corvus brachyrhynchos
GCTGATCTGCCACAGACCACTCTAATTGTCATGCTTGTGCCAAAAACCACACCAGTTCTGCTCATTAGCACAGCAATTGCACCTTCCACCTTCCTAAGGGAGCAAACAGAGGGAACAGAGACATCCCAGCCAATTGCATTCACCCTGGAGCATTGGAGTTTGGCAGCTTCTCCGGGTGGCTCAGCAAGCACCTGATCCGAAGCACAAGGAAGGAAATGAGAATTCTGGAGACGTCGAGGGATTGACACCAGGTCCCAAGGCAGCCACACATTAACCTGGCTGTGCATGAGCTGTCTGGGGCTCGAAGCTGGAAGGACTCTGTTTGGCCCTTCCTTCTCCTGCACCTTGGGACTCTTCCCTTTCCAAAGGGAACTTGCATTGGCAGAACTATCCAGACACACTCTCAGTTTTCCTGACAGTCATAAAGCCCAGGGTACCTCCACAGACCCTGAGGACCTGAAATATCATCCATATTTTTCAGAAGTGCCTGGCAGCATCAAAGCTAAATGAGCAATATTGTTCCTGCTAAAAGAGCAACTAAAAAACAAGATTTACCCAAAAAAGCCCAAATTAATTGCAGTCTAATGATAATAAAGGATTAGTTTTCCACATTTCCCTGTGCCATCCATCTGCAGAGCTCTCGTGCACGTGTCCCACTGGACAGCACTGCTGCTTAGACCTCGCAGGAGCACACACAGCCTTTGGAATGAAAAGATCTGACCTATCACAAAAGAATTGTTTTCTGTTTTGACAGTCAAAAAACATTGAAAAAACCATTGGCCCAAATTTACTGAAACTAGATCAAAAAAACGTTTCAGGCAAATGTTGTTTTGCTTATTAGTGTTCTACTTCCAGACATCATTTACAATAGGGAAAAAAAAAAGAGGAAAAAAAATCCAAAAGCCTAAGTCCCACTCAGTTTCCAGGGAAAAAAAAAAAAATTAGTTTCTTATCAGAACTCTCCATCATAAAGTTTCAGGCACTTAACAACCAACCAGCACTGGAATCAGGGCATAACTTCTCAGATCACCCCAAGAGCTTCCGTAAACACTCCTGATTCATGATGTTCCCACTTCTAAACTCCAAGACTGGCATCTCTCTTCCATGGGAGCAAATGAGGGCATCACCTGCCTGGGTGGAGGTCAGAGGCACCACTCGGTTACCACAGCCAGGGGAAACCTCAGGGCACAGCAGGCTCTGCTTGAGGGAGAAGAATAAATGTCACAGAGAGGAGTCAGTGGCTGCTCCAGAAGCCAGGACACCAAACCCCGGAGCCTTGGGGGGACCCTGCACAGCCTCAGGCCAGGATCTGCTGAGAGCCATTGCTGGGAGTCACCCCCAGGCAGGGCTGAGCAGGGACCCTCTCCAGCTCCTGGAGGGGACCTCGTTCAAGGGTGACTCTGGTGGCAAAGACCAGCCCAGTGACACCCACTACTGGTCACCTCTGTGGCCTGAAACACAGAGGAAGAAGAAGGAAGTTCAGGAAGAAGCCTGAAAGTAAAGAATAATTTATAATACGATGGAGATTGAAAAAAAAAATCCAATTTTTTTAAAACCAGATGAGCTGCAAAGGGGAAATATTAACTGGTTAAACAGGGAATATGTGAGGGCTAGGAAGATGCCCCTGCCTAATACTGGAGGTGATTAGAATGAAACAAGAAGGCAGTAGAGGCTGAAAGAGAAAAGCATTTCCCTGAGCCGGGCCCTTTAAAACCAGTTGCAATTGAAGTGGAAGAATAAAGCACAGCAGCTGAGGGCTAGGATAAGATTGATTTAAGACAAGATACAATTTAAAGGCAAGGCAGAGGTGGAAGCAGAGGCTGCAATGAAATCAATTTACACCAAGATGCGATTTAAACCGATGAACTCGGGTTGGGAAAACTGGAGCTGGGTGAGCAGGGGGAAGGAAAGGGGGGATGGGGAGAAGCAAGTTCAGGAGAGATGAGGTTTGAACCTGCTGTGAAGGGAATTAGTGGTTTTGGGGCTGGTTTTGCTAGAGGACAAAGGGCTGGTCCTGAAAACCTGCACAGAGCCAAAATTTGGTATGTAGGAGACAAGGAGACAGCCTGTAAGGGCTGTCTGCCCCCATGAACTTGGACAGACACAAAAGGACTGTGTTTCCCTAATCCCAGCCAGCCTGGTGATGTCTGAAGTGTTCCTTACCCTAAACTATGACTGCCATTTAATCCATTTAATCAGGACTCTGAACACACTGAGTGTGTGGTGGGTGAACCTGGCCAGGCACTCAAGGAGCCCAGCATATAACAGGGAAGGTCACAGCTTTCCCCAGGCTATTCCCCAAAATCAGAGGGTTGACAGGACCTTGCTCGATTGCTTTTAAATTAAGACTCAGCTGACCATGAATCCCCTTTCTTGCCAGGATGTTCCTGCATTAGTCCTTTCCTCTCCTGCTCCCATAACAGAAGTGGAAATAGAAGCAGTTACACGTTCTCACATTTATCTCCCATGGTTGGTTTTTTTTTCTTTTTATTTATGCCCTCCAGAGTTTTCCTTTCTAGTGACCATTGATTTGGCTGAAGGTCGTTTTTTTGGCTTTGGCTGGGTCCGTACCAGCTGCAGGGTGGCAAAGGGGGAGCTCTGCATGACAGAGCAATCCCAGGGCTTTCCAAGGTCCCTCTGTGGAGCTTGACTGCAGGAAGCAGTGTGGGTGTGTGATGTACAGGAGATGCCCTACAAATAAAACAGGGATTGCCTGGAGGAAGAACAGGCAACAACAAAGGCTGTGCAGAACAAAGTGGCTGCAAAACACGATGTGTAAAACCTGAAACGCTGAAGAGGAGGGACTGGATGTGAAGAAAGTAAAGACAAAGAAAGCCTAATTCCCTTGGGAGGGGAGCTGTTTACACTGCTAAGATAATTATGGAAAGAGAAAACTTTATTTTAAGTGAAGGCAGGAATAATTACTGGTCCATCTAAATGCTCCCTGGGCAAGCTGGCTGCAGTTCAGGAAGAGCAGCGGATGCCGAGTGTTATTCTTGTCAAGGTACAAATTTATTCCTTTCCATGCATTCCAGCCAACTACACTGGGGTTAAATGAAGGGGTTAGTGGCAGTGGGGGGACACAGTGGCCTTTCCACAGGGATGCAAACACCCAAATAAGCACTGTGTGCTATAAAGTTTGTCTCCCCGGGTCTCTGGAAGTTTTTGGACCCTGGTAATAAGAATCAGAGAATGATGGAATCACGGCGTGATTTGGGTCGGAAAGAACCCAAACAAATAAGGAGAGAAGATCTGGGTAGCTCAGAAGAACTACAGGAGTGCTCTTATCACATCACCTTGATATGTAGGGGCCTCCTTGAGATGCCTCAATTGGAGCTGATGCCCGGAGTTGCTTCCTCAGTCAGCTGGAAGTCACCTAATATGACCTTCCCTGCAGCTTCCTGC
>NW_008237536.1:429926-437878 GCF_000691975.1 Corvus brachyrhynchos
GGGGCCCCCCCTGTGTGTCCCTGGCAGTTCAGGTGGGCTCCAGGGGTCCCTGCCCAGGGCAAGAGGGTTGGCACCAGAGGATCTTTAAGGTCCCTTCCAACCCAAACTGTGATCCCGGGATTCCAAGTGTCCTAGCATGTGACACGAATGGAAACAAAATCCCAAGACAGTGCAAGTGTCGTTTCTTTGGTGTTAAATTGTCACCTGAGAAACAGAGCCTCTTCCCACCCAGACCACACAACTCAGGTCTTTAAGGAGCAGCAAACATTCCCTGGAGAAGGCAGAAAGGCAGCCCCTGCAGCACTGGGAGGGATTAGTTTGTGACCTTGACCTTTCCAAGTCTCCAAGGGCCATGGAAAGGACACCCAGAAAGTTTCTCCCACACGTCACCAGCTCCCCAAGGGTGAAAAGATGTTTGCTCTACAAAGGTGCCGCGCCTGAGGCTCCCAAAGAAGCCATTTCAGGAGCACTGCAGGTAAGTCAGGAGGTTGCACAGGGCTCAGCATCCTGGCCTGGGACAGACTTGCGGGGCCATAAATACCTACGGCCCAGCTCCAGTAAATCTCTCACCAGCCCCTGAAGTCGCCACTCAGTCTAACAGCCGAGACTAAACAGAAAAAACCCGGAGGAGCTCAGCCCTCCCTGCTCCCCAAAGGATTCATTCACTGCCTCTGCAGCAGGCAGGGCTGAGCCAGGGCAGATCTTGGAGTGTGGAGTGAGCTGATGTCAGCAAAGCCCTGACGGGAGACAGCTCTGCCAGCTCCCAGCACAGCACTGCCCTGGGATGGGGCTGCAGCAGAGCGCTGAGATCCCAGGATTGCTCCCGGGGATGCCAGGGACACCCCTGTGCACAGCAGTGCCCCCTCATCCACCAGCCAGCTGTGGTGGGACAGTGGCACCATTGCACAGCTCACAGGGCCCTGGCTGGCAGCTGACAGGATCAGGAGAACTCAGGTGTTCCCCTTCTTCACTGGCAATCAGCAGATCAAACATTTAATCCCAGACTCCAGAGGGGGGACAAACCCCCCCAGGAATATCTGGGAATGGAGGAGCTCCACCTTTGGGCTGCCCCTGTCTGGCTTTGTGTACAGAGGGGCCTGGCTGGCTTGGGGACCTTGCCACTGACTGTGTCTGGGGTTACTGTGGTTCCTCAAACCAATCCCATTCTCTTTTCAGGACCTGCCTCAAGCATCCACTCAGCTTTCAAGGCATTTTAAACTCACCCTAAAATGAGCACTTTTGTAGAGATCAGTCACAAAACACAGGTCTAACGCATGAATAAACCCCCTCTGTCCCCACCAGGGACCCAATATAGTTGCTCAAACATTCCTGTCCCCAAGTGTGCATCAGAAATGTGTGAAGGACTCCCTGTCCCTCGTGTCCCTTCTCTCAGCCCATGAATGCAGTGCACTTTCCTTGTCTTTTGCAATTAGCTTGATTTTGAACAGGCTGAGTATGAAAGAAAACCAGACATTTCCAGTACTTTTAAGCCCCATTTGGTCTGATTAAAGAAGTCTTTAAAAAGCGAGAAAGGAGGGGGAAAGCAATAACTTTTTAAAACTTGTCCTGAATGCAAAAGAAAATGGAGTGCAGTGTATGAGTAATTCAGGATTAATTGTAGAATTACGTTATTCATGCAATGCTGGTTGAGGGAAAGAATAAGCACCTCTGAAGTCATTAAAGAAAATCCCAGTAAAATATGGCTTAGCTGATGTGTGCAGTCTCACGGGTCCTGAAGGGAATGCGTGCGGCAGAAATGTCCAATTTATAGCTCTGGGTCTGTGGAGAAACACGGAGTCCAAAGCCACCTCTCTTTGTAGATCCAGGGAGGGGGGAAATGTTTATCTGTAGGATATTGTGGCTGACCTAAGACAGGAAAACATGGCTGTTCAGGAAAGTATGGGGCACATCATTAATTTAAAGTCATTGAGACTGAACCGAGGCTTCAGACCACAAGCAGCTCCTTTCTTCTCCAGTAATGGTTTACTTGCCTGGCTGATGGGTGACTTCAGGCCCATTTTTTTACACAGAAGTGATGTAAAGGTGTCTGGAAGTCCCCCTGCTATGAGCACAGCTGTGAGAGCAGCATCACTGCACTGCCACAGCTTCCCTCCTGGACCTTCTGACTGCAAAAACAGTGGGGTTTCCTCAGCCAGGTCACATCCTTTTAGCAATGGGGAAGGGGATTCTGACCTGCAGTGAAACTGGAAAGCATTTTGACTGTGTGCAGGGCAGGTTTCAGCACTGGCAAGAAGAGCCTGGGGAGGTGGGTGAAAGGAGATATTCCTGGTGGGGTCAGCAAGAGCAAAGCTGAGCTCAAAGATCAGGAGATGTGAGAGGCTGCTGTGCCCAGGCAGCCGTGTGGGCTATGTGGGTAACTTCTGGTCCTACCCCATTGCCCACTGGCCTCTCCTGCATCCCCCAGGTACGACCCCACAGTTCCCTGGGTTCCAGTCACCCAAACCCCCCCACCACTGCAGGCAGAACTTCTCAGAGGTGAGCCAGGAGCATTTCTGCCCTGTCTCTGACTTTCCACCTCACAGCCTTTTCTGCCAAAGCTGGTTTATGCTCTCCTGGGTGTATGAGGGAACAGCCCATACCAAATTTCCATCTGGGACTGGCTCCTGGAGTCAATTTTAACAAATACAGGCATTTTTGCCAGACTGTCACAGTACAGACACAAATTGTGACAGCATCTGGAGAGGGAACCTGTGTCCAGCAGAGATGGGGTGGGCAGAAGTGTCCTGGGGTGTGGAGAGGGAGACCGGAGAGCACCACGAAGAAGCTGAGCAGGGTTTTAGGAGTGGGAATGTTGCCTCCAGGCCTGGACGGTGCTGAGTGGTTTCATCACCTGCTAAGCCCTTCCCAAAGCCCGGCTGTGTATTTTAACGAGCGTTCCAGTTGTGCCAGAGAAACCTCTGTGAAACACTGGCAGCTGCCCAGGAAGCAACTGCCTGGGAATCCTGTTCCCTGGCTGTGGGATCACTCACCTGGATCACTCACCTGGATATCTCTGGCTGCTCCACCGCATGTCATCGAGGGACAATTCACTCATTCTTTCACTCCAGCAAACTCCATTAACCTCCACAGGAGCCAAAAGGGTTCTGGAGCTCAGAGATGCCCCATGAGTCTCTCCATGACACCAGCTAATTATCTCCTCATTAACAACAACATTAGCATTCCATTTGACATATACAAGATAATTTGTTAATTGCACTTTAATTACAAAGTTATTAAGAGCTCAGAGGCATTCAACAGAAGATTGCAATTACCACAAGCTGCAAAATTGCTCCCAGCAATTTGGAGATGTTATCAGAAACTGATTCCCTGTGTTCAGCTGAAGATGGAAAAGAGACAGGAAATTTATGGGCTGACATCACAAATTCCTTCTGCTCCCTCTGAAGATGTTTCACTTGTACCCTGGGAAGCACCAGGAGCTGCCATGTTGAGATACTCCAGATATCACTGATTTCTCTGGCTCGTGTTTCCAGAAGCTTCAGTTCTCGATGGAGGAAGAGGGACAGAGGGGGCACCCAGGGGCTGAGTGGGCTCAGTGACTCCCACAAAGCATTTGGCGCCTCACAGACCAGCTCTGCACAAACAGGGACACAAACCTGCAGGTGCTGCCTCTGCGCTGGAGCCCCCAGGAAGGTCTTTGGGGAGACCCTGGCTTTCATTTCATACCTTAGGAAACACAGGCAGTTACAAAATGCCAATGGCACTTTATTAAAATGGCCACAAAAGAAATTTTCTGCCTTCTTTGAAAAAGGAGTTGTAGGGAATATTCAGCAGCCCAAGGATTAGGACATCCTAAAGAATGGGCGGAAAAAAGGGCATCACAACCCTGCTAGAGAAATCTCTGAAGCAGTGTTCAGAAACCATGCAGACACAGAAAGGAATTTTTTCCCTATAAATGATATAAATGTAGGCTCATTTCCACAGATCCATATTAAGCTCCTTTCAGCTGGCCTCTATCCCTTTCATCCCAGTCTGGTTTTATTGCACTGTTACCTTTGGGAATCCATCCCATGTTTGCAACCTAAAAACACATCTCTGGAAGTGTGGAGTTTTCCCTGCTCAGACAGCCCCTGTCCCGTCCCTGGATCTGAGTGTTTCTCCTTTTCCACTGCCACCACCCCTTTGTGTTCCCTCAGTCTTCAGCTCATACCAGGCACAGACTGCTTTGGTGAAAGTTGTGTTTGAGTTCATCCAACCTTGTATTCCACAGCCATCAGCATCACTTTTCCCCTCAGGGTGACTCGCCCACTCTTCCCAATGGGAAAACTTAGGAGGACTTTGGGGATGACACAACAAGAAAGGAGGTGAAAAGGATCCCAGTTTTTTGGCGTATCTTTCCAGACATTCAGTTTTAGACTTTAAAAGAAGAGAGGTTTAGGTTGGATATCAGGAACAAGTTCTTCCCTGTGAGGGTGGGCAGGCCCTGGCACAGGGTGCCCAGAGCAGCTGTGGCTGCCCCATCCCTGGCAGTGCCCAAGGCCAGGCTGGGGAATGGATGTTTTTTAAGGTCTTTTCCAGCCCAAGCCATTCTGGGATTCTCTAATATCTGTTCAGCCTTTTCCTAACAGCCAGACCAAAACTCAGCTAAGTGTGACAGGAAATCCAGCAGTCCCAGTGGTGATTCCTAGGGAAAAATACCTTGAAAATTATGTTTCCCACATCCCATTCCTCCCTTACACCTCTTTGATGCCCTGATTTGCTCTGTCAGAGCAGGAGTGAGCTGTGTGGGGTGTGAGTGCCAGCCAGCAGCACTCCCGCCCCATGCTCCGGAGCTGCAGGAATTCCCGGAGCAGCAGCACAGCAGCCTCTGGAACACAGCAGAGAGATAAGATTTAATGTCAGAATGAGTCAAACTGAAATGCTCCAGCTGGAGTTTCCAAGCAGCAAATCAAAACGTGTCAGGAAGAGTCAAAGCCCTAAATTAATCGTACACAAATGGGGGAATTAAAAAGCGATTCCTCCAGTTTGTCCTGTGGTTTAGAGCAGGAATAAACCAAATTAGAACCGAAGTTATCTCCTAAGCAAAAGCCTAAATAAGAAAAAGTTCTCTTACTCATTTCAGTGAAGCTACAACTCCTCAGATTGCTGATGCTGAAGCACTGGGCAGAGCAGAGGGAAGACTTCCCACAAGGGAGGGCTCAGTTAATTTTCTTTGCATTTCACTGTGCCAAAGGAATCTTATCCCAACTAATACACAGTTATCAAAGCTGGAAATAATATGGGAGAAAATTTCATCATAATAATCATTACTACTTTGAAAAAGAGCTAATTCCAGCAGAAAAGTGTCTTTAATGAATTAAAAACTATTCTAGCACTCATCAAATATTTCACTCCAAAGGAGAGGAAAATATTCCCGTAATTATAATGTTTCAAAGAATCCTCTAGACCTCCTTGGACAGGTGCTCTTTGATTTTGGGGAAAACTGGGGAGGGAAATTTGAGGAGAATCCAGAAGTGTTCCTGGATCTCTGCTCAGGGAAGCCACAACCATCATGTGCTGAGGACACCGTTCCTGTGCCATGGGCAGCTCCTCCTGCAGGCAGCCTGCACGGGAAGGGAAGGGAAGGGAATGTTTTGGTTGAAAGGGACCTACAGTGACCATGTAGTCCAACTGCCTGACCACTTCAGGGCAAATCCAAATGGAAAAGAAAGGACACTGAAGAGAACTGCAGACAGTAGGGGAAGAAGGGGGGAGTTCAGGATAAGGGGTCACCAAAGGTAAGGACTGCGTGGAGCTGGTGGGAGATAACCAGGAAATCCTGGGAACACCTGGGAAAAGATGTCCATGCAGATCCCTTCTTCCCCTCTTCAGCTCACCAGACATCTGCCATGCCATGGGAAGGTGTCACACCGGTGTGGGAGCCCTGGGATGAAACTTGGCACTAAACATGCCTGGGTGAAGCAGGAAATAATGGCACAGTGGGAAAAGGGCGGGTGCCAAGGTGTGGAGAGGACAAAAGCCTGAGGACACCGGAGGAAAAGGCTAGAGGGAGGGCTGGGAGGATGCTGAGATGAGAGTGACAACGGGAGGGCCTTGTGTGACAAGTCTTGGGGCTCCACATCCTGGGAACATTCCTTTTGTTAATTAGGGCTTCCAGTAGGAAACTGGGAACAGGCTTTTCTGTTGGCACCTCTGCAAGGCCAGGGGCTCCTCAGCCCTGTCCCTACCTGGGAGTCTTCCTGCACTGCCCAAAGGTGTTGCTCCCACACCTTTCCCTGGATTTTGCAGAGGGCAAACAGAGCTGTCAGACACAGGACCCTGCTCCCACTAAATATTAAGTGAGAACATTCAATGCCCCAGACTTCCCCCATGCTGGCTGGAAAGAAAGTGGTAAATCATTTGGCAGCACCTCCAAGGGCTGCATTTAAGGCTCCAGCAACACAAAAATAACCCAAACAAAACAAACCCAATACCCTAAACTGGCAAAACTTGCCCGCCCTCAGTGGGCATTTAAACACGACCTCAGCTGCCTGAGGTACACAAGCTGTTCTTGAGGAAAAAGGTGTGGGGTTGAGAAAACCTCCGAGAAGTCAGGATTTGAAGCAATGGGCCATCAGCTGGAGACCATAAAAACTTTTAGTTCAAGGCATTTTCAAACCAGACTCATTTTAGGCAATGGAAATGTTAATCCTGATGATATTCTGAGGGTTTTCTGTCAAAGCACAAATCTTTCAGGTCTTTGACAGCTGAGAAATGGAACATGCCAACCAGTCAAAGGAAAATACTGCAAACCCCATTAGTTTTGACCACGCAGCTAATTCTCTTCTATTTGAATTGCCAAAGACCTGCTTGAAATATTTGACTTGTCAGCTGCCAAACCCCAGAAATATTTGGTTTCTAATGTTGAGATGAATCTCAACAAATGCTATTTACAATTTATCAAAACTTTTCCCTCAGAAATTGTCCTCATCTCATCTATTCTGAATTAAGCTGGGGTGCCTGCATCTGCCTGAGACTGTTAAGGCTTTAATGTTTATTATTTGTAGAGGGCAGCAGCTGGCAAGGAGCAGCCCCTTCCCCCAAACCCTGGGACTCTGTAAAGGCAGAAGTTGCAAACAGGGCTTTGTTCAGGGCAAAAAGCGGGATAACAGTGGCTCTTTCAGGTGAGGAGCCCTGGCAGGACACCAGCCATGGAGAAGTGCTGAGGGTTTTAGAGCAAAGACCCCCCAGTGCCAGTGCTGGCAGCCTGGGCAGGATGGCTGAGCACACAGGGAGGGTTTGGTGCTTTCCAGACAGAGAGAAAACCACTGACTCCGCTGCTGCCAGGGTGAAAGAAAAATAATCAACATCACATGAAATGTCACCAGGAAGAGCTGGGGGGGAGGATTCGCAGCACTGACTCGGTGCTGAGAGACCCTGGATCCATCCTACAGAGCAAACCAGGCTAAGGGTAGAGCTGGATTTACCCCCTCAGCACATGCCATGTTTACCCCATGGGCACAGCCCCAGGTCTCTTCTGCTATTCAAGCATGAGACCTTGAAAAACAGACAGAGAGCAGTGGTTGTTCAGCTTAGAGCAGAGAAAGCTCTACAGAGAGCTTAGAGCCCCTTCCAGTGCCTAAAGGGGCTCCAAGAGAGCTGGAGAGGGGCTTGGGACAAGGGACTGGAGTGCCAGGACAAGGGGAATGGCTTTAAGCTGAAGGAGGGTAGATTTAGATTGGATATTTGGGAGAAATTCTTCTCTGTGAGGGTGGGCAGGCCCTGGCACAGGGTGCCCAGAGCAGCGGGTGCACCGTGGGGTTGGGAGCAGCCTGGGACAGTGGAAGGTGTCCCTGCCGTGGCAGGGGAGTGGAACTGGATGAGTTTGTAGGTCCCTTCCATCCCAAACCATTCCATGATTCTATGAATGAAATCTTCTCAAGTTTTGCCAGACCTGCTCCTGCTCCTACTGCTGCTCCTGCTCCTGCTGCTGCTCCTGCTCCTGCTCCACGCTC
>NW_008237536.1:438101-439879 GCF_000691975.1 Corvus brachyrhynchos
CTCCACGCTCGCGGCGGCTGCTCCAGGGGGAGCAGGGAATGGCTCAGCCCCAGGCAGCTGCTGATCCCGGGGCTGGGAGGGACTGCGAGCTACCCCAGCTGCCCCCCAGCCCAGCTCACGGAGGAATGTGGTGGAAAGCCAAGGACTTGTCAGGCTCTCTCCCACCGCAGGTTTGCCAGGAGCTCCATAAAAATGTCATTGTCTCTCAGCTGCTGGTGATTATCTCCCCCTTTCCTGGGGCTGCTGGTAATGTGTGTGTGTGGATATAAGGGGGAATATCATTTCTGGCCAGGGCTGGCGTTCCCTTGGCCTCTTTCAAACAATAACAGACTAAATATAAAGAGACAGGAGCCGTAACTTGGCTCTTTAACCAGTGCCAAGGAAAATGAATAATTAAGAGCATATTACTTGCAATGAATTTCTACAGATGCTTTTAAGTTAAGACCCACTGAGATCATTTTTGAAATTCATCATTTCCCCTTCATCTTTCATACAGAGTTCATACTCCAGCCTAATATGTTATAGCAGCTACTGCTTAGAGCTGAGTTTAAAAAGAGGAAGGCTTTGGGTTTCTGTTACCAGAACAGAGGCTGGGCACAAAGGAATGAGGCAGTCAATGTGTTCTGTCTGTGCCTGCCTGCACTCCACAGCCCCTCAGCCAGGAGGGAGCGCTTGGGGATCTCCAGTGCAAGCTGCCAGAAACGTGTCCTGAGGAGAGAAAGGGCAGAAGTCCCCCCGGAAAAGTTCCTTACACTGACACTGCTCTCAAATATGGAGGTGCTGGGGAGCAGCTGCTCCCAAGGGAGCACCCAGAGACTGAGAGTTCAACTGATTATGTTTTCTCTTTTTGTTTTTTTCTTTTTAGGCAGGGGGAGAATCTCAGTGGCAATTCAGTCAGGTTTTTAAAACAGCCAATACACCACTCTCTCTTCTGAAGCCCAGACAAGGTTAGAACTGGCAGCAAGCCTGCCTGGCCATGGAGGGAGAGCATCCCTGTGCCTTTTCCTGTAACACCCAGCTGTGGCACAGCAGTGTAGCAGCCTGGAAAAGAAAGGGTTTGATGGCTGGAGAGCCCCAGGGGACCTTGTTTAGAGAGGGGTTGCAATCTTTGGGGCCACCCATTTGGAACCAACACAGAATTAATTTCTCAAGGGGAGAAAATGGTGCTGTGTGTTAAGGAAAAAACTCCCATCCTCTGCCCCCTTCCACTAATTGCATGGCCAGAGGAGGATTTGGGAGGCAGCTGTCTGCTGTGGGGAGCTTTGTGATGGGAAACAGCAATGACAGCAAAGGCCCAGCCTTGGGATGCTCCATTTCCTGAGCTTCTTCACCAGAGAAGGGACCTGAGCACAAAACCTCCAGAGAAGGCTCTGAAACCAAGAGGTAAAGATGCAGCGAGGTTCAGTGGCTGCCCACCAAAAGTTAAACAAAACTGTCTGCTAAGAAGTACAAATTCAGAAATCTTGGCTGAAGAAGTGCAAATTCCGAAGTCTTGGCTGTCCCTACAGGTGCTCAGTCCCGCATGAGCACCTTCACACAGACAGGATTTGTGGGAATCTCAGACCTGAATTATGCAGGAGGTCAGGCTGGGCCATCCCTGGGGCTGCTCTGCCTTTGCACAGGGGGCTTTTGAGAAAGGCCCCCAGTTAGGTTTATCCCAAATGTGAGACCCAGCTGTGATGTCTCCAATCAGGGACAGAACCACAAGGCAAACACTCCGGAGTCCGAGGCAACACAGACCCATGAGCAGCACCTCCGGGCAGCATTCATGAAACGCA
>NW_008237536.1:439902-451253 GCF_000691975.1 Corvus brachyrhynchos
GCAGGAATACCAGAGCATTTGGGCAGGAAGGGCCTTCCAGCTCCCTGCACACCTTCTCCAACCCACACGTGTTCCCAGGCCACTGACAGTATGGAAAAACACCGCAGGAAGTGCCAAAAGGAGAGAAAAGCCCCTTTTCTCAGTCAGTCCAGCAGCAGCCCCTGGTGGCTGGGGCACTGTGGGGCTGCTCCAAGCAGGGAACTGCTGTTGATTCCCAGTCCTTTGGGAGATTTTCCCAGATAACTCCCCTGCAGTGCAGAAGGTACAGGTGGAATGGAAGCCACAGAAAGCTGTGAGGTTACAGTGGATTTGTGAAATGCCAGTACCAGATCTGGGCTACAACGTTTTCATGGGACCCCAAAATCCCTCCAAAGTTTTCCCTTTGAAGTCTCCCACAAGGTTAATGACAAAAGCACTCTGCTACTGGGATTTGTACTTCCAAATGGACTCAGCTTACAGAAAAGAGGGAGAAAATAAAAAATTACAGCAGGCCTTCCAAAACAGCAATAAAACCGTGCCAAATTCCATTTGTTTTCAGTTGAAGAAACATTTGTGGAGCACCGTAGGTGACCACCAGGCATCTCCCACTCACGGCTGCTTTTTGGCATCTCCCTTACAGCAGCCACATATTTCATGGGTCTGGGAGTCCAGCAGGTCTCATGAATCAAAGGTTTCTCATGAATCAATGTCTTGCTGGAAAGCACAAATCCATTAAACCCCAAATGATTTGTCTAAAACATCTCCTCTCATGGAAGTTCCCTTCCTTCCTTTCATTTCCCTTCAGCCTGGGGAAGTGCCTGACCTGGACTGATGCTTCCCAGCTATTGAGTGGGTAGGTCTAACCTAAATTTGTTATTTAGGAGGAGAGATTTAATTTAGATTTTAGGAAGAAATTCTTCCCTGTGAGGGTGGGCAGGCCCTGGCACAGGGTGCCCAGAGCAGCTGTGGCTGCCCCTGGATCCCTGGCAGTGCCCAAGGCCAGGCTGGACATTGGGGCTGGGAGAGCTCAGGGACAGTGGAAGGTGTCCCTGCCCATGGGAGGGGTTTGCAACTGGATGATTTTTCAGGTCCCTTCCAACCCAAACCACTCTGGGATTCTCTGGTTTTGCCATCATGCCAAAGAGAACCTGTTGTGCCAGAGGCTGGAGAAACTGCGGTGTCCTGTCACCCTGGTAAGAGCAGGGGAAGGGACATCTGGGTCTGAGACCAGCTTAGTGCTGTTTAAAATGCTCATCTCCCTGTAGCTCAGCTTTCCTGATGAAAACAAAGTAGAAAACAGGAGAACATCAGCCAAATTCTCCTGCAGCCTGAACTGCACTGAAGCTCTTTGTTCTTCCCATCCCACAAACATCCGAGGCATTGCCTGTGCCCAGGAGGGATGAGCAGACTGGCACAGCCTCCCAGAAGGCCGAGCTTAGCACAAATTAACCCTCTCCTCACTCCAGAGACAGTGGATCCCACGGATCTTGTCCTTCCCCAGCACCAGCAGATCAGCAGGGGAACCCTGGGAACACGAACCCTTTGCTGATCAGAGAGCCCCAAATCCCCCGAGCACGGCACAGCCAGGGTTAAACACCACACTGCTCAACTCCAACCTTTGCAAATGTTTTTGCCTCTTTTTTTCCACCCCAAAGTAACTTCATAATAAATAAGGTCTTAAACTGAAATTACTCTTCAGAGAAAGGAATTTCCACTGGGCACGTTGGGCGCACAGGAGCAGCATTTGCAGGCATTTGTGGCTCCCATCCCAGAGGTGTCAACCACACGCCCAGCACCAAGGCAATTTTATATTTCTGTTTGAATATTCCTACAAGTGCCACTCCTGAGTTGATTTAACACCACGGCTGTGGTGTCTAACAGCTCTCCAGTGATTAATAACAGCCATTTGTTCAAAGCTAACAGCCCCAGTGTGACAGTTACAGATAAATTAGCAACATTAAAAATATGCTAAGGAAAACATTTATGTACTGGCTCAGTGTAGTGTGGGATGGTAACACATCAGTTGTGCCAATAACAAGCTATTAATGAGGAGGGCTGGATGTTTAAGCCATTCTTGCCCTGTTCTCCCATAATCATTCTGACATGGTTCATATTTAGCCTGATGAGATGGGCCAGTTCCTCTGGACATGAATGTTTTTATGTGCTCAGGCAGGAATATTGCAAGCAGATGGTGGGAGGAGCAAGAAGAAGGTGGAACATTGTTCCCTCTCAGTTCCCTTTGTCACGGAGCAGCCAATGTGCCAAGTAATATCTGGGCATAAATTACAGGGCTGTTTCCCAAATTACATCCCCAGCTTTAGATGTCATGCAAAACATTTTAATAATGCCAATTAAAATTCTTCTGTTCAACAGGTCCCAAGATGCTCCTCTTGCCTGCCAGGAGTCACAGCAGCACATCCCTGTCCCCAGGGGTGACCAGCAGCCATGGAGGGGGGCTGAGCCCTCACCCTGGGTCACAGCCCTTTCCCAGCCATATTCCAGCCTGGAGAAAAGCCATTGAACTGAAGGCTTGATGGAAGCCTGGAGCTGAGTCACATCCTCAGAGCAGTCTGACACATCTCCACTTGGTCCGTGTGGGAATAATCCCAGGGCATCACAGCACCCATCTTACAAAAAACCGTCAACCCAGCTGCAAAACGCACCCTTGCATTTTGCTGCTATTTTATCACAACAAAACCCATCAGACTGTGGTGTTTTGTTCAGCTGTTGCGGTAAGAAAGTCCTTTTGCTGAAACTCCACACTGCCATGCCAAGCCCCCGCAGAAATCTGCCTGTTACCAGGATGGATTGGCTTTTGTTCATTTTGTTCCCACCACTGATATTCAGGAACAGGCCATGAGGCAGAACCATCAACAGCTTCATTATACAAATGATTCCCAGCAGGTGAGAGATGCTGCTGCTCGGCTCGGGCCGGTGCAAACAGAAATCAGGGCAATATTCCTCAGCAAATCTTGCAAGGCAAGCGGAAAACTTGAAATTTAGGACTAGGCAGTGGAAAAACTTGAACACAGTCCAAACCCCGTTCCCAGCTCTGCACAAACAGACCCCAGCCACTGCTCCTTAGTCTGAGGGAAAAGCCTCCCTGGGCTGTGCTGCTCTGTGGGGGCTCTCTGGAGAGGGGGCTCTGCGTGGCTTCCAGTCCAGGCCAGGCTGTCAGCACAGCCCAGTGTGTGGAAATGGGATGTGGAGCCCGTGCTGACAGACACATGAGCTCATTGTTTCAGGCAAGTTGTTTTACAGAGCTCGGCCTCCCCTCGACAGAGGTGCTCAGCAGCTCCTCATCTCTCGAGTAATGGACCAGTGTGATTAGAGCTGCTTCATTCCATTTAAGCACTGCTTCCAAGCTGTGTCTTGCTTTGAGGTGTTTGTTTAAACACTCCCATGTTCCATTTGGAAATGTTTTTTGAAAAAACCTCAAATGGTTTTCAACCATAAGCTTCCCATTTTGCTGATAATTACTTCCTTAGTTAAATATATATATATATATTACCTTAGGGGAAAATTTCCCACTCCCTTTTCCCTGGGCTGTTGTCCTCCGTGGGTCTCTGGTGGTTTTTGCAAGGGGAGGGTTCAGGGTGGGCTGGGAGGAGCCCATCCCACACCCATCCGTGTGGGACAGAGCCACCTGCTCCCTCCCCATCCCGGGAGTGAGCTCATGGGACAAGCATCCCCCTGGAGCGTGACCTCAGAGCGTAACAGCTCCTTGGCTGCAGCTTGTGGGAAAATGTGAGTGCTTCCCTCTGCTCCTGATTTGAAAAGTCACAGCTCTGTCTTCCCCAGGAACCAAAACTACCCCGAAGACTACCCGGGATGCAGCGTGGTCTGGTGAACAGGGAGACAAAGGCTTTCACCTGGGTTTGCTGGGATTTATAGGGGAAACATCTAACACAAGCCCTAATTTTCCCACTTGGTGAAGCTTCATCACCAAGACTTTGCGGCCTTGCCCTGCACAGCACCTCAGGTGTGACTCCTTGTCAGTGCCTGTTCCAAGGGTGCTCCTGCAGACACAGGACAGTGTCACCTGAGCTCACTCCTGAGTGCCCTGCTATGAAATCCGGGGTGTGCAGCCCCCGGGCAGCAGAGCAATGTCACTGAGTGGGGCACTGCTCGTACCCTTTTTAGACACTTCCTCATGAAAGCAGGAGAACCATCAGTGAAAGGGTCTGATCTGAGGCAGAAAAAGGCCAGGAAATGTAATTCCCTAAGGAGAGAGGACAGGACCAGCAACCCAAACACAAATGCCTGTGCTGTAGGGCTGAACAGCACCAGTCTTGCAAGCACGCTTGGGCAGTTTTTCTTCCCGATGCCAGCACTCCAAGTCTCTTTGAAACCAGTGGTTCCGCAGCCTGGTTTCCATCTGGGGCTTCTGCCCAGACACAGCCCAGCACGCCCAGGCTCTGCAGTGTGCCGGGGTTTGCCATCTTCCCATCAGCTCTGCCACTGCCGCCCCTCCCCAGCGCTGAACGGGGGCCGTGGGATTCAGCAGCTCTTTGCTGGCACCCAGAGCCGCCGTCTGCTCCCACATTTCACCCCACCCCGGGCTCTTCGCCTGCAGGAGAAATGTGTCAGGATTTTTTGGGTGAAAGCTCCCACTTGGCAGTGCAGCCCTGCAGGGGCAGAGCTGCCGGGAGCGCTGACACATCTCCCCAAATGCCTTTCACGGATTAGCACGGGCACCGAGTGTGGGACGAGGCTGTTTGTTTGCCGTGGCAGATTTGTGGGAAGGAAAGCTGTGATCAAAAGGATTTGAGGAGGTGTAGCAGCAGACAGAGAACCCTCTCCAGATTTAGTGGACATGAGGAAATGTGCTGAAACTTGGCAGCTTGGCTCTGCTTTGGAGGCAGGAGCTGTGGCTTGTTCCCAAACAAGCAGGGGCAGATGTGGCTCGGGATGCAGATGGTGCATAAATAACCCATTGCTGCTGCTGACCATAGATTTAGCTGGCCAGTGTTGGGAAGGACCCCTGGAAGCCACCACAGTGCAGGTGAGACAGGCAGGGGCTCAGGTGAGCTCTCACAGCCGGGTCCTGCTCTGCCTTTATTTTGTCTCTGGCCAGAAGCTGTGACCGACCATGCTGCTGCTCAAAGGAGAATCCCAGATTTCATTCATTCCAGCCAAATCTCAATCTGGCCAAGAAAGCGCAGAACAAAGCAGATCAGACTGATCAATCACTTGGATTGGCTTTCACATTTCTTACAGGCAGCAAAAGCCTTAATAAATATCAACTGCAGGAGCTTTCTGACATAGCTGGAGAAGTTCTCCAGGTTTCTGGTGGAGCGGAAGTTAACTGGAACCCAGTGCAGATGCTGGAGCCCCAAGGCTGAGGAATGGAGAGGGCCACAGGGATCTGAGCCACAGCCAAGTGTGCACAAACCACCCAGAGACTTGTGGTGTGCAGGAAGGAGACGAAAGGGAATAACTAAAAAGGTTGGAAAAAGCAGCCCAGGGAATTGCTTGGTGCCATTGGAGGACAATAAACCCCAAATTGTGCTGTTTAGACCCAAGTTAACTCTTCATTGCAAAGACAAAATTCTCCTGCCTTCAGGAGCAGCCTGCCCTTGCACCCAGAGCCTGTCAGCAGCGAGTTTAAGTCCCTGTGAACAGCACAATTCAGTCCCCCTGGAAGCCGCCGGACGCAAGCTCAGGCTCAGAGCACATCTCTGTGCATGAGGTTAGCGTGGGTTTTAGGCCAGACTTCAGCTCAGGCTGAAGCACATTGCCCAAAACACAAGGGAGACCTGGGGACCTGTGGGGCTTCCAGAGCTCAAGCACAGCCCTGGACAAGGGCTGTGCCCCCAAACCTGGGCTGGAGGAGCCCCTGCTGCAGCATTCCCAGTCCCCTCCTCCTGCTCCACACGCAGGCGTTGGACATGGCTGAGCAGCAAGTGCCCAGGTATTTCCTGGAGCATTATTAGGCAGGAAATCTGCCTCTCTGAGAGGTGCTGCTCATGTTGCAGACCTTTGCCCCCATGGTGTGAATGTTGCACGTTCCCCCCTTTCCCCGTCGCTCCAGCCCCGCGTGCGAGTCGGTACGAGATGCTTATTCTGGCTTCTTTCAGACCACGACTCATTTGCAAGAGCCCAACTGTCATCACATTTATTTTTCTTCCTCCTGCTTCCCTTGGCCTGGCGGGCTGGGCAGGGCTGGTATTCGGGCCCCCGGGACCCCAGATGTGCCACGGGATGACGCAGAAGCGTCAATATTTCCCCTTGGAACGGATGTGCTTTTGTGCCATCGCCAGCTCATCGCAGTCAAGGTTGTTTAAGGGCTTGGGAGGGAAGAAAAGCGCTGATGGAAACAAGGGAGGGAAGAAATGCTGGGGTGCAGTGGTCAGGGGGAGATGACTTGGGTTTAACAGGGCTGATAACGATGCAGAAATGAAGCTGATGAAAACTTGGCTCCCCCAGCTTCCCTGCTGATAAATCTTTGGGCTTCGCTGGGAATGGCTCGGGCAGCAAATCCAACAGAGGCACGTTCCTTACAGCTGGATTGGAAAGGCATTGCCTCCACAAGGCTCTGCAGGGATGGGGCCTGGTCCTGCCAAAACAGCTTCCCTGCTGAGCTGGGAGCCCATGATCACCCCACAGGGACTCAGGTCCCGAGCCAGAGGCGGCACCTTGGAGTGAGGAGGAGAGAAGGTGAGAGGCTCGGGGCAGGTTTGGAATTCAGGTAGCCCAGCAATCTCCAACTTTATAAAGAAGGTGATTTCTGGTCACAGGATTGATGGATTGGCCAGAATAAAGGCAGAGAAAGCCAGTCCTGAAAAGCCCCCAGGGTCGCAGTCACACCACCTGCCTTGTTTGTGCTGACAACAGTTTGGTGCAGCCAAAGCACAGCTGTGCTGGTCCTGTGTGGATACACTGGGACTCCCCTGGCCCCAGGGAATGTATGGCCTCGAGACAGAGTCACAGAATCGTGGAAGGGTTTGGGTTGGAAGGGACCTTAGAGATCATTTTGTTCAAACCCCAGGCTGCTCAGAGGCATTCAAGGTCTTCCCCGTGGCTCAGTTTCCCCTTTGGAAAGTGAGAACAGCAATACCCACCAGTTTCCAGCAGATCCCAGCGAGCACTGTGTGATATTCCTGTGTGCTTGTGGTTGGTGCAGTGTTGGCGTGTGCTGGTCTGAACTGCAGGAGAGCAGCTTTGCTGTAATTAATTAAAGCAAAGCCCTGTGACCAGGAACAGCTTTGAGAGAGCTGTATAGGATGTGCATCCTCTGGAGAGAGGAACTGATGTCCATGCAATGCAGCCCTGCTGAGCTTCCAGGAGCTCTCGGCTGCGCAAGGGGCCTCAGAGTGAGCCATGCGATGCTTCCCATCTCCAGCACTCCCTGGATTTTAAACCAAGCACCCTCTGTATGATTTCTTTTGATTTATTTGTTACAGAATCTTTTTTAGAACCTCTGATCACCTGGGGTTTGTACATTAGGTCACACTGGGAAGGAAAACTGGAGCTCTGCATCCTACTGGCAGCCCAGTTCCAGGATACACCAACACCAAAGGCAGGAAAGATTCCTGAGTAGGAACAGTTGTTAAATAAAAATGAGAGAAATGCAAGCCAGAACATGGAGAAACAGAAATCTATCAAAAGTATCATTAATAAAGAGAACAAATACACTGAACTGACTCTTCCAAATGGAAAGCCCAGGCCCTGTGGAGCACTTTGCCTGCTGGCCGTAGATGGAAGTTGCTCTGGATTGCTCTGTGCCATCGAGGGGAGCAGGGCAGCCTGAAAGCATCCCGGTACTCTGAAGGAAGGCTCATGCCCAGAGCCAGCTGCTTTTGACAAACGTTCAGAATTTCTTGTTCATTGTTACACTTTGCCATTCCTCCCTGTGCTGGCAGACTCGGATTTGGAATGGACCAAACTTCACCCACTTCACACGTGGGCTCTGAAAGAAACTTCCCCTTCCCAAGTAGGGGACCGACAGATATATATTCCAACAAGGAATAAACTCAACATTCTTGTTGGGAACAGAAAGGTGTTTTGAGCTCCCAGCTGCAGCCAGAAGCCAGTGAACCAATTCCTACGGATGCGTCTTTCCCTCAGCTGGGTTTGTAACTGAATTAGGGGAAGATTTCTGTCATCCCTGCCCATGCTGATAAAATCCCCCTCCTGTTCCTTGTCCGAGTGCCCTTGCAGGACGAGCTGGCTGTGACACGCCAGGACAGAGCGATCCCAGCAAACCTGGGCTCTCCAGGCTCTGCAGGGTTTGGGTCTGTCCCCCTCAGTAGCCAAGGTCCCACCTGGGGTCACAACTTGGTGATTTGCATATTTTAGCTCCCTGCAAATTCAGGTGAAATCAGGTGTGAGAAAGGCACAAGGGCAGACAGAGATACATTCCTCGGCCAGCTGACTGCCCAGACACCCTTTCCCTTCCCAGATTCAAAACTTGGTTTCCTCCTGCTCTAGGGAGAAACGCGTGCAGGAAAGTCTCTGGTCTCCCAAACAAACCCTGGCAGCCATGAGCATCCCTGGATGCTGGAGCATCCCTGCTGGAGCTCCAAGGGGAGCTCCCCTGATTCCCAGTGTGGTCCCAACACCACCACTCACCCACAGGAACTCCTAATACAAGCCACATCATTTTGCTTAAGTCCAGTTGAATCTTCCGGACCAAAGAAATGGCAGTGGGAAAAACAAAGCTTCCCTTTGAATTAGTGGCTCACGCCTGATTCACCAAAAGATGTATTGAAATCCAGTGATTTTCATCAGAAAACTGCAGGGAGGGAAGTGGGAAGGACTTGGGGATTTAGCTCCTCAAGCATTTTAACCCAAAACATCATCTCACTTCCACAGGAATAAAAGAAACTATTGAGCATTGGTTGGCTCCCCTTTATAATCAATTCAGAACTGGGCTTTGAATATTCATTTGTGAGTTCTGCTCCCCACATTTCTCTTGCCTGAGTGGAAATGCACAGAGAGGATTTCTGTGCTGGTTTGCAGAACCTTCCCAAGGTACCTTCTGAAACCCTTCAAACAGGAGGCAGCACCAGATGGGAAATACCAAGCTCCAGGCTGCTCCCCCTTGTCCCAGTGCAGGACTGACTCGGTATAACCCATTCCTGCCCAAAAAGAAGAAAATCCCCCAATGCCAGTTGCTTTGATTCCCAGCTGCTCATCCAAACACCCCTTTCCATGGGCTCAGGCTGGAACAGCAGGGTTTTTTTAGTGTGGCAAGAAAAACCATCAATTTTTAACTCATGCAAATGAGGAACAAGATCCTTGTATAAAATAAACAGACAACCCATTCTTCACCTGTAATTGTTTCTTTGCCACATTAATAAAAATATGGTGTGTATTATGGTTAACGAATATGTAAATGAGATATGATTAATAACTCATTTGGAGACAAATGGGAAGATTCATTTAGCTTCTGTAATTCCTCTGTGCCTCACATCCTCTGTTCGATGTCTGTGAGGGTGGAGAGGCCCTGGCACAGGATGCCCAGAGAGGCTGTGGCTGCCCCTGGATCCCTGGAAGTGCCCAAAGGTGACAGGCAGGGGACAGAACCAGCCCTCTCTGAGCTCCTGGCCTTGCTGGGGTGTCCCCAGCTCAGGGGCAGCAGGACATGCCCATGGTCCTGGGGGGGAGCAGAGGGAAGACTAAGATTTCAGCTCCAAACCCTCCACCTGGTCCCTGCAAGGAGCCTGTTCCTCTCTTGCAGCCCACCCGCCCTCCTTCGGCCCCAGTGACAGCAGGGAAGGGAGAGTCCCCTGCTGTTGCAGCAGGGCTCCAGCCCAAGAGCCATCAAAAGGTCCAATACCATCACTGGAGATAAAGAGGATCCCTTGGGTTTAGCCCAAGCGGTTTTGAGTGTCTGGTGATTTATTCCATGCCCAGTACAGACGTCCCCAAAGAGATGAGAAACCCAAAGACTTTGGGCACCGTCTGGAGCTCAAAATGGGCAATATTCTTTCTGCTACTTTGTTGTTTTGTCAGGAATTTTGTGTCAGGGACCCTGTTTTGTCAAAGGGAGCCATTTCAGAGGGGAAGCAGGGAGGATGTTGGACACAGGGTGGGAAGCACAGAAGGCAAATGCATGGAGGTGATGGGAACCTTCTCCTGTAGCATGACTGAAGGTTCTTAGAGACACAACAACACCAACAGCTTGTGGGGACAGCCCTTCCCAGCCAGCCCCATCCATAATGGATGAGCTTCAGGAGAAGTCAGCTGCCAGGAGTCCCTGCTCCGGTGCCTCTTGCTACAAGCACGGGGGGAAAACAGGTTTTTGTCCATCCCCTTTCAAGGGGGATTCCCTTTGAGGGGCAAAAATTAATTATAATCAGTAAGTGGAACTCTGAGCTGCAGCCTGGTCCAGCACAGTGCCACAGCTCCCCATCCACGAGTGCTTTCCTTGGAGAGCCGCGCTCCGCACGCTCTGAAAGCTTTAACTGGAGCCATCAGGAGCGGGGGCACCCCCGGGTAATTTCTTGCACCCTGCTGAGCCAAGCAACCTGCAGGGTCACAGCTCCATGCAGACATCCCCGAATTCCTGGGTGAGCCCAGACAGGCAGAGGGGCAGAGCTGGCTGTGCACTCCTCATCCAAATGGAAATTTGCCTGGAGACGTGTCACTGGAAATTACAATTTTTGCAGGAAAAAAACACCCAACAAAACTATGATCAATCATTTGTTCAAATTTTCATCAAAAGCAAGAATTTTCCTTAAAGTAAATGTTGGTTACAGAGAAGCAGCTGTTTGTTTTGTTTTCTGTAACCAAAACCAGAAGGTTGTTCTTTAAAACGTTTCTGAAAAGCAGCTGCTTCGGTCAGCAAAGCAAAAACAAAAGGAAACTGTCGCAACGACTAAAATAAATGTTTTCCTCAGAACTTCCAAGAACATAAAGGGAAGACACAACTCGATTGTAGTCCCTGGCTCTGCTGCAGATGCCGAGTGTTTGCTGCCTGCGGCACCGCAGTCGCCTCCTGCTCCGGGGGGGCTCAGCGGGACGGGACAGCGGCTCTCCAGGAGCAAAACCCTTCCCGTCCTTTCTAGGACCAGCCCCACACCGGGACAGCACCTGCATAGTGCAGGAGTCAGTCTGGAGGTGTTTCCCAACGCAGCTCGTTGGCACTGCTGCTGGGGCAGGAGTTGGCACCCGGCCCTGGGGCACAGCCAGGGGAGGCTCCCTGGGGAAGGGGCTCTGCCATGGCCACCGGGAATCCCTTTGGAGCAGGATTTGCCTCTCCCCCACCTGGAGCACAGCTCTGTCTGTCCAAGCGTCTTTCCAGGGCTGAGGGAGTTGGTCACGTCACTCTGAGAGACTTTTGTCTGCGGCTTACTTGGAGCATTTCGGCCACTAAGAAAAAGGAAAAGGAATGGGGAAAAGGAAAGGGCAAAAGGGAAAGGGAA
>NW_008237536.1:451279-457466 GCF_000691975.1 Corvus brachyrhynchos
GGGAAACATTGGAAGGGAAAAGGAAAAATAAAAGGAAAAAGGAAAGGGGAAGGGGAAGAGAGAGAAGAGAAGAAAGGGATCAAGATGTCTCTGTGGTTCTTAGGTTATTTATTGATTTTTCAATTTGGACAAACAAAGTGTCATTCAAAACCCAAACTCTTCCTCCTTAATGTGCCTTCACTGAATCAAGTTCTACAGCACTCAATTAACACATAAATAATTAAAACATTTCCAATGAAATGTTCTGTCCATAAGAAGACCTCAGTGTGTGAAGTGCAGGGCATTAATTCACACCCAGTTTTCTTAATGGGCCTTGACCTTCGGCCTCATGTCTGGCACAATGAAGAGGGAATTAATCCACCGTATTTCATGGGCTGTCAACTCATCCCACCCCCACGGAGCGCAGCCCCCAGAGGTCACCTGGATCTGTGGGGACAGCAGCTGTGGATGTGGTGTCAGCCTTGGAAAGGTTTGGGGTCCACTGCATGGGGTGCCCCAAGGCTCCAACGGCACCAGACTAAGCCTGGGACCACCTTCCCTGCACAGCCCTGGGCTTTACTAACTCACACCAGGGAACACAGCTTTGGGACCCCCTTGCAGGGGGAAGTTGCCATCAGCCTCCCATTGCTCAGGCAGGAGCTTTCCTAAAGCCTCAGCCTCAGTGGGGATGCAGCCAGGCCAGCCCCACCAGCCAGGGCTCCACACCCCGCAGGGCTGGGAGAGCAGCAGTGACCCCTCTGCTGTCCACTCCATGCCCTGGGTCTGTGGCCATCCCAGGAGGAGCAGAGCTCCCGATCCCTCAGTCCCTAAAATCCCCACCTTGGAGGACACAGGTGCCGTGGTCCTCTCCAGGCAGCAGGTTCACCCAGCCTGGCTGGGGGGAGGTTTCAAAGGAAAAAATGCAAATTCTATTACCCATCCCTCAAGGTTTGCTGCGTTAAAAATCAGATTTGGGCTTGGAACATGTCTGTGCTCCTGCACTTTGAGATGAGCTTTAATTAAGAGGTAAAATTATTAAAGCTGCAAGTTATTATAGCCCGAGGATCCCGGCCCAGTGATATGAAGCAGATGGTCCCGGGGCAAGCAAAAGCCCTTTAATAAAGAAGCGTTTGCAATTCATGAGCATTAATTATGTCCACTTCTCTCATTTTAAAATGTTCTGCTTGTCAGCCCTGGTATTGTGTGCAGAGCAAGCATGATGAATTAGGCAAACCCCTTCTGGTTCAAGACATATTCTTTGTGTGGCGAAAATTAAAAGTATTATCTCCCAGAAGATGGAGTGATTAGAATATTGAAACACTTGGGGATCCCCACCCTTGCTCCCCACTGCCCCAGCTCCCCTGTTCAGGTTTGGGAGGGCACTGCTGGGATCTGGCCATCTCAGGAGGCAGCAGGGGAAGCATCACTGCAGCCCTGGGATGCTGATTTGGGGCACTGGGGCGCTCTGAACAGCTGCTTAACAGGACACCAGTGCCTGGGGAGCCCTGCCTGAGGCCGTTCTGCTGCATTTGTTGTCACTCTGCTTTTGGCAGCTCAAGCATTGGCTGGTCCAGGGGCAGGACACGCTCTGACATCCCCCCAAGGCCACCTGAGTGTCCCCATCCCAGCACACCTGCCGTGCACAGGGCACGAGGGCAGAGGTGCAGCCCTCGAGCTGGTCCCACTCCACCGGCAGCACAGCCTCCTCCGCTGGCTCACCCCAGATCTGGCCTCTCACAAAAGGAGGAAATCCTGAATGTGGGCTGCTCTTCTGAGAGCAGCCCTGGCTGTGTGAACTCAGAGCCTGCACACTGGGGATGGAGCAGCTGGAGGGATCCTGCTGTCCTGGTGAGTGCAGCTCTGGCTGAACGCCTGCACGTGGGTGCTCAGCCCAGTTACTGCCAGACTGCGAGAGCTGGACCTGTCTCGGTGGGAAGAGGTGGGTTTGAGAGTGGCCTGGGCAGACAAGAAGGATGCTCACCAAGAGCACTGCCCATCCATGTGCAGCTCAAAACCATGGCACAAGTCACTGGGGACCCTGGCACACCAGGAAATCCTGCAAATCCATGGGAAGCTGCCAGTCTGACTTATTCTTGTAGTTTGCTTCCTCTCCTCATGTCTTTCCCCTCTGAGCACTTGAAGAATTCACTGAGACCACTTAAAACAACCAATAATTCCTCCCACCATCCTCAGCAATGAGAAATTCCTTTTTACTGCTCCTATTCACAGCTAAAAAGTCTCTCCTTGCATTTCCTAGGTACAAATCCAGGTTTTCCATGCAGGGGAGGTTCACACCATGCCTGATGTTACAAGACTGCGGGAAAGGCCTCAGGCAGCTCCTGGAAGGCATCAGATAACCCAGTGTGACCTGGGAGCGAGGGTCACCTCCCTGCCCGTGATCTCCTCACACCTCAGTCGATGACAACCTTGGCTTTCATACAGATTCATTGGCTCTTCCTTCTGCCCTGAACTAAACCCCGCCGTGGGACTGCTGGATTTTTCCAGGCATCAGTCAGAGAAGTCCAGGACTGGAGGAAATCTGTGCAGGTTCCCCACAGAGCCCCAGCGGGCTGAGCACCAGGCTCCGGGAGGGCATGAATCCACCCTGCAAATGTTCACCCCAAAACCCAACCCCACAGGCTGTGCTGCCCAGGCTAAGCACCAGTCTGGGCTGGTCTGTGCTGAAGCGAATCCTCAGCCACAAAGTTGCTGCTTTAAACTAAAATTGCTCCTGCCTGTGAATCCTTACATGGAATAAGCAAAACCAAACGCCCGGGTTTGGCTTTATTCAGCCAGCCCAGAGGAGGAAGAGGAGGAGGATGCTCTGGGTGCTTGCTCAGGGGAGGGGTGACTCGGTCTCTGACTGCCCCAGAGCCTGGCTCGGCCTCCTGACACCTCTGTGTCCCATCGGGGGTCGCAGGGACGCTGCCAGCCCGGGATGCTCAGCTCCGCTGCCAGGCACTCTCAGCACAGGAGCTCCGGGCCAGGCTGCTGCCCGTGCTGCAGGGACCTACCGCCCTCTCCCGCGCATTCCCGGCCATCGGGGATTCACTTCGTTTGCCTCTCAGCTCCACCGGGGGTTATTTTTGCTTCACGATTTAATTTGGCCGTGATTTATTTATAGCCATCCTCATAAAATATGCAGCCCCTTCTGCAGCCCGTGTGCGCATGAGTGCTTGCAGCGACTGAAATCGCTGCCTGGTGCACTCGGGACAGCCCCGAGGTGACACTGCCAGGCTGCCGTGGGGCTGGGGAACGTCCTCCCCTGGACCAGGACATTCAGCCAGGCTGCCCTCCAGTGTTACCAGCAAATTTCATGCTTCTGTTCCCGTCCCTTCCCCGGAGTCCAGAGCTCCGGGTCCCTCCGTGCCCGGGGAAGCGCAGCTGGTGCGGCCAGCGGAGCTCAGAGCCCTTCGGACACCGCGTGGAGACGCTTCAGCACAGTGACAGCTGTCCCCAGGGGACCCGAGGTTTGCTCTGAGACCTCTCGGAAGAGGAGCAGGTGACCCCGCTGTGGGTTAGTGAACCCCAGATGTTGTGGGTGCCTCAGGGGATCCAGGCAGGCCTTAAGGACCTTTTCTTACATGGCTGTGGTGTAATTTGCATATGCAAGTGTCCCTTGGCTGGCCTTGAGCCTGCCAGGCCACCAGGTGCTGCCTTCCCAGCACGACACAGGGACAGAGGAGGCTCAAATCCCCCTCACACCCCCAAAATCCCCACCTCGACCTTTCCTGACGGAATAAACACCAGCACAGCTCATGCCAAAGGCAATGGGGCCCTCGAGTGCTGGGTGGGGCACACAAAGGGCTGGGTGCGCCTTCGGGAAAGCCCCCCCTGAGGAGCTGTCACAGGGTCAGGGCCCTGGAAAACCCCACCTTTTGGAACTGCCCACCCTGGATCTGTCACAGCCCTGGGACACTGGGACAGCCCACCCTGGATCTGTCACAGTGCCAGGCTCAGGAGCCTCCTGCTCCACCTGCTCCTGCGCTGAGATGGGTCAGGAGCGGCTCTACCTCCTCCAGCACGGCCGGGGCTCTGGGCAGTGCTGGGGTGCCCCTGGGCTCAGGGGGTCTCTCATTAAGGGGGAATAAGAGAGGAGAAGCAGCAGAATTAGATACTGAGCACGAGGACGGGGAGGTGGAAGGTAATTCATAATCCCAGCCTTCCTCAGCCTATTAAACCCTCCCCATCCCCTTGGAGTGGGGAATCCTGCCCTGCACAGGGCAGATGGGATCCCCCCAAGCCACCCCCAGGTGCTTCACGGTCAATTAGAGGCGAGTGGAGCAAGGGACAGGGGTTAAAGATTACGCCAAGGGCCAGGCCAGGGACACAGTGGGAGCTCCTCTGCTCATCTATATCATAGACACTAATTTGGTTTAATTTACTTCAAAGGCGTTCCTGGAGGCTGTGGTGCACGCAGGGTTGGGGGTCCATTTCTCTCAAAAGAGGTTTGAAAGGGAGCAGGGGCCTTTCTCTTGAAAGCAGCCCAGGAACAGAGATTCGGGGTTTGATTTTCCTTTTTTAAAATTTTTTTTAGAAGGTCTGCCTCCAAAGGAAGATAAGAGGGAGCCCTGGGAAATGAAAGCTGAAAAAGTGGATATGAAAGGAGACATGACCGACAAAGACTGTAATGAAGCAGTTAAAGGACTTTAAAATAAAGCCTCTCCCCACCCAGTGCCTGCAGAGGAGCAATAAAACCATCCTGCAAAGTGCCAGCCAAAGATTCCCCCAGGAAAGCTCACCCTTGGGGAAAGCTAAACATGTTGAATTATCCCCCAGGAAGCAAATAAACCAGGGACAACGCAGAGCTTTTATCCTTTCATCAGCCTGGGGGAAGTGGCTTGTTAATGCTGTGAGCTTAGGGAGGACGGAGAGCCAGGGAACAGCCCTGGCTGAGGGATGAGGGCAGAGGACGGATCCCAGAGCGCACCCATGACCTGCTCCCTCCCTGTCTGTGGATGAGCCTGGGGGCTCTGCTGGCTCCCAGCCCAGCCCTGAGCACCTTTGGGCAGCACAGCTCCCTCTGCCCATGCCGGGGCAGGGAAGGGGCAGCTCCTCCCTGCTGGGGACGAGGCCAGACCCGCGGGGGCTGAGGGGCACACACGGTCCCGTGCGGCCCCGGCCACAAGCCCCCCGTGTCTGCAGCAGGATCAGAGCCCTGCCCACTCCCGGGTGTCTCTGCAGCACCTGAGGCCCTCCTGGCCTTGAGACAGGGACACCAGCACTGTTACACCCCGGGAATGACATGGCAGCCCCTGCCCAGCCCCACGAGGGGACGAGGGACCTGCAGCCAGGAAACGCTCCATAAATCACTGCCCAAAGAGCCCTGGGCAGGGAAGCATCAATAATCCTGTTAAATAATTACAGGGAAAAGTTGACCAAGTGAGAATAGAAGGGCTGGGGGTCAGAGCCCGAGGGCAGAGATGGGAGGATGAGGGTGGGAGAGGGATGGGGGGGCTCAGGGATGGGGATGTGTGCAGAGGAGATGTTGCTGCATGCTGAAAGCAGCCTGAGACCATGCCAGCCAAGTCCTGAAGGGATCTAAATAAGCCAAATACATAAAAA
The DNA here is from genome assembly GCF_000691975.1 of Corvus brachyrhynchos. Lineage (NCBI taxonomy): Eukaryota > Metazoa > Chordata > Aves > Passeriformes > Corvidae > Corvus > Corvus brachyrhynchos. The sequence goes on from NW_008237536.1 coordinate 456,824, forward strand.
ACATACTAAATCCTGTATTATATACTATTATAGCGTCTCTATAAACACTCTATGTACTATACAAACCTACACTGCTATGCTAAAATATACTAAATATACTCAATATCCATTAATTCCTCATCCATATCCAAGCTCAAACCCATCTGGGGAAATGCAGCCCTCACACCCCTGTGCTTGGGGGAATTCGGCACCAGTTGTCTGCACCAGAGCCCTCCCTGGCTGAGCCCCTTGACGAGCTGACTCGTCCATTGGGACAGGCTAAAGCCTCTGGCTGCTTGTCAGCCACTCTGGGCTGCTTAGGGAAACCTTCCCTAAGTTAATGACCAAAGTCAGGCCACAATTAACTGATTAGCTGATACTTGGAGGTGGCTGCAGCAGCACCGGCCTTGCTGCTGTGTGCAGGGGCCGCGCTGGGCACAGGGGTGCAGGCAAAGGGCAGCAGTGGCCACTGTGGGCTGGAGCCCAACCTGGCTCCAGAGCAGAGGGGTTCCAGCCCCCGGCGCATCTCCAGGGCCTCCTCTGGACTCTCTCCAGCAGCTCCAGGTCCTTCCTGTGCTGGGACCCAGGGCTGGGGCAGCTCTGCAGGTGGGGTCTCACCTCAGCGGGCAGAGGGAACCCTTTCGCCCCGGCTTGGCTGGTCCTG
>NW_008237536.1:457576-458877 GCF_000691975.1 Corvus brachyrhynchos
GCCGGGACCCGCCGGGCGCGGGCTGGAGCCGGCAGCTGTGCCCGGGCGCCCACGGGTTTAATTCCCACCGTAACTTTTCAATTTACAAGGCAGTAAATGAAAGAGGAAGATGAGATTTGCTCAGCGCATTTTGCAGGCGTATTTACTGCTGAGACCGCTGCAAAAGCCATTTAAACAATTGTTTTTATGACACAACACACATTAAAGAAACTTCCCTAATACTTTTTTCACTCCTCTGCCATTTCGTGCCGTGCTGCTGCTGTTGTGTTCGGCTCGCTGCTTTATGGGCTGTTCGGATATTAATTGTGCTGTAGCCCCAGGGAGCACTGAAATTTGGAGACTCGTTTAGCTCTGAGAGTGCTCACAGCTGATCAGGCGGAAAGGCTGGCTCGTGCCTTAATCCCTTCTGTCACTTTGGGAGCTGGAAGAGCCGTGGGGAGAGCAGGGCACATGGGTGGGGATGTGCCTCCAGTCTGTCTGCTGGTGGTCCCCACATCCCCTGCGGGGAGGAATCCCTGGGCTGGGGTTAGAGGATGGATACTGTGGCCATTGGAGGCAATGAGGGGCAGACTGAGGGCTGGGATGTTAGGAAAGGTTTTTGTCCTAGGAGGGGAGTGTTGGAGACTCTCCACACTCGGAGATTTTCAAGGTTTGGTGAAACAAAGCCCGGCCCAGCCTAGAGCTGGTGACAGTCCCGCCCAAGCAGGAGATGGGAATAGAGGCCTGTGGCACATCTTGTGGTTTCATTATAAACGTTAACTCTTTAACACTTTAATTGAGTCATTCCCAATGGGCAGTAAGTGATGCTGGTGGGGGAGAGCCAGCTCTCCCCGCTGCTAAACACGGCCTGGGAGCTGCATCCCATCTCCCACCATCTGACCACAGGAATAGCAGCCTATGGGGCCAGGCTGAGAGAACTGGTGGCGTTCACCTGGAGAAGGGAATGCTCTGGGGAGAGCTTAGAGCCCCTTCCAGTGCCTGAAGGGGCTCCAAGAGAGCTGGAGAGGGACTGGGGACAAGGCACAGAGTGACAGGACAAGAGGGAATGGCTTCGAGTTGCAGAGGTAGATTTAGACTGGATTATCAGGGAGAACATTGTTCCCTGTGAAGGTGGGGAGGCTCTGGCACAGGCTGGAAGTGTCCAAGGCCAGGTTGGACGGTGCTTGGAGCAGCCTGGGACAGTGGCAGGAGTCCCTGCAAAGGGGTGGAACGAGATGAGCTGCAAGGCCCGTCCAACCCAAACCTCTCTGGGATTCCAGAGCTCCGACGGGCGCTGCTGGCAGCCCGGGGCCCGCCATCCC
>NW_008237536.1:458944-465347 GCF_000691975.1 Corvus brachyrhynchos
AAACGGGGAATAAACAGGGAATAAACGGAGAATAAACGGGGGGATAACGGGGGAATAACGGGGAATAAACAGAGAATAAACGGGGAATAAACGGGGAATAAACGGGGGAATAACGGGGAATAACGGGGAATAAACGGAGAATAAACGGGGAATAAACGGGGGGATAACGGGGGGATAATGGGGAATAAACGGGGATAACGGGGAATAAACGGGGAATAAACGTGGAATAAACGGAGGAATAACGGGGAATAATGGGGGAATAACGGGGAATAACGGGGAATAAACGGAGAATAAACGGGGAATAAACGGGGGGATAACGAGGGGATAACGGGGAATAAACGGGGATAACGGGGAATAAACGGGGAATAACGGGGGAATAAACGGGGAATAACGGGGAATAACAGGGAATAACGGGGAAATAAACGGGAGAATAACGGGGAATAAACGGGGTAGTAATGGGGGAATAACGGGGGATAACGGGGAATAAACGGGGAATGATGGGGAATAAATGGGGGAATAAACGGGAGAATAAACGGGGAATAAATGGGGGAATAACGGGGGAAACCTTTCCCTGGTATCCAGCCTAAACCTCCCCTGACATAGCTCCATGCCAGTTTGGGGAACAGGCTGCTGCAAAGCAGTGGCTGTTCCCCTTCAGACCCTTTCCAAAAGGTTTTCAACCCTTTGAAAAGTCCTTTTGCTGCACGCACTTCCAGAACTGCATCTTCGTCACAAAGCAGCTCTGCAAGCCCGAGGTGTTGGCCTGAGCGATGCCTCTCACTTGTTTACTCTGTGAATGGCCAAAGAGCAGGGCCAAAACTGAAGCACTCAGCTTTTTTCTGCCTTCTGAGATGTTGATCCAGAGTGAGGAAGAATATCTTTAATTTGCCCACAGCAGGAGAAAACCCACTTTTGATCTTACCTGCTCCTCAGAAGGGAAAGATTTGTGTCCCTTTGTCCCTACCCATGGCAGGGGTGGGACTGGATGGGCTTTAAGGTCCCTTCCAACACAAATCACTCTGTGAGTCCATGATGCCGTGGGATGGCTGTGCAGGCAGGCTGGTGGAGCACAGTCCACCTCTAACCCCCCAAAACCCCAAAACGCAGAAGCACCTGAGTTATTCTGATTTTTATTTCATTGCTTCTTAGTCCACACGGTATAAAATCAGAAAAGCAAAGCAAAAAAAAAAAAAAAAAAAAAAAAAAATTGAACCCCAAAAAAACCCAAAATTAACCAAAAACAGCAACAGTGTCTGGAGTCCTCAGAGGCAGCCCGGGGTCTGTGCTGGTGCCTGTTCTGTTCATGGCCAGACTCGTTGCTGACAGACAGAGGACTCACATCTCGCTCCTGTGCCAGAGCCCCATGGGCCCCAGCCAGAGCTGCTTCTGTTCCTCTGCACCACGGAGGGGAAAAAGGAATCTTGGTTATAAATGCTTTATTAAAAATAATAGTAAGAGCAAATCTAAGTACAAAAGCAGTTATAGCTCATTTATATTACACAGAATTATTTCTCATTTCTAGCTTGGTTGTTTACCTCAAGGTCGTTAACTGAATTTCCAGTGACTAAGGTTAAATGGCTTAGCAGGATAAGGAATGGTAAATAGATAGCACCATTTCATACATCTGGTATTGGGTTGCAGGGACAGGCTGGGTTGGTTTCTTTCTCAGGGCAGTTTAGCTCCACAGCAAGGACAGAGCACGTTCCAGGCTGGGAGCAGCAGTTCCCAGTGCTCGGCACAGCCCAATCCCGCAGCCCAAGCGAAGGAGGACGGCCCGGGCTGGATTGCAGCACGACCTAAGTGATTTAAAAGCCCAAGCTCCCACCGGGTGTGGTGGCAAGGCAATGGGACTTAGGCACATAAGTCATTTAGGCACTTGGGGCAATCAAAGCCTTTGCTCCAAAATCCTTCAAACCTTTTGGAAGCATCTCCCGTCAGATCTGGATGTGCCCTTTGGATCACAGCATGTGGCAGGAGCAGGGCCCAGCCCTCCGGCTGCGGAACCAGGTGTGACTCTGATCCACGCCAGCCTAAAACCAGTCAGGGCTGGGGGTTCTGACGGTTCAACACGGGCTGGGACAGGGCAGGAGAGTTCAGCTTAGAGAGGATTTTGCATGAGAGAAAAATCACTGCGCTCTTGTTACACTGTTAGGAGTGAGAGTTCCTTAGGCACTTGCTTTAGGCTTTAAAACAGCGCATGGTCAACAAAAGCTAACAAGACTATGTACATATATGTAAAAAGTGTTATAAATAGGTTTTTTAAACCATAGATACTATATACATCTTCAATTAACAAGGAACCCTTTGAGTGTTTCCTCTGGGGGTTGGCTGGGTTGGGTTTGGTTTGGATGGGAGGGTTTATTCCTTTTTTTTGTTTGGGTTTTTTTTTTTTTGTTTGTTTTTTGTTTTTTGGTTAATTTTCTTTTCCGTTTTCTCGTCTATTCTCCCCCGCCTCCGTCTCCTCTGAGGACATCACAAGTGCCCCTGTCACGCTAGGCCACGTCCCGCGGCGTCACTCGCGCTTCCGTAGGATGACGTAGATGATGCCGCTGGCCAGGGCCAGGGGGAAGGCCAGCCACGCCAGGATGTAGGCGAAGCCGTAGGAAGTGTTTTCCGAGGCTTGGTGCCAGTCCGTGTGCCTCACTGTGAAGATGGCAGCGCCACTCATCACACACAGCCCTGCAGGGAAGCACAGGGAGCGCGTTAGTGAGGCCACGCATGGACATTCCCTGCTGGGAACCCGGAGTCACACGGGACAACACCCAACACCAGCATGGGAACTGGTTTTGTTACTGCCCCTTTGGATCCTGGCTCCTGGAAAACTGGGAGTCTCCTGATGTGGGGAGGGGATGCTGTGGGCTCTGGCATGGCTGGAGGCGAGCAGGGATATCTCTGCCGTGCTCAGCAAGCACAGCCAGAGGCTCTGGAGCAGACAAAGCTGCAGCATCGCCTGGGCTAACCCATCCCTCAGGCAGCCCCAGCTCAGGGCTGCTGCTCCAGACCAATCCCGCTCCCCTGGTGCCCTCCTTAAAACCCTGGCCTGAGCCACCTCCCTGTGGTGCTGCAAGAGGTCAGACCTGGGCTTTCAAAGCAAGAACGTTTCTGTATCACCTCTCCAGGACATAAACCCCACAAACACAGCTGGGCCTGAGGATGCTCTGGCTGTGACCCCCCCATCCTGCACAGCTGCACCAGGAACTCAACTGCAAACCCCATTCCCAGCAAACCCTGTTCCTTAAAACCCAGCTCCCTGCAAACCCTTTCATGCCCACGGCCCATTCCTCTTCCCTGGCTTCTGGCACCCCCTGACCAGCCAGGGCCTGTGCAGGTCCCAGGGGTGTCCCAGGGGCCAGGCCCAGCCCCGGTAGGCAGCGTTTAAGCTTCCTTACCAACCCCCCGATGAGGGGTGGGCACCGCCCGGGGCTCACACAAAGCCAGCTCTATTCCTGCCCCAAACAAGCTTTTTAGTCAATCCCAGCACTTTTATTATACAGTTGTGGGGCTGTTGTTGGAGCCGAGTTCCAAATCCCCTGCCCGGACCTCAGGACCACCTACATCTCAGCACCGTGATATTTGAGCTGTAATTCCACTTGACACTGCTCCTTTTGTTCAGGGAAAGTGCACAAGTGGGAATTCGCTTCATTAAGGCGCCGCTGGAGCAGTTTCCATTCTCCAAGCATGGGAGCCAACTCCCACTGCCCAGCCCATGCACAGAGAGCACAGCCATTGTCTGGGGGACAGGGGACAGGCGTGTGGCCGCCCAGTCACCTACAGAGCACGAGATACAGCGGCGATTGTCCGCAGCAGGAACGCGGCCGGCCAGAGGCGACGGCTGCGACCGCACTTCTGGGGCACTGCCCTGCTCCGGGCCCGGAGAAAAGGGAGGGAGGCCCAGCTGCAGCCAGCTGCCAGCACTGCTGCGAGCAATAATGCATCCCCCTGTGCAGCCTGGCTTTGGGAACACGCTCCAGTCTTGCTTCGGCAGGTCAGGAGGGCAAATGCTTCCCGACATTTGTTCCCAGGGTTTGTTCCTGCTGGAACTGCCCCAGCCCTGCAGAGGAACCCGGCTGGGGCTGTGCAAGCTCCAGGGCAGCTCTCCAAGCCAGGTGTTTGCAAACAGCTGTGGGATGTGGGCAGGCACAGCCCCCGAGGCTGAGCCCACCCTCTGCACCCACAGGGCAGCAGCTCTGGGGTGAGAGCGATGGGAGAGAAGGGATAAAAGGGATGATGAGAGGGAGAGGGGGATGCAAAAGTTGGGTCAGGCCCCGAGAGGCCCAAACCAACCATGGTCTCTGCCATGCTGGGCTATGAGGATTTACCCATGGATATGATGGACCCACCAAGGATGGAGTGGAGCCTTTGAAAGCCTTTTGATGCCCTTGATCCCATCAGGACAAGTCCAGCCAGGCTTTGGGGGTGATTCCAAGCTGTGTGGAGGAGGTGCTGGGGATGATCCTGCCTGGCTGCTGCACCACAGACCAAAGTGGCCTCACACTTCTCTTCCTGCCCTTCCTCCACTCCCTGGTGTCCCCGAGCTGCAGCTGCAGTGGGGACCAGCCCCTGCCCTCCTCCCTGGCTCTCAGGGCAGCACTGCCCAGCTCTGCCACCCACCAGAGCCCAGTGCTCCTGCCCTGGCTTCCCACGAGCAGCTGCAAGGAGCCCAGAACAGGCTCAGCTCCTGTGACCAAAGCTGTCCTGCCTCCAGGTGGGATCTCCTGGCAGTGCTGGCACAGTCATGTCCTGTTCCTACCAACAACCCCAAGATTTAGGGTCACAAAGATCAAAACTGACCTGAGCCTCCTCCTCCAGGCCTGGCCAGGGAGAACAGCAAGGATGGCCAATAGTGCCCACCTCTGCATGGTCCCCCTGGATCCAGACCTCTGCCTACAGGTCCCCCTGGCCACAGGGAAGCTTGATGGGATGAGGACAGTTTTTCTGTCCTTCACACTGGCTGGGCATGGCTTTGACCCACAGCTCAGGCCCAACAAGGAAAGAGTCTGTGGGTCTGTGGTCTGACCCTGCATCCCCTCAGGACACCCAGCATGGACAGAGGGCCGCAATCCCATTTTCTCTTCCTCTGACAATAAGGTTTCACCAGAATCACTCAGGAGAGAGAAGCCTTCTGCTCCCAGGTCTATTAGAGAGCTCTCAGGCAGGTAACTGCATTATTAATGCCCATTTCCCCTCCTTGGCTCCATGGCTCTAATGGGTTTCCATACATCTCTCTTTCCAGAGATGGTGAACTGATCTGAACTCCACCTGCACTGTGGCTGAGCAGATCCACTCCTCATGGGTCTCATGCCAATAAAGGTTAGCTCTGGACTTCTCCAAGGTTTGGGAAGGTCACTTGCTTAAAGGATGCCCAGAAAGTTTGTCTAAACTCAGTGAATGAGTTGTTCCACTGAGAAAGTGGCAGGACCTCAGGTGGCTTCTAGTTTAACATCTAAAGCTCTAGGAAAGAATCAGACTCCTTCCCAGACACTCTGTCCTAATGCAGCCAGGACCCTGAAGCACAATTACAATTTTTAGCCTGAACGCTTGAAAATCCTCTCCACTGGTTTCATACATGGAAACATAAGCAGAGCCAGGGGCTTTACAGCATCAGTACTTAGGGAACTGCAGCGTAGGGCATGAACTGTGGCTCCCTTCCAGCACTGAGTTCTCAAAGAGTTAAAAATAGTAGCTGGCAGTCCAAGTCAGCGCTCACCCTGCAGCTCCAGGGCTCTGTGCTCATGGGGAAAGCACCAGGCCCCCTCATGGCACGTTTATAAATAATCACCGAGTCCTCTTTTGCCAAAACAGGATCGTCATGACTTTCCCCACCCCGCCAGCAGCTGTGGAAGCCTCACCCAGCCTGGTGAAGGTGGGTCCCAGAGCCAGCACAGCACCCTGGACACCCAACATCCCACCCCGAGCCCTGGGGAACAGGCAGAGCTCTCGTTCCAGCAGCCCCTGTGATGTGCTGCCCCCACCTCTGCCCCAGTGGCTCTGGCACCCTGTCCCTCCAGAACCTCCCTGGCTGGGGCAGAAACCCTCGTGCACCTTTCCCTGTGCAAGGGCAGAAGAGCCTGGGTGCACAGTGGCCCAGGGGCTGGATCCCATCCCAGGCATGTGAGACCTCAACCCCCCCGAATTACTCATCCCCCTTCCCTTCCCTTTGCCGGCAGCAGCTCCACGGCCCTCCTGATGTGCCCCAGAAGCTGCTCATTCCCTCCAGCCCCTGCCCCTGCCTGGCAGCCTGGCCCCAGGTGACAGTGCCGCCCCTCAGCCCCACTCACCCGCGAGGATCTGGAAGACTCCGGTGATGTAGAACCTGCCGCCCTTGGTAAGCGTGAAGAGCTGGCAGAAGAACAGGAACAGGGACAGGACGCTGAAGATGACGGAGAGGATCATCATGGCTTTG
>NW_008237536.1:465431-467217 GCF_000691975.1 Corvus brachyrhynchos
CCATTCTGGGGACAGTCAGACAGACAGACGGACATCTCAGTGTGGGCACCGTGGAGCCCCTGCTGTGCCCATGGCCTTGCTGCCAGCCCTGGGCCACCACCCCACCCTGGCTCCCACGGGGTTTGGGAGCAGCTGGGGACACATCCAGGGCTGCCCCAGCTGCTGGGATCCCCGGCGTGGGCACGGTGCTCCCTGGATTTCGGGTGCCCTGTGGATGCCTTGTGCACGGAGCAGCTGCTGGAATAGGATGGATCACAGGGCTGGGCTCTGCCTCGGGAGCATCGACCGTAAAACAGAGCGAAGACATCAACCCCGACCTGCAAAACCCAGACAGAGCCTCTCCCCAGCTCCGTGCCGGGTCCTGGCTGTTCAGCTGCGCTGCAAACACCAAAGCCATGTGCAGCAAGTTCTGGGACACCGCGCTGGCCGAGCTCCGAGGGCAAATAAACACACAGGGAACGAAAACACCCTCTGCCCCTGCAGAGTTGAACCTTTTGGAAGAGCCTTCTCCAGCTGCCAAACGCAGCTGCGTCCCAGAGCAGACCAGTTAAACCAGCCCCTGTGTGAGTCACTGCTCAGCTATTTCCAGGCTTAGTGGGTGTGTAACTCCCCACGTAAAAAAATAAATAAATAAACAAGCAAAATGCCATGAGCTGCTGCAGCTTGAAGAAAGAGGCAGTGCTCGCAAATACCTCTGCCTGCCCCTTTCCTTATAAAGTCTGAAATCAAAATGCAGGTTTGCAGCTTCCTTGAGAGGTTTTTGAGGACGCAACATCAATTAATTCACCATGAAAGGCAGACAGGACTCAGTACAGGTAAACTGAGGCACAGACCACCCAGTGAAAGGCAGAAAAATCATGCTTGGGGCTGGATCCTCGGATGGGATTAGGCAGCACTGAAGCCTCGGGCTCAGCCCCATGTTCCTGCCACAGTTCTACTCCCACCGATTGCCCGCAGAATCGGCTTCCTGCAGCAAATGGCTGAAATGGAGCAAAACTTCCACATGAAGCTGCCCTTCAGCTCAGCCACCTCCGACCTTGGGGCAGCAAACGAGGCCTTTGGGACTGTCCAGGGCAGCGTCTGCTCCAGGGAGGGGACCACATGTCCCCACTACATCCCTGCGAGCTGCACTCAGGGCAGGGAGGGCGGAGTTTGGACCGGAGAGTGAGGCACAGCCTTCAGCTGGGATGGCCGTGGTCGTCCATGGGCACTCCCAGCACATCCACGGCTGCAGGGAACACCCTGTGCCGCTCAGTCACGTCTGGTGCGTTTGACTTTGGACCAGGATTTCTACCCCTTGTCTTTGCCTCTGGATGTTCAGGCACTGGAGCAGACGCAGTCCCTGCTCCCAAAGCTCTGGAACCAGCAGAGCAGCCCCTGCTCCTCACAGCCAGCCGGGTCCTTCCCCTCCCAGTCACACTTCCCATTCCAAGCTTCTCCCCAGCATCAGGGAGCTGCTGCCCTTCCCTCACTCCAGTGCGCCGGCTTCCCCTGCACCAGCTGCTGCCATTCCTTAGGAAGGAGCAGCTATTGCTGCTCCCAGGAAATCCCAGTGTGCATTTCACTGCAATGTGCACACAAAATGTCCAAGATATTTCCCCTATCTCAGGTAGCCAGGCAGGGAAAGCCCCCCTGCCCCAGCCCCACCTGCCCCTTCAGCTCTGGCCGTGATGCACCAGCGGGAAATGGGATGAGGCAGCTCCAGCACCACTAAAATCATCACAAATCCTTGCTCAGATCAGACCAGAGATGTGGTTGGAGGATGTGAAGCTGCTGAACTGCATCT
>NW_008237536.1:467260-475072 GCF_000691975.1 Corvus brachyrhynchos
CCCCCCCGAGCTCGGGAAGGCTGCGCCCTCCTCTCACCCAAGCCCCAAAGCTGTGTCCAGCTCCATGCACCGGCTGAGCCAAAGTCAAGCCCTGCAGTTTCATCCAGGACCCAGAAAGCCAAGCCTTTTGTGACTGCAAAGGCCGCGGGATCCGGCCCAAGAGGAGCCCTTTCTGCTGGGAGGTGGATGCTGCCACTGCCGGTTATTTTAGGAGAAGGCTGTCTAGACGGAAAGCCGAGCTGAGCTGAGCTGAGCTGCCCTTTAATTGCATCCGCCTCCCCTGCCTGGTTTTTGGTTCTGAATGCAAATGATTTATAGGGGCTTTGCAAAATCCCATTGTCATAAAGAGCCGTGTCAGAGGAAGAGAAAGGCAGCACAGAGGGGGGAGCCGACTGTGGCCGGAGGGTTTCGGCAGCCGGCCTGGGAGCAGGGAAATCAGGAGATGATCCCACAGACCAGAGCTCTGAGCCCGCTCACATCCAGCCCGTTGCTGACTTTTGCTGGCCTCCTTTGTGAAAACAAAGGGCAGGATCCCAGCCCAGGAGTGAGACACACAAGAGCGAGTTCCAGAACTCCATTAACTCCAAGCCAGCTGCCCACAGACTTCAGCTGTATTAGGACAGCTGACTGCCTTTAAAACATTTTAAATCACCCCTATAACTGCAGGTAGGGTTTTTACCTCCTCAGCCCCACGTGCCTTTAACCCCCTTGCTGTTAGTGCTGTGTCCAGCCCTTAGGATTTCAAAAGCACAGCGAGTTTCCCGGAGGGAAGCCGGGCTGGAGCTGCAGCCGGGCTGTCAGCACTGTTTAGTCCCAGGCTGTTATTTGTGGTTTCCCCTGGGCAGTGAGCTGGTGATCCCATTTTTCCCCTGCATCTCTTCAGCTCTGTGTTTATATCTTTGTTCTTCAGGAGGAAGAAGGAAAGGAAACAGCGTGGATAGGGCAGATAACACCCTGCACGCCGCTTCCGGAGATGAGCTGGCGGGAGTGGGTTTAGAGCCCTTTCAGGCAGCCACAGACAAAAAGCAAGAAGTTTTTACAAAACAAATTTGAATTTCCCCTTAAGTTCTGCAAGCCTGATGTGCTCACAGCACTGCTTAAAGAGCAGGGAAAAGACTTCAGCCCTGGGATGATGAAGACGGTATTTCACTGCCCTAAAATCCAGCATGAAAGAAAGAAACTCAGGAGCAGAAATTGGAACGCAGAGCAGAAATTGCAGTTGAATCTCCCAGAGAGACAGCAGCCAAGCCAGCCCCTTCCAGCAGAGCCCCAGGCCTGCTGCAGGGAGGCTTTATGCCCAGACAGGACTGACAGGGCAGGGAAAAAGGTGCTCTTGGCCAGGAGCAGAGGTCCGAAAGGAGAGGCATTGCCTCCCCAGGGTTTAATTCACACCCCCCACATCCTCTTTGGACACAGCCAAGGAGAAAAAACAAAGTGCAAACTGAAGACACTTATTTGAACACTCAGCTCATCCCCTGCTGGAAGACATCCCTAAATTAGTGCTGTGCATTAAAAATCCTGCTGTGCTGGGATCTGCAGCTGATGGGAACATTTTGCAGGTGGAGTTTTCCCCTTGCCATTTGTGTGCACTCTGTACATTCAAAAAGCAACAACTTCTGCAGGAGAAAACATCCATTAAGGAGGTAACTGTGGCATATAATACAGACAAAGCTGGAAGGAGGGGAAATTCATGCCCACAACTGTAAAACCTGCTGCTTCCATGCTGGAAGGTAAATCTCAGCAGGGTCAGGAACAGCACAGGCACAAAGGTACCAGCCCAGGGCTGCCAGGAAAAGCCACATTTTCTGAGCAGGGTTTTTGCAGAGCAGACCCTCAGGTGTCAAGGCCTGACCAAGAACCTGAGCCCAGCTCACATCCTCTGCTCTGAAGTGGCTGGGCCACAGCAAAGCACTGGGACTTGCAGGGGTTTTGGCATTCAAACACCCCAAAGAGGGTTGGAAAGGGGGGAATGGAGATGCAGAAATAGCAGCTCAGCTGCAGCACTCTCTGGGCTGCGCTTCGGACAGAGGCCCCTCAGAACTGCCAAGGTCAGAGCAGCTCAGGTGCCTGTGGTGCTGCTCTGCACAGCCCAGATCCCCCCACTGCCCCCGACAGCCCCAGGGCTGCCGGGAACCCCTCTCCTGTGGGGACAACTTCCTCGCAGTCTGTCCAGCTGAGGCACTGCGCTGTCCCAGGGAAAATCCAGGGAAAACCCAGCTCCATCGCAGCTTTCTCCTGCTGTGGCCCAACCTCCCACCAGCACCGAGTCAGACATTCCAGAGGTATTCCTGGAAATCCCACTGCGAATTCCCTCCTTTTCCTCTTGGCTCTCCTCCCTTTCCTTCTCCTTGAAGCTCCATCCAAGAAGTCCATGAGGCCAGGACATCCAGAGCTGCCACACTCCGACATCCCATCGGAGCTCACATCCCACAGAGGCCACTCCTGAGGCAGCTGAGGCAGCAGAAAGCTGCTGGCACCATGGAAAACTCCTTCCAACAGCTCCACAAAGCCCAAGGGAGCTCCTTTCCCAGACCCTTGGTGGGTCTCTGGCTCGGGCTCTGACCTCCTGCCGGCCTGTGTTGAGGTGCCAGATCCATCATTCCATGCCCAGATCCTCCCAAGGACACCAGTACCAGCTCCCAGTGATTTCCAGTCCAGGCAGCAGGAGCAGGGAGCAGTGGTGCCTTGGCCCACAGACCTGGTGCAGGGTCACTCAGCCTGCACCCACAGGGACATCTGAGAGTCTCATCAAGGCCAAAAGAACGTTGGTTGAAGGATTTTCCAGCACCACATTCTGCAGGGGACTCCCCCACCCTTTCTTCTGGTTTGACAGTCATCGTTTGCCCACACGTTGCCTTCTTCCTCCCATTCCTCTGTGGGCCAGAGCACAAATATGGCAGGGAAAGTTGTCTGACCTCACCTTTCACAGAAAAATTGGGAGCCAAAGACACCTGGACCATCTAAGAAAAAAACAGCACCAGTTCCCGACCTCCCCTTATCAGATGCTCTTTGTAAGAAGAACAAGCAATAATAAAAAAATGGTTTTAAGCAGAGGAAATCCCTTTCCTATTGAAGGCAAGAAAGTTATGGGACAAACTGCTCTGAAATATAAAATATTCTCTTGGAATAGGAGATTTTTAGATGTTAGGAATAAATTCTTTACTCAGAGGGTGGGGAAGCCCTGGCACAGGGTGCCCAGCAGCAGCTGTGGCTGCCCCTGGATCCCTGGCAGTGTCCAAGGCCAGGCTGGACATTGGGGCTTGGAGCAGCCTGGGACAGTGGGAGGTGTCCCTGCCATGGCAGGGGTGGCACTGGATGGGCTTTGGGGTCTTTCCCAGCCAGGCAGAAAAGTCTTCTTGCCTGCATAAAACATTCAGTGCCGGAAAGAAAAGGCCTTTTTTGGTGGAAAGAATATCCCTGTCTGGAAATTTGGGATGGAATCTCCTTGAAGGCACTTGCTGGGCCCGGCCGCGTGGCCCGAGCTGGCCGTGGGGCCACACAGCCGGCACTGGCACACGGCCCTGCCGACCCACAGTCCCGGGATTCAGAGCTGAATTCCTGAGATAAGTCTTTTCCAGGAATGTCTGACAGCGCAAACGAAGCAAAGATTGCAACATTTTTTCCATAGTTCTCGGCCTCTTGAAGAAAAAAAAGCATTATCTAACAGCAAATGCGAAAATCACAGCAACAAGCAGGCGGTTGTACACGGACAAGGAGTGGGAATGTGCCCTCGGCTCCCGCCGGGATGGATCGGCCCTCGCACACACCCAGGGGCTGAGCCCTGCCAAGGGGAATTCAGGAGGTGGGAGCTCAGTCCCCACCGAGGCCAAGCTGTACCCAGGGTCTGCTGATGTCCCGGGAATCCTCGCCTGGGCAGTGCCGAGCTCAGCCCTGACGCTGCTTTGCTGCCTGGTCCCTCCCCGTGGGATGCTCTGTAGGGTGAGGAGCCCAGCCCAGAACCTGCCCCAGTGTGCAACGAAAGCAAATCCTGCTGGCAGCTGGATTTAAAAGTTCTGCTTCTCCTTGGGCATCCACACCAAGGTCACCTGAGCAAAGGGTCCCTGTGTGACAGGACGGGGAGGCTCAGCTGACACCAAGGGGGCATCACAGCACCAGCACCCCCAAAGTCCCCATCCATGAGGAATGCAGGTGACCCAGCACCATCTAATTCCCAAATTCCACTTACTGAGTCCCACTGCTTTTTGAAAAGAGAAGAAGAAATAACCACACCCCAGAGGTCACGGTGAGGGCCAGAGCAAAAACTTCCCCTGCATAAAGACTGAAAATTCTGTCAAAATTCCCAATGAGCATTCCTTGCTCTTTCCCCAGAGCACCTTAGCACTCCAGGATTAACCATTCAGTACCACCCTTGGCACAGGGATATGAATTTTTATGGCTGTCTGGAGCCCACTGCATCACAGCCTCTGCTCTGGGAGCTGAAACCGAGGCTGGTTTGTGCTGTTTGTACGGGACCGTTCCTAATTTTGAAAATAAGCAAATTCCTGGGAAAGGGCTGTGAGGATGAGGCAGAAGAGAAGCGTGAGCCTCGAGGTGGCTCTGCCACAGCATCCTTGCCCCGTGACCTCACTACTGCCCCAAAGAGTGGCCGACAGCAGCTCCCTGCAGTGGTGACAGGGCAGGGAGGGAGCAGGACCCGCTGGAAAGGAGACCATGCGGCATTTTTGTTGTTTGTACGAACAGACCTTAAAAGCCTTACGTAAGCCCAGGAAATACCCTTTGATTTTGTGTTCCTACAGCAGTGGAGGGCTCTGCACCCTGTATCCAGGGTCCCACAAGAGGAAGACAGGTCCTCACAGCACCACTCCTACAGGGTGGATGGGGCACAAGCTTTTGTCCAAGCAAAACCCCTTCTCCTGGTGCCAGAGCAGAGCCGTGCATGAGTGAGAGCTGTTTAAGCCCTAAGCATGATGAATTTCCACTCGAAGAGCAGCTCACTGGGACACTTTATCCTGGAATCCCAGAATGGCTTGGGTTGGAAGGGACCTTAAAGATCATCTCATTCCACCCACCTGCCATGGGCAGGGACCCCGTCCACTGGATCAGGGCTATCAACCCAGCTCAGCTGCTCAGCTGCATTCTTAACATTTTCATCTTGACCATAGTCCCTTTAGTGATGAAAACCCAGCACTGGAGTGGCTCCAGCAGCTCTGAGAACAGACACTGGACACTCCCACACGCTCAGGACCAGCAGGTGTGCGGGAAACCACCCAGCCACAGTGTGGACAAGCCTCTCTCAGCACTGACGGCCCCGACAGAACCCCCTGTAAACATCCAGAAAAAGCGGTGCAGGTTTGAAAAGCAAAAGATTTGGGGAGGCTTTAGAGCCCTCGGCTCTGGGACTCCTGGGAGCAAGCGCTGCCTTTCATTGCAAAGCGGAGGCTCAGCAGTTTCGGAGCTCGCATGACTGGCCCCGAAGCGGGGCTGCCTACGCTGCAATAGCCAGCCCAGCCAACTGCTGATGAGGGACACGGCTCCAGAAGGCTCCCGGCCTGGGATGGGATCCAGCCGCTTCCCGGCTGGCCTGGACACCACCAGGCGTCAGCAGAGACTAGCGCTGGGAGCCTCACTCGCAGCGAACCGAGCCCGGGCGCAGGCGGGGACGCAGCGGGGAAGGCGAGGGACGGAGCGGCGGCATCTCCTCCCCGCGTGGGCAACGCGAGTGGTCTGCTCCCGAGGCTGGGGATTCTGCTCGGAATCGCCAAAAGCCCTCTCACAGTCTCCCTCCACTGAGGGACCCTCCGGAAGCATTTAATGCTCCCGGGGTGACTGTCCCCCTCACCAGGGCCACTTGGCACCGGTGCGCTCCTCGCCAGGCCCGCGTTTCCGGCACAGGGTGACTGTCCCAGTGACAGCGGCGTGAGTCACACTGGGAGAATCTGGTGTGACCCGCGGGTCACACCGGGAGAATCAGGAAAGCACAAACCAGGCTAACAAAACAAACGCTGGCCACAGCACCGCTGGCACCAGCTCTCTCTTCTAGGGAAACTGAGGCACGGGCTTGCCCAACTTTCTGAGCACGGATTTTGTGCTCCTGGTGCCACTGGTCACCCTGGGAACTGCGTGTCACCGTGTCTCAGCACGCCCCCCTCCCCTTCTGACCTCGGCAAACAGCTCAGGGTTGATGCACCCAGTATGACATCAGCCTTGCCCCAGCTCGGTCCCGCGGTGCCTGTTCAGCCCCCAGGTGTGCAGGTGCCACGGGATGAAGAGCCCGAGCACTCAGCACTTCCCCACGGTGCTCCACAGCAAACTCCAGGGCTGTGCCCAAAAACTCAGCCTGTCCCAGCAGCAAAACGCAGGACAGATTTCTAGGTAGGGGACAAGTGTCCTCTGGAGACAGAGCGTCCTCAGGGCCCCGTGGGCATTTTTCAGACCCCTCACAAGCAGAGCGAGAGGGAACTGTGACAAAAAGAGCCCCTCAGCTCCCAGCAGGGTGACAGGCGCCCAGCGGCCCTGCCCCAAGAACCACCTCGTGTTTGTACATCCAACTGGAAAAACGTGCTAAAAACAGGAGAGCCCCCCAAAAGGGCTCGAGCCGTCACCTCCAGTGCAGTGAGGGTGTCACCCTGCCCTGGCGCTGCCAGGAGCTGCCCCTCAGCCCGAGGGCAGCCGGGCAGAGCGGTGGGCAGCGGCTCTGGCTCTCCTGCTAAGCCCCATCACAACTTCAGGGACCGGGAGGGGAGGGGGGAGCAATCCCCCACTGCCGGGCCAGCCCCATGTGCCCGCACCGGGACACAGCTGAGCGGTGCTCCTCCCGCTGGGGACAGAGCAGAGGAGGCGAGGGGATGGGGCGGGAGGGAACAGCTCCGGGGATGCAGGAAAATCCAAGAAGGAATCACAAATAACCCACAGAGGCAAATCCCCCTCGATTCCATAGGTCCGGGAGCAGAACACAAGCGGCGTGCGGGCGCAGCCCTGGTCCCGGGGCACTCACCGTTGGTGGAGGACGCCAGGCACTGGAAAACGCTTCCGGAGCTGCAGTTCTGCCACAGGTCTGCCGTGTGCTCGCCGTTCACCAGCCATTGCTGCGGGACAGACACAACCCGTGAGCGGGGCCCGGGGAGGAGCAGCCACCCGTGTCCGTGTCCGTGTCCGGGTCCGTGTCCGTGTCCGGGTCCGTGTCCGTGTCCGGGTCCGTGTCCGTGTCCGGGTCCGTGTCCGTGTCCGGGTCCGTGTCCGTGTCCGGGTCCGTGTCCGTGTCCGGGTCCGTGTCCGTGTCCGGGTCCGTGTCCGTGTCCGGGTCCGTGTCCGTGTCCGGGTCCGTGTCCGTGTCCGGGTCCGTGTCCGTGTCCGGGTCCGTGTCCGTGTCCGGGTCCGTGTCCGTGTCCGGGTCCGTGTCCGTGTCCGGGTCCGTGTCCGTGTCCGGGTCCGTGTCCGTGTCCGGGTCCGTGTCCGTGTCCGGGTCCGTGTCCGTGTCCGGGTCCGTGTCCGTGTCCGGGTCCGTGTCCGTGTCCGGGTCCGTGTCCGTGTCCGTGTCCTCCCCAGGCTGCGGCCCCGAGCAGCCCCAGCTCCGCACGTGCCTGCCCGGCCGGGCGCTCCCAGGGACGCGCTTTTCCTTAGAGAGGGGCTTGGAAAGCGGATCCCGAGATTTGCTTTTAGCCGCGTTCGCCCCAACGGCACGAAAACAGAAGCTCTTTATGCTCTTTAAACACGGAGCGAGTCCCGCGGGGCCGCGCTTCCCTCCCCTCGCCGGCCTCGCCCGCTGCCTGGCCGGGACATTTGAATGCTTCCACGTGATTCCTAACGGCTCGGAAGATTTTTGTAACGTTTTCCACTACTATGATCACAAAA
>NW_008237536.1:475119-476852 GCF_000691975.1 Corvus brachyrhynchos
CAAAAAAAAAAAAAAAAAAAAAACCAAAAAAACAACAACTGGGAAAGAAGCCCCTGGTGAAGCAAGCTTGGAAGTCACCAGCTCCACAGAAGAGCTGCCTTAAAGCCAACTCAAACCTCTCCCGAGCAGCTGACGTGTTCACTGGGCTGCAGCCCCAGGACAGTGCTGGGAAGCCTCTGTGCTGCATCCAGCCCTCGGGCTTGCCACTGCTCACAAAGATTCCGCCTTGGAAGGTGGGTTAGGAAAAAGAGGCTGTGCCTTATTCCCTGCCCCAAGGGAGGAGAGCTGGGGAGCAGAACTGCTGTGCTGAGGGGTCAGTGCCCAGCCAGCCCCGTTTCGAAGGGCTTTGCTCAGACCGGCTGTTCCGGTCCTGTGCCTGAAGCCCATTAGCAGGTGGAGCTCCTTATGAAAGGGGAGAGCAGCATCACCCCAAAGGAGGGGATTTTGGGTGCTCCGAGGCTGCTCCTGGATGTGAAACAGCCCGGGGAGGATGAGGAGATGGTTTCCAACAGCCCTTGTGTCTCTGTATCAGCGGGGAAGCCCTGAGCACCCAGCAGAGCACACAGCCACGCATCCCACCAGGTTCACCTGACAGCACAAACTCCCAGATTCCAAAATCCCACTGTTAGTGAAGCCAGAAACCAGCCAATTAAAGCTTCCTGCTAAAAGCCAGGCTGTAAAAACAGCCAGAAATAAGAATAACACCCTCTGCTCTCGCCACGCCATGTCCCTGCCCCGGGGAACCCCGGAGCGGGGGAAAGCCGTACTCACACTAACGATGGTGGAGACGAAGAGCAGCACCAGCACGGTGACGTGGAGCACGATGATCCCCAGCAGCAGCAGCAGCATCTTGGCGGTGGTGAAGGGCAGAGCTGCAGCGGGACAGGGATGATGCTGAGTGTGTGTGTCTGTCTGTCCGTGCGTCTGTTCGGGGGCAGCAGGAACGCTCCGCTCCGCCCCGCCCGGCTCGGGGGATGCTGCTGGGGCAGTCCCCTGCACCCGGGCTCTTGTTCCTCGGGCCCCGCCGACGGAGAGGGGTCCGAGCCCTCTGCCCGCTCCCCGATATCCCCCGGGGGTCCCCCGAGCCTGTTCCCCCTCTCCCACCGAGGGGGCTCCTCCCAGTCCCCTCCCCGGGGAGCTTCAAAGGGGGGCGGTTCCCCAAGGAGGCGCCCCCAGCCCCTCTCCCCGAGGGGTTCCGATCCCCTCTCCCAAGGGAATGTGCTCCTCGCCCTCGCCCCCGGCGGGAGGGCTCGATCCCGGAGCATCGCACCCGAGGGACTGCCCCGGCCCGACTCCGCAGGGAAAGGAGGGCGGCGGTCCCTTGTCCACCCACCCATGGGACCAGTGCGGGTGATTCTGTCAGCCCCCACCCCAGGGGGAATTTTCCCGGGCTCATCTGCTCTGGCGACCCCCGCGAAGAGGGCAGGGGGCGGGGAGGAGGGGGCGTCAACCCCTGCCCCTTTCAGCCCACCGGGCTCCCTTGGCCCCTCTTCTCCGGGGGTGCCCTCAGCCCCTCTTCCCTTGGCTCCCCTGGCAGAGGCTCTCCTGGACCCTCTCCCGAGTTGGGGGGACTTTCCCCAGCCCATCTCCCCCGTCGGTGAAGAGGGGAGGGGGCTGCCCTGGCCCCTCTCCCTAGAGAACCCTCAGAGCGGGTGTCTCCAGCCCGTGTCCGCTCAGTGGGGCCGGGCCGGTCCGTACTCACATCGCGGCGGAGCGGAGCGCGCTGGCGGCGG
>NW_008237536.1:477143-485293 GCF_000691975.1 Corvus brachyrhynchos
TGCCCCGGAGCGTGGGCGCGGCAGCCCCGGGGTGTCCGAGCAGGACCGGCCGGTGCCCGGAGAGGGCAGAGCTCCCCACGTCGGGGGTCCCCTCACCCCGGCCCAGCGGTTTGTGCAGCCCTGGACAGGATCCGAGGCACAGGATTTGGGAAATGAGCATCTGGCTGAGCTGAAGGGATTCTAGCGCTTGGAGTAGATCTTTTAGCACTTGAGAGCCAAATTAGGTGGAACTGAGCAACTTTTCACTAGATGTAGCATGCGATTTTCCAGAGCTCGAGAGGACACTCAGAGAGTTAGGGCTGTTCTGCTGGAGAAGGCTCTGGGGAGAGCTCAGAGCCCTTCCACTGCCTAAAACGGCTCCAGGAGAGCTGGAGAGGGACTTGGGGCAAGGGTCTGGATTGACAAGACACGGGGAATGGCTTCCCACTGCCAGAGGGCAGGGGCAGACGGGATATTGGGAGAAATTCTTCTCTGTGAGGGTGGGGAGGCCCTGGCACAGGGTGCCCAGAGCAGCTGGGTCTGCCCCTGGATCCCTGGCAGTGCCCAAGGCCAGGCTGGACATTGGGGCTTGGAGCAGCCTGGGATAGTGCCCATTCTGGGATCTCTGACGCAGGTGCGGCTCCCAAAATCCCGCCAGGAGCCCTGCACACTCCTGGGAGTGCTGAGCATTAACACCAATCCCCATCACCTCCCCTCTCCACGCACCAGCTCCAGACTCGTCCCGCACTGTTGCACAAACGAGGGAATTCGGCATCCAGCCACCGGGATTGTAAATCTTGGGAGAAAGGAGGTCGGGAAGCGTGCTTGGCTCCTCTCTCCTGGCAAGCAAAGGCGTGTTCCTGCAGCACGGGCTCCTCACACTCACGTAAGGGGTCCCGGCACAGACATCGGCCAGAGAGTGGGAGGGGAGCTGAGAGCACCCGGGGGGGGGTCGGGAGAGAGAGGCCAGCGGCTAAAACGAGATTCCAAAGGATGCAATTTCCCCTCCCCTCCAAAAAATCCCACCGATTCCTCTGCTGCTACCGTCCCTCTGCACCCTGTGGCGCCCGTCAGTGCCAGGACTGCAAAGCCCAGAGGACTGAAACATCTGCGCCACCATCGGAACATTCCTGGTTAATGCGGCTGACTGGGGCTGTCCTGCCCCGTGCGCCGGGTGCCTGAAGGAGCCCCCACGCTCGGGGCTGAGAGAGAAAGGTCTTGTCCCCAAGGGCTGCCATCCAGGCTCTGGCAGAGAGCATTCTCTGGTTTGGATTTGCAGGTCTGAGATCTGGGCTGCTGTTCCCGGATAAAATATCCAACCTGGAGCACAGCGGGATGCACAGTGGGGGAAGGCACTGGGACGTGTGGGGGTCACAGACAGCTCCCGAGCTCCTCCGGGAGTGTGGGACAGCAAAACCGCCCCGGCTCCGGCTCTGAATAAGGTGCCAAAAGCAGCTTTTTAAGCACGGGAGAAATACCTGAAACTCAAACGAGGGAAAAGAGCAGTGTGTGGGTAACAAAGGCTGTTTTGGCTGAGAGCCGTGGATTGGAAACGGTGGAGAAAGCCCACAGAGGAGAGCACATCACTCCCCTGCAGCTTGGACACTTCTTTGGGAAACCGAGCAGGGTTTGGGACAAACATCAGCTGAGCACGAGCTGTGACAGAGCTCGGGTACCGGGGCGGGGGCAAAGCTCCTCTCCGCGCCTTCTGTCAGCCGGAGATGCTGGAGGGAGCCTGGCCAGGGGCGAGAGGAGGCGAGGAAGCGAGGATGGTCACAGCAGAGCCCTCGGGGTTTTGCTGGAGAGACGACGTCACACCCAAGGACGGGCTGAGGCTCTCCCGGTGCTCCCGGGGCTCGGGAGCTGCCCCCGCTCAGGCTCGGGGTGAGGGGGCTGGCAGTGCCACCCCGCCCGAATCAAAGCAGGCGCCACAATAAATTGGAAAAATGTTTTGTGTACAAACAAGATTCGCCACAGGCTGTGCTGGGAATACTGGAAGATTGACGAGTTGTATAAACCCTGGGTAAAAAATGTGGATTTCTCACTTTGGATCTGTTCCATGGGGCTACTTTCAATATGATGCTTCAGCTTGAAATTCTAGAATAAAATGATGAGAATTCAGGAAAGAAAGTGGGGTTTCTATCAATTTACGGGGCTCAGATGCTAATCTGACAAGGCAGGGGTGGATTGAAAGGGATCTCAGGCTCATTTAACTGTGTGGCATCAATGAACCAGCACATCGAGGCTCTGCTCGTCCCTGTCCTCGGGCCAGGTGAACGAAACCCCTCTTAAGACAAACCTTTCCCAACTACACCAAAAGATAACATTTCCTCTCTATGTCTTTGTGAGGATGAACATTTTTAACCCCACATTTTGCTCTCTCATCACAATTTTAGGGACTCGCTTCCTGTTCCCTACCCTGGTGATTGAGGCCATTAGCGAGGAGGGTTTGAAATGCGAAGGGCAGGGGCCGAAATCTGCGCTGCCATCAGCAAACCCCTCCTGCCGTTCACTGGGGGCTGGGAAGGGAACTGGGTGGGGAAAATCCTGTTTTCAAACAACTGTGCCACTAAGAAAAAGAGGAGGGCGGGATATGGTTTGACTGCACTTTGTGGAGGATCCATGGTGCTCTCTCAAAGGAGACACATGCAGATATACAGATATGTATAGATAGATAGATAGATTTGTAAATATAGAAATACATTTACACCGCTGGGATGGGTATCAGAAAAAATGTTTCAACCAGAAAGAAATGGAAGGGGAGACTTTATATTGAGCAGACTTCAATAACAAAAGGTCTAATATATCTTGGAAGCATTGACTTGTTTTTCCCGATTTGTTTTCTGCCAATGCAAGAAGAAATTATAGAACACTTTAGTCCTGTTTGCATTCATGCCCCCAAACCAACTTCATCCAACTTTTCGCTTTCCACTCCAAGCCAGTTATCAGCACTGATAGAGCCAGGCTGAAATCGCTGGAGAAAATCCCACTGACTTCAGGGAAACCAAAATTTACCCACTGACCCCCAAACCCTCAAAAAATCAACTGAGCTTCCCAGCTGGGACTCTGAACATCCTCAGATCCTTCTTGAGCGGCTGGTTCGTGCTCATCTCCTGCCAGCACAGAACAGACCCTACGGAGGACACAGGTCTAAACCAGCTTTGAGCCACATTTTTGCCCAAACTATTGAGTTTTACACTTTTGGCTCCAGCAGTGCCAGGTCTGGCCCCTTTTTCAGTCCCCCCAGGGTCCCTGGAGTGGCCACTGCCGCTCTGAGGGTGCGGATGCTCCGTGCCCTGCGGATCCCCGCTCAGGGACACAGCGGATGCTGTGCGGGCTCCAAGACCAACGGGAACAAGAGCATGTGAAACAAATCCATTGGGGGATATTAAATCCAAGGACAGCCCTGTCAGCTCAGGAAGTCCTTGGGATACTAAGTGCTGGAAGCTGGGAAAGTGGACTGGGAGAATCTCACAGAGTTCCTGCCGCCTTCTGGTGCTTTTATCTCAGCATCTCCCATTGGCTCTGGCAGAGGCTGCACCAGAGGCTGCACTTTGCTCTGAGCCAGCACAAGCATTTCTGTGATCCTACACTGCCCAAATTTTCCTTTAGCATTTTGCCAAAGTTTTCTCCCTTTTTTTCCATAATAGCAATGAGTTTAGGGTTGGTTTTTTTCTGACTGCTGATGCTGTTTGGGGAATTCTCTCTCCCTTGAGCACAATAATCTGCACTAGTTATGCAATACATTGTTAACATGGGTTTTGGCAAGCTTTGACTTTGCCCAAATTCATGTCAAACCCTTCCAGGACATTCAATGATTTTTGTTTTCTTAAACAACAGAACCTCCTGTCTGAGAAGTGTCTTCCTAGCCCTGCCTGGAGTGTTCACCTGGATCCAGGACTGACATAAAGCAACAGCGTCCTGGGTTTATTAATTTATTGTCTTTCTTCCAGTCAGTAAACAATTAATTTACACACCCAGCTCTGCAGCAGTGATGCAAAAGGAATGATGCAAAAGGGTGGGAAGATGGCTCTAAGATGCAAAGGAATTTCCACAAACTTCCTCAGCAACTTGGCTGAGAGAGGCAGCAATAAACCAGCAATAAATAGCAATAAAAGCAGACACGTCGTTCCTCAGAGTGGAGAAAGGAGGCATCCCATCCGTGCAGAAAGGTGGATGATGGGCCTGGGCTGTGATTTAGAAGTGACCTCTGAAAGGAAATCATTTAATGGCACGGCAGCAAAGGCATCCCAGCCATCAGCAGGAGGAGGCAGGGCTGTTGTTTCATCTCCTGGAATGCATCAAAGGCTGCTCAAATCCCAAACAGAGCCCTGTGGGGATTAAATGGAGCAGCTTCACTCAGCAGCAGCTCTGTCATGGAAAGCAAATCCATCCCCGTGCAGGAGACCTGGCCAAGAGCCACGTGTTCATTGCAATTGCACCCAAAGCCTGTCCCTGGAGACCCATTTTAGAGGAGTTTGTGCAGGGTGGGCTCCCCTCAGGGGAACCAAGGGACTCACTCTGAAGCACACATGGGATGCCCTGAGCAAAGTGTCTGGGGGCAGCTGGGGATATCAGCTGCCAGAAGTAACATCAGTACTGACAACTTATGGAAAACTGGCGTGGAGAGAACGAAACCCCAGAGGGACCTGGGAATTCTCTAACGTCTGGGAAATTGCTGCAGGAAAGTGGAAAGTATTTGTGAAAGAAATTAGAGGAGCTGAAACTGAAATTCCTCTGGTCACGGCTCGAACAGAGGAAAGAAACTCTTTGGCAGAGTTGTGGAAAGGAGCATTGAGAGGGCAGGACAGCAAGAGAAAATGGAGCTGGGTAATTGCAGCACCACATAAATGCTGGCAATCAGGAGAAAGCCCTAAAGGAGCTGGGCCAGTGGGAAAGATCAGTGTTTGGGGAGCTCTGAAAGCAAAACTGGAGAAAAGTGGAGACTGATCGTGGTGTGCCCTCACTGTAAAACAGAGCCCAGATATTTTTGACATGACTCAAAACCAAAGGTGGAAGTGAAACGAAGGCAAAGCTGTCGCTGGTGCCAGGACTTGGCTCCGGGTACTCAAAGGCTGGAGCTTTTCAGGAAGGGGCTGTGGGTGCCACTGCTGCCCCACACTCAGCTGGGGACAAACTCATGGAGCCCAAAAACCTGAAAACATCTGGAGTGGGGCTGCAGAGAAGCGGAGCAGCCAAAATCACCAGGGGCTGGGGAAAGCTTCAGGAAAGGAGCACAGGCAGAGAACAGCCCAGAGCAGCCCGAGGGGGCCCTTTGGGGGGGCAGGGAAGTGCAGAAAGGGAAGGTGTGATCAGCTGGGCAGCTTTTCCTGCTCACAGTTGTCCCTTTCCTTGGAAAGGGTGGCTGCTGTCTCTGACAGACTCCGGCCCCAAGACACACAAAGCAGAGGAAATCTATTTTTAGTCTCGACAGAAGTGCTAGTAATGAGAAAAAAAGGACAGAGGGGTCTGTGGGATGAGGAGGAGTCACCCGGGGATGGGGACAAGGAAAGGTGCTCCCAGTTCCTGAGAGCCCCCACGCTGGGCTGGTGGTCCCTGCCCTGGATTCCTGAGAGAGGGGGAGGGACTCGAGCTTCTGCTCCTTTGGGATTCCTGGCGCCCTCCGGCTTTAGGCTGAGCTTGACTGCTGGGGTTAAAAGACTTAAGAAACGTGTGAGTCTAAGGAGGGAAACTGCAAAATTACTTTCACACTCAGTCTCAGATCGATTGAAGACTTATCCCTCTGAAAATTCCAATACTTGGTAAAATCAGTCGGATTTACAGCAAGAGAAGGTTCCCTGGAAGCCAGAGGGGCTTAAACACTGATTAATCTCTTTATCTTCAAAGTGCTTTGGTGCTCCCACCAACAAAGCACACGTGAGAGGTTTAATTAGGAAGCCAAAATTAAACCCACAGCATTTTCTTCAATGAACTTTCTTCAAGTCGAATCTACTTCCTCTTTTTAAGACCCCAGCACTGACATTTCTGATGGCATTTAACTTTTTTCAAAAGCAAGACAATTATCATTAGAAATCAGCTTAAAATGCACATTTTTCTATTTTAGGAACAGCACAAACTGCAACTTTTTCCGGGACAGTTTGTGTGTCTTCTGCTGCACCATTAAAAGTCCATCATGCATGTCAGCAGTTCATTATTCTGACAAGTGGCTTTACTTCCCCTTGTGCCTTTTCCACATCACACACACTCCAAAGGAGGAAGATGCGACAGTTTTTCTCCTGAAAACACAGACTGGAAGGGCAGGGATGGGTCCCCGTGGGTGGATTTGGTGACATACAGGATATTTTCAGCTCCTTCCTGGCACACAGTGAAAGAGAAAATACCAAGGAAAAAAATTATCCTGGTAACCCAACAAACAAAACGCTCATTTAATTTCTGCCCGGAGTTTACATCAGGAAATGACATCCAAACACGTTTGTGAAATTGCAACAATGTATTGGCAAAGAAGCTGAGGGAAAGTGGGAACGTGTCCCGCCGTCGGTGCAGCGCGCTCAGGTGAGTCCTGCGGAGACGTACCCCAGGATCTGCACGGTGCTGGGATAGCTCTTGCGCATCCCCATGCAGCGCTCCTGGTCGATGAACAGGGAGTTGTTCTTGACCACCAGGTCGTGCTCCAGGACGCCCTTGGAGCGCACCAGCATCTGCAGCATGTCCTCGGAGGCCCGCAGGCACTGGTGCAGGTTCCGCAGTGTCTCGTTGATCTCGTTGACCTCTTGGACAAGGCTGGAAAACAGCGGGACCCCGTTAGAGCCCCACCACGGGGCGGTGCCCATCCAGATGGGCCCTCTGGGCACAGGATTTTCCCCATCAGCACACCCAGGCTGAAGCCAGCGCCCCATTCCTGGTATGGGAAAGCCAAGGGCAGAGCTCCTCCCGACCTCCATTGGGAGGAATGGAGAAGTTTGTTCCAAAGCTCTGGATATGTTCAGCCACATCTGCCAGAGCAGCTTGCGCCACCGGGAACAGGAATGAGCAGCTGTGGTTTCCCGTTTCTGTTTGGGTTTGTGGCTTTGTTGGTTCACCCTCCTGGATTTCCCTGTGCAGGGGTCCTGCACAGGATGCACACACAGCAAATAAGGGCTTATCCTTCAAAACTGAGCACATCCAGCTGCCTGGATGAGACAGGAGAGAAGATGAGGTTTACCCAAGTGGGAAAATTCCGGCCCCTCATGGGGTGGCATCAGGCTGGACCCGGCCGTGGTGTCCAGCCTCCGTTGCAGGTGCAGAGCTCTCCCAGCACCCAGAGGCTGGCACACCTGCTCAGTGCTTTAGATTCTACCAGGGCACTCATGGAAGGAATATTTAGGGGGAAAAAAGCAAATTTGTCATGCAGAGATGCTCCTGAGTGACTCCCCAAGCCCTGGCAGCCCTGCAGCCCGGCTGTACCGGATCTGGGCAGCGTCCCGGCACAGCTCCACATTGGGTCTCCTTGTGCGCTCATCCAGCCGGGTCTGAGCCACCTTTAACTGAACCTCTTTGTCCCTTATGGTCTTCTGGATGACTTGGATCTTCGTCTCGATCTGGAAGATTTCCTGCCGTGTCTGGGGTGAAACAGAGACACGGGTATCAGTGAAAAGATACCTTCTCAAGTGATCCCATCATTCCCTTTTCTCTGTTTGTGCATAAAAAACCCAAGTTCAATAAGCAGCCCCTGGGCTCAGGCCACCGTTGCTCTGCCACATCAAGGCACAGATCCAGCAGAGTTTTCAGGGAAAATGTCTTTGCTCTTGCTGTCACATCAGAGATTTAGGAGCAGAGGAGGTTTAGGAGCAGTGATGGATGTGTCAAATTACCAGCTTCCCAAAATTGCTGCTTGCAAGAACTGATCATCCATCAGCTAACAGAGGGAAAGGTTTTACCGGCTCCTCATATAAGGATGTGGCATCAGCCCCCAGTGCTGCAAACTTAACCAGTCTGAGGCCTTGCCAGGGAGCTTTCCATGAGTCCCACTGGCCCGAGGCAGGTCCCATCACTGATCTGGCAGAGCAGGGCAGGGAGCCCACGGATAACTGCCCATCCCTCGGGAGGAAGTTGAGTGGCAGCGGCAGCGCCAGGGCGGGGTCGGGTACCTTGGCCAGGTGTGTCTGGATCTTGCTCTTGGCGTTGGCGGTCTCGGTGATGCGGCTGGTGAAGGCGTCGTTGACTGTGCTGAA
>NW_008237536.1:485422-490288 GCF_000691975.1 Corvus brachyrhynchos
TGAACTGCCGCCACATCTCGTCGGCCGTGCCCATGAGGAGGCTCTCGGTGCTCGCGCGCAGCTTGGCCGAGGTCGCGCGCGCGCTCTGCGAGCGGAAGATGTTGTTGTCCGTGAACCTGGCCCACGTCTCTGGCACCGAGACCCTGCGGGAGGAGAGGACAGGCCCTTGGCAAACCCACGCTGCTGAGCCTGGGTGGAGATTGATGCAAATGAAATCTGCGCCCTTAATTAAATTACATGGAAGTGAAACATCTGGACCCCGTTTGTTTGATGATATTTATCAAATGAGGGCATGTTCATGAAGACAGCTTGTGAAAGCTCAGACAAACAAAAGATTGTCCCATAAAAAACAGAGATTCCAGTCAGAGCTCCTATTTACACCTTCGAGGCATTAAGAGCCAAGGAGTTCCCAGCCCCACGAGGACACACACATCACAATTCAGTCAATTCCTTTTGCTCACAGCCCATCTCAGTCTCCCACTAAACCGAACAAGCTTTAGATCCCACTCCGTTCCCTGTCTGTGCATTTGGGATGAAGTTCCTGCCTGTGCAGTAGTCCAGAACAAGGTCAACAAAGGACTTAAATACCACATAAGCTCCATTTAAAACCTGCTGATTCTCGGCACATTTTACCCTCCTCTGAATTTTAGCCTCAATCCTTTGCAATCCATTTGCCTGTTTAAATGTGTCTGAGCTCTACTGTGAATAATTATTCAAACTATTAAAAAAACGGTATCAATCTGTGCCTCTCCATAAACCTCATGGGTGTGTGTGAGCAGATTTATTCTCTCAGCCCTTTGCCACTTAGGGCATCTCTCTGTGAGTGCTGGGTTAGGTCACTGTTCATTTACTGCAGAGCCAAAGCTGAATTCCTCGCACTCAAAGGCAGCTGAACTCTGTTGCAGGACCATGCTCTCACTTCTTTATTTTCTGGGTCATTTCGGCTCCCTGCCAGGCCCTCTCCATGCAGGGGTGAGCCCCCAGACTTTCCATCAGTGAGGAGCACTCAGGCAAGCACTGACACATCTTTGAAAATATGCATGAACTTAATGAGCTGTGCAGAGGTGCTGGGCTGAATTTGTTTGCAGATTAAGCTCTGAGCCCTGATCTAATGTTTAATTAGCTCGGGCTCGCTTTCGCCTGCCGGGTGCTCAGCATCCATCTGAAAGCAGAGGGTTCTTCTCCGCCTGGAGAGACCAGAGGGAAACGAGCCCTGGAGGTGGGTGTCTCCAGGAGGGATGGATGTGCCTTCAGAGTGGGCCAGGAAATCCCAGCTCCCTGCCCGGGACAGGGTCTGTGCCCGCCAGGGCCCCCCGTGCTCACGTGGCATCGACCCTCTCCACGCCTTTGTAGTAGTGGATGCCTCTGGAGGTGTTCTTCAGCTGGTAGCACTTGCTGTCGATGTGGTGGCCCATCTGTTTGTCAGCCAGGTCCTTCTCCAGCTCCTGCCGGGCCTCCTTGTTGCACCTGGAACACACAAAGTGCAGGCCTCAGTCGGGATGGAGGCGTGGGATGGTTTCCTGCCCATCCCATTCCCCTGCAGCTCCCGGAGCATCCCTGCCTGCCTCCCGTGGAGCCTGCAGGGCTTTGACCGCAGGGATCTGCTGGGGGCCATGGCACAGCTGCACATCAGCCCTGCAGCAGGGGCCCAGAGCCCTCCTTACATGAGCTGGCAATTCACCGTGTCCAGGCACTGCTGTAACCTCTCCCGGCAGGACCTGATGGTCTTGATTTCCTGGGCGAAGGCAGAACAGACCCCATCAGCCTCGGTGCTCAGACATCGGGGGCACTGCTCCCCTCGGGCCTCTCCAGCCTCGCACACAGCGAGGGCTCCCCTTTCCCCCACAGCAAACAGGGGCTGCAGGAAGGGCCCCCCAGCCCCAGTGCTTGTGTAGCTGAGCCATGGCCAGGCACCAGCAGGGGACAGGAGGGGGCTGTGGCCATGGCCAAGGTCTCTGAAATCACTTCCAGGGTGGATTCCCGAGTTTTTTCATCTTGACATCAATGGCCAGGGCTGCTTGGTTCCATCACAGGGAGACAGAGCCAGATCCTGACCTGATGTGAACAGGCACAGTGATACCCTGGGCCAGCAGTGCCACGCATCCCCATCCCCAGTCCCAGGGCATTTTCCTCCCCACAAGAAATCCCATCCATATGGGACAAGAGGACTTTGGTGTAAATCCCCAGTCAGTTCTAGGCAGGGTTCAGCTCCCCTGGAGGAAGGCTCGTGCTGCTCTCGGCTCCCTTGACTCCAGCACAAGCCTATTGCCCCCGTGAAGGTTTCCAGAGGCTGGTGAGCAGTGCTCCAAACCCAGGGATTTTCAATCCTCCTGTCTGCAGGAGCCAGCTGAAAGCACAGCCTAAATGCATCCCAAACACTTAAAAACCCAAATGGCATTATGGAGATACCAGCTCTGATAAATTTCCTAAACCCTCAGGACTTTTAAATTAATCATTTAAATTTTCAGGGCCTGACTCATAACAAAACATCTTCTAAGAGAGCAGTGACTTCACAGGCCCAGGGGCTGCAATTTCCTTCCCAGTTTTGTGAGGCTTTTGCAGTGATTCTGTTTCGCTGTACCCTGCATTAGGATCCCATTTGCTGTGCCAGCTCTCCTCATGTTTGCTTTTAATTCATGATTTAAAGCAGCCTAGATAAAGGCAGGCAGGAGTGCAGGTTTCTATGATTTCTATCAAATCCATTGCCTGAGCACACAGAGTGTCAGTCCTGCTGCAGCCACACTGCCCTGAGCAGAGCAGAGCTGGGGGAAGTGGAATGAGTACCTTTTATTAGCCCAGCTAATATAGCTGGGGAAAGCAGACGAGCTCAGGCACACCCTGCCCTCTCCATCTGCGTGTGTGTGTAATATATAGAATGTGCTATAGATACAGAGACAGATCAGATAAATAAACAGAGGTCTGTGCTGGCAGGACTCTGAAAGGCAGGGCCACCTCACAGACTCCTCAAAGAGGGACAGAGGACCCTGATAAGCCACACAAACCCGGCTGGTTTCCAGCTCTTCCCTCCTCTCCCATGGACACGCTGCTGAGTGGGAACACCAGCCCCTGCCCCAGCAGGTTTGGAGAGTTGAAGAATTTAGCACCTCACCAGCGCTGAAGAGCCAGTGAGGGAACAGGGCTGCCAAACTTGTTCAGGGGAGTTTAGGTAAAAATAACTTTGGCACACGATGTGTGCTGCCAAACTTACTGTGATGAGCTGTTTCTCCACGTCGTCATTGACCAGGTCGATGCCCATCCTCTTCTCCCGATTGAGCAAACACTTGTGAGCGACCTGGTGGGGACATGTCATGACATCAGTGCTGGCTGCAGGGGCAGGGCTCCCTGCAGGGACAGTGCCCATGTCAGGGAATGCAGGAAAAGAAAATTCCGGTGGGCACAGGGATGGCAGCCTGGGAAAAGCTGCCCGAGGCAGCTGGGTGAGCTGACAGCAGCAGCCAAGTGCAACTTCAGCACGGAACCAGTGGGAGGGAGCCCGCGTGTCCCTGGGCCACCACAGCTGAATGCAGGGACCTGTGTCAGGCTCGCTGTCGACCTCCCCAGAGCCTCGTAGTAAGACATGGCCTTCTGTGTCCCAAACCGGGATTTTGGATAGGGAAATACTTGGTTAAACAAACACTGCAGTGATGTGCTCAGCATGTGCTGGAGGGGAACGCAGCAGATGCAGGGGATTTGTTTACCACTGACTCAACTAATGGGCTCTCCATGAAAACTTTCCAGTGTTACAGAGCTGGGATGAACTTTATGAGAGGTTTGAGTGGCTGCAGATGTTTGGGCTGGGGGCTGCAGGGTCCCTACCTGGAAGGGGCCCTCGGTGTCGGCCAAGGCTCTCTCCAGCCGTTTCTGCATGTCCATCAGGGAATTGGTCTCCCTGATCATGGCATCCAGCTCGATGCAGAGCTCGGATTTCCAGTACTCTATGTCATTGACGCGCTCTCCCAGGTTCTTGGTGCTCTCCCCTTGGGTCCTCTTGGCCTGCTGGTACACGTCCTTGATGGTGCGGGTCAGGTCAGCCCGCAGGCGCTCTGCGTTGTGCCGGGTGGTCTCCGACTCCTTGTAGTTGGTCATGTTGGACCTGTGCCAGTCATCCAGCGAGTGCCGGCTGAAGACACCGTTGGGTCTCTCGGAAATAAAAGGAACTATCTTGGTGGGGGGAAGCCCCGGGAAGCTTTCAGTGAGGGGAGACAAGGTTGGGTTGAGGGCAGCTGCTTTGTAGTAGGAGTTGGGCATCCATGGCATGCTGAAGCTCTCAGGATGGTAGGGAATGCGGTTCTTGTAGCTGGTGGTCATGGTGTTGGTGGCCGGCAGGACCTTGGGAGGTGGTGGCCGTGGCTGGTTAAACTTGGCTTTTAAGGGATAGCCGTAGAGTTCCATCCTGGAATGCAGCTGGTGCGGGTCCTGCACAAAGGAGGCAGAGGAAAACTGCACTCAGAGAGTTCCTGTCCTTGTGGCACCTCTTACAGCAGCACCCGACTTGTGATGGGACCAGCCCTGCCTGGGGCACCCACACAGCCCCTAAATCTGAAGGTAAATCCCCCCTGACAGCATCCCAAGCATTTGGATAGGGAGGGATTTGATACCAGCTTTGTCCTTGGTATCTTGTGTCAGGTCTTGAAATGAGGAGAGAAACAAATCACGGCTGCTAAAGAGGATGACAGATCTCACACCTTTGTTTTCCTTAATTCTTTATTTCCTATTATTCCTTCATTTTCCCTGTCAATCTAATGACCTCCCCTGAGAGGGTGGGCAGGCCCTGGCACAGGGTGCCCAGAGCAGCTGTGGCTGCCCCTGGATCCCTGGCAATGCCCAAGGCCAGGTTGGACACTGGGGCTTGGAGCAGCCTGGGAC
>NW_008237536.1:490610-501486 GCF_000691975.1 Corvus brachyrhynchos
GGGGTGGGCAGCGGGACACTCGCAGCCTCAAATTCAGCACAAAAGCTTTCACAGGTGTGACTGGCTCCGAGTCAGTTTGGCAGAACCGAGGATGAGAAGTCTGTGCTCAGCTCCAGCAAACGCCCCTGCGAGTGCTGTTCCCACAAACCCGTCACTCCAGCCCTTCTGTCCCTGCTGGGGACAGGCCACTGCCATTCCCTGTCTCCATGCCACTTACTGATACCTGGGGAGCAGCAGCTGGAGAGGGGGAGATGCTTTCCCTGGCTCCCACCCCTGCGAATAAATCCTTCCCCTTCAGCCACTGACAGACAAGCGTTTAAGGAAGAAAAAAGCCTTGGGAATGGACTGGATTACTTTTCCACACACTTCCAGCTGAAATAAATGCCCCTGTGTCCCCTTTGGGATAAGCCATGCCAGGATGAGAGGTTCCAGTCCCCGTGGACACGGGCACACCCCAGGAGCTGCTGAGCGCCCAGTCTGGGGTATGGGGGGATGGAGGAGGGTTGGGGCTGAGGGCAGTACCGGCTGTGCTGGTGGTCCCTCCCCGTCAGGCACAGCTCCCCCCTGGCTGCGAGTGTGGGGAGAGCTCAGGGCTGGGGGTGCCTGGGGGTGCTGCTGCTCATCACTGGGTGCTGTGGTGGTGCTGGCACTGCCCGGCTCTGCCCGGACCCGAGGGGCAGCACTGGCACAGGGCCCCGTTGCTATGGACGGGGGGTTCCGTGGCCAGTGACTGTGTTCTGGGGGGGCTCTGTGACAGTGCCCGGGCTCTGTGACCCGTCCTGGCCATTGACCCGCCCTGTAATGGCCACAGCAATGGCTGTTGGGCAACACAGCGTGCTGGGTGGGCAACCTGGGGCCAGCAAACACCTCCCAGGGCATCCCAGTTCCTGCCCTAAACCTCCTTCCCTGCTGGGCAGCTTTGTGCAGCCCCTGGGCAAGCAGGGGCAGGTGTTGAGTGGCAGGGTAATGCTCGTGGCCACCTGGTTTAGGTGCAGGTTGCCCTGCAAGGAGCATGATCCTTATGGGTCCCTTCCAGCCTGGGATATTTTATGGTCCTATGAACTCAGGGCTCTCAGTGGACAGCCCGGTGCCACCCTGGGCAACCCAGTGTCCTCACTGGTGCTCCTGGGCCAGCCAGAGCCTCCCTGGGTGGGTGGGTGCCCCAGAGTGGGGGTGCTGGCACCCCAGTGAGATGTCCCAGGAGCCCCTCCCAGCACCAGGGTGACAAGCAGCAGTCACCCAGTGACACTGGGAATACTTCTGGGAATGCTTTCCCGGTTATCTCTGGCTCTAGCCTGGGAACAGGCAGACAGGAGGAGCTGGGTAGGGATGTTGGGGGTGAGCCCAGGCACTCCAGCTCATCCAAGGGGGTCTCTCCCCAGCTTTTGGGAACACCATTCAGCTCTGCTGTGGCAGCTTCCATGTCTCACTTCATCCACAGGAATATTTTCATTTTCCTCATTTCCCAGCTGTGTCCACGGCTCATCAAGTACCCAGGCTGGTGATTCTGCCCTCTCTCAGCCACCTCAGTTTCTCCTGATTCTCCCAACTCCTGCACCTGCACACTGGGACTGCACTGAGGGGTTTCCCAGGTCCTGGTGGTGCAGTGACCCCCTGGCCCCCCCTCCTGGGCTGGGCTCCCTGGGCAGCTCTGCCCCTTGCCAAGGAGTGACGGAAAATGAAACCCAAAGTGCTTCGTGTACACAGAATGCAGCACATCTTCATTTCCCTTCTAGCGCACGTCCTGCTTCAGCCGGGTGAGGAATCAGCTTCATCCACCTGAAACAAAACATTCAGCGCCTAAGTTGGTTTTCCTACAGCCAAACCAGATAACATAATTGCAGTGAAAGCCAGCCAAGCCCTGTCCCCCAGCAGGACACCAGCCCAGCTCTCTGCTCCCTGCACGCTCCCAGCTCCAGCTCGGCTCTCACGCCCTGCCCGTGGCTAATTCTGTTCAGATGAATCACTGCCCGACCAGGGACACCACTGATTGTGGGAGGCAACCACAGGGCTTTTGAAGTAATTGCAAAATTAGGCAATAATAATTTGATAATGCTGTAAATGGCCCACGGTGCACAGTGAAGCCCAGGCAGGACCCTCCGGAGCAGCGCCACAAGCACAGGGACAGTGGGGACGTCGCAGTGGGCCCAGCTTTGGCCCCACCAGAATCACAGAATATCCTGGGCTGGAAGGGACCCACAGGGATCACCCAGTGCAGCTCCTGGCCCTGCCCAGACACCCCAAATCCCACCCTGGGCATCCCTGGCAGCGCTGTCCCAACGCTCCTGGAGCTCTGGCAGCCTCGGGGCCGTGCCCATTCCCTGGGGAGCCTGGGCAGTGCCCAGCACCCTCTGGGGGAACAATCTATTCCTAAAATCCAACCTAGACCTCCTCTCACACATCCTAAAAGCTGCAAAGATGAGGAGGAGAATTGGCACAGGTAAAACAGTCAAACACCACAAGTGCCTCTCAAGTAGCGGCCAAGTGCACACAGTCTGTGATCCAAAATCCCAAATCTCTGAGTGCCCCAGTGAATTAAACAGGCTCTTTACACCCCCACCATTTATTCTAGTAATTAAACCTGGTTCCTTAATTCTGACTACAACTCCAACAGCTGCAGCATCACTAAAATTACAAATTGTCCCCACCCAGCTGTGCTGGGCCACATCCAGTTCGGGTGGACACGTGAGGACACAGCTTGTGCTGAAGCCTCAACCAGTTTAGCTCAGAATAAAAGAACAAAACCATGTGAGCTGATGGGAAGCAGAGGTGCCAGTTCTCAGCACGGCAGCCCAGGCTGGCCAGGCTGACCAAACTGGAATTTCAAGGGATACATTTGGATACCTGAGTACAAAATCTACTGCCAAGAGCTGTTGATCTTTGTGTCACAGCTCTACATTCTGGCTGTCTATTAATACAGCATTACACTGGGTCAGGAGCTGCCCTGCTGAAAATACCCAGACCCAGATCCTTTATAGCATCCCCTGTGAGCCTGCACGTACCCAGAACAGCCCAGTCACAGTCTTACTCACGTTTGAATGTTCCTCTGTCTCCCATAAATGCTGCACCTGCCTGAAAGGGATCCACTGTTTATTTATGGAACCACAGAACCCCAGAGCGGGTTGGGTTGGGAGAGAGCTTGGAGCACCCTGGGACAGTGGAAGGTGTCCCTGCCCATGGCAGGGGTGGGATGAGATGGGCTTTAGGTTTCCTCCCAACCCAAACCATTCCATGATTCTCTGAGATGATTTTCACCTCTGAAATGAGGCTCTTAAGAGAGAGAAAAAGCAATGAAGAGATCAAAAGTAAACCAAAAGTAGACCAAAAGTAGGCTGGCAACTGAATTATTCAGTCTAACCAGAGTAGTATTTGACTGAGCTTTCCAAACAATAAATGTGGCATGAATAAATCACCACAAATCCCCCCCTGAGCTCTTGTGATGAGTCACAACCAACAAACCACAGATGCTCAGGGCAGGCTCTGCTCATCGCCAAGGTTAAGCCTGGGATCACTCCTGTAATTACAGCACTGGTGACCTCAGAAGATGTCATCATTTACTGGTGATGTTCTCAGCAGTGCCCAGGAACCATCAGAAATAAAAAACTGAGTTCAGGGAGAGCCTCCCTGCAGCCTCTTCAACCCCCCCTGGGCTGAGGGAGCTCTGGGCTTTGCCCTCTGCCTTGGTGGCACTGCACAGTCCAGGGCAGTGGGGAAGGCGTGCTCTGAACTGCATCCAACAAACAGAGGGGCTCTCACACCCTAAAATCACCCAGCTGCACAAACCAACAGGTGTGGGAGCAGGAGGAGACAGCTCCGTGCACCCCTGGACTCACAGCCACACAAAGGGTGCAGATGTTGGCCTGAGAGGTGAACGCAGCCCAGAGCAGGGGGTGCAGAGCCTCCACCACAGCGCTGCCCCTGGGATCTGACAGGGGAGAGCCCGGGCGAGTTTGGCCCTTCCAGCCAAGCTCACACAAGGTCACAGTTTGGGGTCACATCCTTGGCACACAGAAAAGGCCTCGTGAAACCATCCCCAGCTATTTTCCTTTGTAGGTCCCACCTTGCTGTAGCCCTTGATCACCAAACCTTCCACCCACCCTGGGGCTGACTCCTTCCCAAGGGCAGGCAGAAACTGCTCCGATAACTGATGGAGGAGAAAAAGGGAAATGAAACCAGTTTCTCTACATTTACCTTGAAATATCCCACCTGTGAAAGCGTTTAACCATGTGCTGTTTATTAACATCAGCCCCATTATTTCAGGGCAGTTTAAACACAGAATTTAAAACTGAGCCCCAGCATCTGAGGTCTCGGAGTAGCAGTGGATGGCTCTGGTGATTGATGCTGCACACACGCTTTTGTGCTCAGCTGCAGTGAGTTATTGGTGGCCTCTCCTTGCCTTACACACTCCTCATTTCAGAGCCAGATGTGAAATCAATTAACACACTGAGAGGGCTCTCTTTAAGTCTGTGGGGCTTTTTATAGGTTACTGTTTATTTCTGGACCTCCTTTCTTGAGGTGAGTTTTGGCAGACAGCCCCAGGGCTGGTTTATGTCATGACTGGCCATTGTTTAAAGTTTTTTATTGCTTTGGCAAAGGGCTTGCATTGGAAAAGGGAGGCAGAGTTACTCTGGTTTTTTTCCTGTCATAGTACTCAGGCTGTGATTCCACAGACAGCAAAAGGATCAAAACGTCTGCAGAGCTGATAGGAACAACCTCAGCCCCTGCTCCTCAGGAAATAGTGAGGGCTGAACACAATCCTGGTGTGGAAGGGCCCAGAAAGCTCCTCTGGAAAAAACCCAAACCAGCACTCATGGAAATTGCTTTAAAAAGAAAGAAAGAAAAAAATCACAGAATGGTTTGAGTTGGAAGGGACCATAAAGATCCCCTAGTCCCAACCCCCAAAAATCTCTCCCCTCACTTTTCAGCTCCCCATGAGCACAGCCCAGGTGCTCCCTCCATGGGCATCCCAACACCCTTCCCCAGCAGGGGATTTGGGAGGGGGGATGTGCCCTGAGCTGTCCCCTGGCACAAGCAGGGGATGTTCCACGTCCTTTTGGTGCCGCTCAGGACATGCATCCCCGTGGCAGAGGGTAGAACTGGATGAGCTCTGAGGTCCCTCCCAACCCAAGTCTTTCTGGGATTCTGCAATGTGCCCGGGGGACCTCAGAGGCTGCAGCCAAAACACAACAATTTAAATTCCAGCTGCTTTTACTTCAGCTTCCCAAAATCCAGGTGGCCTCGGGTGGTTTGTCCCTCACAGCAAACCAAGTGCTTGTGAGCAGAGTTGGCTTAGAACCCCGCCCAGGCTGCGCTTGCCTGATGTGAACCCCTCCACAGAGGGATCCCCTACAGAGCTGCTGCTGCTACCGATGAAGCAGTAATTCCACATTTCAGCATCACTCATTATTTGGGATCACCTGAGGGATTGTCTAACTCCAGACAGCATTTCCTTTGATCAGATTTGGCCCTGAGAGCCCTGATAAGCCCAAAGCCTGTGTATTTAAGAGATGTTTTGATTTGTGATATGAAAAACTCCAACTACCCTTAGGTGCTGAATAAGGACAGCAAAGCAGCCGGGCTCACCTGCCCGAATACTCAGCTGGAATGAGAGCCTGGATCTGAACTGTCCTTTCCTTTTGGAGAATTTGCTTTTCTTACCATGGAGGATGCCTGCCCCCCATGGCTGCCCCAGCCCCAGCCAGGAGGCCAGGCTGGATGCCCCATGGAAATGGGGGCTGGCTCTGGCTGCACTCCCAGCCCAGCCCTGAGCTCCGGCTGTGGGGCTGGGGACAGCGGTGGTCTCTGCGTTCCGAGCGGCAGCAGCGCTGGGCTGAGGAGCACGGAGGATGTTTATCCTCCAAAACAAAGGGAAACCATTCCCATGTCGAGCTGAAAAATAATTAAGACAGCTGCGATCAGATCAGATCCTGCAAAAGACTTGGTATCATTTGTCAGGGTTTTTTGCTAGAAAGGGCAGATCAGATTTCCCAATAAAGGCCCTTTTCCTCCCGCTGCCAGCGCCGTTCCTGTGCATCTGTCCCTCCCTGTGACACTCCAGCAGGAGGAGAGGCTCTTCTCTGCCCTGCCCTGCCACAGACCTTTAGAAGGATCACTAACATTTCATTACATAAATATTTTGCTGATACTTTCTCTCATATTACACGACATTTTTATCCCTGGAGCCCTGCGCCCACTCAGCCAGATAGAGCACGCGCTGCCTGCTCATGGAAACGGAAAGCAGGGATGAAGCCATGGGCTTCTCCCTCTGGAAGTGACAAATCTTTTCAAGGAGTTTAAGCAAAGGATGTTTTCTGATTGTATCCTGAGCTGCCTGCAGGAAAAGGTTAATTCTGGCATGTTTTGGAGAGATGGATGTCCCTCAGACTAACAGGAAAGGATGAAAATCTTTGAGGTCTCTCCTTCATAAAGATTTGCTCCAATTTCGAGGTTTGAGCCAGGATTTTCACCTGCATCCCCAAAAGTGATGTGCCAGCCTCTGTTTTTCTCCAGATACCTTGGTTTCTTCCTAAATTTTGCCTTACACAATCATAATCCAAGGCACAGGCACGGCACCAGGCCTGTGACAGAGGGGGTGAGGAGCACCAGGCTGGGCTTTCCCAGTACCACCCACAGGCCTGGCAAAGACGGACTCGGACAGGGGTGTCCTGCAGCAGAAATTCATCACACAAAGGAGCCTGACAGTGGGCAGGGGGGCCCTGGAACATGATCCACCTTCAGCCATCAGTGCACAGAGCAAAACAAACCACCCTGACTGCACCTTGGAACAATGAGAGCAGATAAAACCCGATAAAGACAGTGCAGCAAATAATGACCAGCAGACATTTGCAATGTATCACAAAAGCAGGAAAAGCACACCAGGAAATCTGCCTTTTCCCACAGTTTTTGGAGAAATTATTTAATTATCTGCTTGCCCTGATCATCTTCAGTCACCAACAATTCTGGGATCATGGAATGGTTCGGGTTGGAAGGGACCCCAAAGCCCATCCATTCCCACCCCTGCCATGGCAGGGACACCTCCCACTGTCCCAGGCTGCTCCAAGCCCCAATGTCCAGCCTGGCCTTGGGCACTGCCAGGGATCCAGGGGCAGCCACAGCTGCTCTGGGCACCCTGTGCCAGGGCCTGCCCACCCTCACAGGGAACAATTCCTTCCCAATATCCCATCCATCCCTGCCCTCTGGCAGTGGGAGCCATTCCCTGTGTCCTGTCCCTCCATCCCCTGTCCCAAGTCTCTCTCCAGCTCTCCCGGAGCCCCTTTAGGCACTGGAAGGACTCGGCACACAGCGTGGGCTCACAGAGGTGTGCCTGAATCTTATCCCATGGGAAGTCTTTTCCCTCGTGTGTCTGTGGAGGGTTTATCCCTCAGAAAGTGCAAGAAACAGGACGGAGCCAACTGGGCCAGTCCAGTCCTTCCCACACTGCAGTTCCGGCCTGAGCTCCCCTCCTTGGCTTGGTCTGCCACAAACAAGCACAAAAAGGTTTTGGGTTTGCAGCCTGGTGGAGCTCACATTTTCCCACCTGATTATTTTCTCCTCTTTCCGGAGGGCGAGGTTCAGCTCCTGGGGGCTGCTCAGGGGTTGGCTGAGGGATCTTTCCGATCTGGGGGTTCGTGGTTTCGTTACACCCACCGGGAGTTTTATTTGAGAGGGGCCCAAAGCACAGAGTAAGTCATTGGCCAAGCCCAGTGGGTTTTGCCTGGTTTTAGACTAACATTTTTCAACCCACCTGAATATATAAATCATCTCAGTTTTAAAGCTGGGCTACAAAACAGAGCCAGTTCATTCACTTGCTTATACATTTAATACCATCATGGCAGGCAGTGATTCTGCCCCAAAATTTCTTCTTTCCGCCTCCTGAGAGCTGAGGGAATCATCACAGCCAGCTCCCACGGGGACACTTTCCCAATGGACGTGGACTGGGACAAATGCCACCCTCCACCAGGCACATGCAGCACTCAAAATGCTGTTTTCAAACTAAAGATGCAATTTGGTAAAGCCAAAACCAGGATATTTGAGGTCTTGCTCATGAAAACCCTGGGGTGATGTTACTTAGTGCTGAGCATCTCCAGAGTCCAGTTACAGATTTCTGGGGAAAGCTCAGTCCAAATGTGACACTAAAGTTGCACAGAAAAGGCTTCCAAAAGCTCCAGGATGGATGTACCAGGAGCAGGGAGAAGCTGTAGGTACTGGGAAGGTGCAGCTGGAACCTCCAGGAGATGCTGAGCTCTCGGCTTCTGAGGCTGTTTATGAGTTGGGAAATTGAAATTCCACTGCCAGCTCTTACAGGAAGGAAATGGGGTGGAAGGAGCTGCCTGCACTGTCAGGTTTTATTGTTTCATCGGGACTTTCACAGAAGTTTGTGGTTTTCTTAAAGCCACAACTCTGGGGCTGTTTGAGAAACTCATCTCTCATGCCAAGATTCCTCTCTGAAGCTCCCACCTGCACAAAAAAGGTGACCCCAAAAGGGAAATATCCAAGTCAAAAGTGTTCAAATGGTGCAAAACTG
The DNA here is from genome assembly GCF_000691975.1 of Corvus brachyrhynchos. NCBI lineage: Eukaryota > Metazoa > Chordata > Aves > Passeriformes > Corvidae > Corvus > Corvus brachyrhynchos. The sequence goes on from NW_008237536.1 coordinate 499,135, forward strand.
AACTTTCTAGGGAAAAGGAGTGGGAATGCAGACTCCATCCCTCCAATCTCTTGCTGAACTTCATGGAGCCTGAGGTGCTTCAGCACGGCACTTTTCAAACTGGAAGAGATGGGAATAAGAGATTCCCTACCCAGACAAATCCCTCCAGCGTGGCGGCTCCAGATCCAGGATAACTCCCCCCAGAAGAGAGGCCACGCTGCCCAACCTCACTGTTCCCAAGGGATGCCTTTGCTTCTCTCCATGGGCACACAGAGCCTGCCTGGAGCGTCCCTCCCTGCCTGGAGCACGGCTCCGCTGGGCTGGGCTGGGCTGGGCAGGGCTGGCACAGGGGGAGGGACAGCAGTGACCTCCCCTGCCGGGGCCAGCAGGTCCCTGTGGAACAGCCCCATCCACCCCAGGAGCCCCTGGCCCGCTCCAGCCCCCTGCCCAAGGAGCAGCTCTGAGCAACCTCTGTGGGGTAGGATGCTCCAGGGACAATCACCCACGGTCAAAGCTAAACCCCATCACTTCCCAATTCCAGCCTATTTAGGGAAAGCACTCCTTGTTTCCCCCCAGCCCCTTTTCCTCCTGGCAGCATCCTGCCCTGCCATGGGGAAGGGCTATTCTTAGGGACATCTATTTTGGGTTGGAATGCTGGAATTAAGATCCTTCCTTCCTTTAAAGAAAATATGCCCGATGATATTTAAAAGCTTCAGCCCAGCTCGAAGGCTCAGCTCCGGCTGCTGAGTGAAGCAGATTTATTTGTTAGTTTAACATTTACCGGAGGCTGGGATGATCCCAGCTCCACCAGGACCACCCAACACACCCTCCAGAGGCTCTGGGAAGTCTGGGATATTCCCTTTAATGTGCCGAGGAGCTGCTTCGTGGGCTTTACTCATTCCCTCTCTTTTGGCATAGCTTTGAATCAGTTGTAAACAGATTTAGTAAAATATTTTCCATCAAAACCCTTTTTGACAGAAAACGGCTTTTGGACACAATGGAAACTTGTGGAGAAGAAAAATGAAAATAAAGCCTGCTCAGCTGTTGCTGGAAGCGTTTATTAGAAACAGAAAGTTGTTTTCCTCCTTGAAAGGTTTTGGGAAGGTGCTGCTGCCGTTTTCTCGAGGTGGACACAGGTTTGTCGTGGAATTGTCAGAAAAGTTCTCATTCCATTGTCACTCCTGGAGCAGGGATCACAATCCTCCCGGTCCTGGGAGGAGCCTGGGGATGGATCCTGGGCTCCTCCCCAAGGTCCATCCCCGGGATCTGAGCATCCCCCGCCCTCTGTTCCCGGCCGGCCAAGGGGGTGAATGGCTCAAGGAAGGGGCGTCATCCCAGCTTCCCTCTGAGTTATCTCCTGCTACATCTGACTCCAGGGAATAATTAACAGAGACAACGTCCTGGCTGGGAGCTGCAATTTCCACTGCCTGGGAAATCCTGACATGAAGGGAGAGATTGATTCTGATTCTGCACAAAAAGCTGGAATTCTTGTGTTTGCCAAGGAACATTTCCTCCCAGCTAGCGGTTTAGGGCCATTAGAGTGTTTCACTTCAGCGACTCTTCCCATTATTCCTGTCCCTCCTGTGCCTTTCCCAAATCCCACTGCACGTGTGTGGAGTGATACAATCTAGAAAGACAATAACACATGAAAATTTACGCTCTACATTACATGAAATTAATATAATGACAGAACAGAAACATTCTGCTCCTGCTGGAGTTTCTATACTGTCCAAACAAAATATTTCCAATTTTTTTTTTTTGCTGCTGGAAGATGTTGTTGGAATCAGCACATTTCTACTGCATGGCTCAGGTTCAATTAACCTGCTGGTTCATATGGAAATTATCCTGAGAATAACTTTTTAGTGGCTTTAAGATCTGAGATACTCCCATCCTACTCATCCCCACAACACTCCCACCCATCTTTTATCTGCTGCAGTTAAAATGCTGTGCCACAGGTAAGCAGCAAAGACAGAAACTCAGACCGTGTTTTTCCAACCTCATATTCCTGAAAGTTGGCACAAAAAAAGGCTCAGAGCAATTCCATCCCCCTTTGCTTCTCCAAGGGCTCCTCAGGATTAAATAACCAACTTCTGCTGGGTCTGATGGGCCAAGTCTCCCTTTCTCTATAGCAACAAAATACGGATTTGGCCTTTTGTGTGGCCTGACAGCGCTGGATGCAACAGGATGAGAAGTGGGAATGTGTGGATATAGAGACACACACCTCAAGGTCTTTGGAACACTGTGATTTCACAGGGAGATGTGGCGGCCACTTTCCAACAACAAAAACGCTCCTTTTTCCCAGCAGTGACCCCGAGCAGCGGTGCTGGGGTATCCTGACTGGCCGCTCCCTGGGGAGGGCCGGGCTCCTGGCTG
>NW_008237536.1:501634-506923 GCF_000691975.1 Corvus brachyrhynchos
TGGTGACTCACCAGGCACCAGGGAGCCCGGCAAACACGGCAGCAGCACAGAGCTGGGGAGCTTTGGCTCAGGAAAACCCCCTGGAATTCCAGTGCCATCACTCAAGGTAGACCTGAGCTAGAGCTCCGTGCTTGGACAGAGGAGGAGGAGGAGGAGGGGGAGGAAGAGGAGGAAATACTTTTTTCAAGCAAGCTCTTGGCATCCCCAAATGTGCCTTTTGAGGAGAACAGGAGGAAAGATAAATGTGAGCCCTGGCAAATCTGCAGGAACTGTGCGGGGCACGTGGCAGGGCCAGGAGCATCCCAGGGGGGATTTATGGCCCCATTTAGGAAAAAAATTAAACTGCCCTTATATAAAATAGTGTTCTGTGATGGCCACAGCCCTTTTTGCACCCTTCTTTGGCAGGAAGGTTCTTGGGAGCTCACAGAAAGGGGCTCGGCACCCACAGCACGGCCCAAGGATGCGGGCTGGCATCCAGAGCTAATCAGCTCTAATTGCACATTCCATTTGATTTAATTATGCTCTTGCTCTCCCTAATTCACTTCCACTCCCCTCTGCCATCCGCAGCAGGGCTGGGATTGCAGCAGGATCTCAATCCACACCATTTGGAGCTGCCTGAGGGGGCTGGACAGAAAGATTTGTGTGCAAGGCCTTTCCCACTGACTGAAAGGCAAACGGGGTAAAGAGGAGTCAGGAGCAAGAGGAACCCAGTCCCAAAACCAATGGGATTTTTTAGCATTGAGTTCAGCCCCAAGATTATCACTGATAACCAGGCTGGGTCTCATGGAGGGGAAAAGGCTCCATCAGGAATGGCAGAGGTGCCTTGGGCCCAGCCTTGCTCCATCAGAGCCTGGAGTTGGGTTTTCAGCTGACGGCACCAGGGCTTTCTGGGGGGCCTTTATGCAACACTCTGAAAACACCTTAAAAAAACCCTCCATAGATAAATAAGCAGGAAAAAAAACCCTACAGAGATAAAGTAAAAAAATTGTGAGCTTTCTTCTGACTTTACTTCTCCTCACCTGCCTCCAAATGATTTTCATTAAAACAGTTTCTAATGGAATAATATTCACATTTAACTAGCTCTGATTTTTCTGTAATTAATAATGTTATTCTGAGCGGCTGAGTCGAACTGTAGCAATCTCACCCTACCAGCACACACCATCCCTGCAACCAGCGCCCCAAAGCCAAGAGAATTCTCCCAGACAGAAGGGGGGGCAGTAATTGCAGTCTTATCTATTGTTATCAGCCTTGCACAAGTGATTTATTGGGGTAATCAAAGTTGGAGCCTGGGCATGACTCCCAGCCCCTCCTGTGTCACCAGGACAGTGCTGCCGGGGAGGTGACACTGTGGTGACGCTCCCAGCGTGGTGGCACTCCTGGCACAAGGCAAGGGCAGGGCTCAGGTGGCACCAGAGGCACCGGCACTCCCCGGGGAGCTCTCCCGCACTGGGATCGGGGATTCCGTACCCGCCAGGACCAGCCAGGACCAGCCCACGGAGCCGCCCTTCACCGGGGCAGGAACGACCTTGGCGGGGCCCTCCGGGCATCCAGACTGGGAGGGAGCATCTCAGTGTTGTGTCTGCAGTTCATTAGCCCTAAACCACTGTCCTGACGTGCTGGCAGCTTTATCTGATTCACCCCGGGGAGCCGCCCAGCTCCTCCTGACAGATCCGTGCTGCTGGAAACCAGGGTGAGCTGTCCCTGTCATCCCCAGCCCTGGTGCTGCAGGGCAGGAGCTCAGGATATCATGGAATTCCAGAATGGTTTGGGTTGGAAGGGACCTTAAAGATCATCCCATCCCACCCCTGCCAGGGGCAAGGACACCTCCCAGTGTCCCAGGCTGCTCCCAGCCCCAATGTCCAACCTGGCCTTGGGCACTGCCCCACCCTCACAGGGAAGGATTCCTTCCCAATATCCCATCCATCCCTGCCCTCTGCATCCAAAAAGGGCTGCAAGGAGATGAGGGATGGGAAGTCTTATTGAAGTTGAGTCTCATTTCTACAGGGCAGGGAAAGCTGGGACAGGTGGGATTCCTCTGGAATCCTGCTCCTGCAGGGCTGGGTGGATGAAACACCTTCCTCTTACAGGAGGGGATCCCAAAGTCCCTGGGCAGCCTCACACAGGACCGGGATCAGGGAAAGGACCTCGCTGGGTCCTTTGCTCACTGTTACTCTGAGCAGGTTTTTATTGCAGTGAAGGATGGAGGCCCCCCGGCCGCTCTGGGCCGAGCAGTTCCATGAGAGCACATCCAGGAAGGCCGGAGCTGGCACCTGCAGGAGCTGCCAAAACAAATGGCTGAATTATCCAACAGCTTCCTCCCTCGAGACACGGGCCAGGAACGGGAAAATCAGAGCCAAGGAGCCTGAGGTGAGGAGCAGCAGCCCTGCACAAACACAGGGCCTGCGCGGGGCTGGGACGCAGCACCTCTGGAATCACAGAAGTGTTTGGGCTGGAAGGGACCTTGATGCCCATCTGATTCCAACCCCTGCCGTGGGTTCCACTGCCCCAGGCTGCTCCAGCTCCTGACACCTGCTGATGTCCCACTGGAAGTTTGGTCTGGAATAACCACGTCCGTCCTGCCTGACTTCAGACACTTGGCTGAATAAGGAGAGAGTTCCCCGGGGACTGGGGAGTGGAACAGGGGCAGACACGGCCCCGGCGCTCTGCGTCCCCCCACGAACACACAGAGCCCCTGCAGTGCCACACAGTGCCCAGAGTGCCACACGCATCCCCGCAGTGCCACACAGGTCCCTGCAGTGCCACACACATCCCTGCAGTGCCACACAGTGCCTGCCGTGCCACACACATCCCAGCCCCCACGCCCACATCCAGTGCCCAGAGTGCCACACAGTGCCTGCAGTGCCACACACATCCCTGCAGTGCCACACAGTGCCCAGAGTGCCACACAGTGCCTGCAGTGCCACACACATCCCCGCAGTGCCACACAGGTCCCTGCAGTGCCACACACATCCCTGCAGTGCCACACAGTGCCCAGAGTGCCACACAGTGCCTGCAGTGCCACACACATCCCTGCAGTGCCACACAGTGCCCAGAGTGCCACACAGTGCCTGCAGTGCCACACACATCCCTGCAGTGCCACACAGTGCCCAGAGTGCCACACAGTGCCTGCAGTGCCACACACATCCCTGCAGTGCCACACAGTGCCCAGAGTGCCACACAGTGCCTGCAGTGCCACACACATCCCTGCAGTGCCACACAGTGCCCAGAGTGCCACACAGTGCCTGCAGTGCCACACACATCCCTGCAGTGCCACACAGTGCCCGCAGTGCCACACAGTGCCTGCAGTGCCACACACATCCCTGCAGTGCCACACAGTGCCCAGAGTGCCACACACATCCCTGCAGTGCCACACACATCCCCGCAGTGCCACACACATCCCCGCAGTGCCACACACATCCCTCTCCTCGTGCTCCACTCCATTTGCAAAGGAAAAGGAACATCCCACCGGCAGAGCCGGGAGCTGCGCTGTGGTTTGGGTTTCACTACAGGCTTTTTATAGCTTGCAGGGACACAAAGCTCTGTAACGCGAGAAGGTCGGGGTGAGGCTGCCAGGGCCACAACAAACGCTGCCTCTGAGAGCAGCTGAGCACGGAAACACAGCCCTGCCACCATCACCCATGGTGACACCGTCCCCAGCAGCCCTGGGGTGACACAGAGCCATCGCCCCAGGGAAAGACGCTTGTTCCCACTTATTCCTCATCTCTGTTCCAGTGAGGGGTCGCCCTCGTTCGTGTGCCCAGTCACGAGGAGCCCCCACACCCCGTTCTGGTGTCCAGCAGTGTCACACCAGGCACTGCAGTGGCTGCTCCCAAGTGCCAGGGCAGGGCTCGGGGGCTGCGCCTTCATTTCCACACCACAAAGCTCTTGGAAGGAGCTGCTGGCTCCACGGCTCTTTACCTTGGATTGCAGAGAGCATATTTGTGCTTGAGTCAATATGAAACTGATTGTTTGGGCAAGGAAAGAATTCAGACCCCAGATTCTGTTCCCCTCAATGCGAGGAAACTTTGGGGGGGAAAAAGCTTGGAAAAAAAATTTTATCCAAGTTAGTTGGAATCTGCAAGAAAAATGTGGAGACACAAGAACAAAACCCAAAGTGAGACATGAACTGGATGGAGCCTCTGAGCTGTTTGGGAGCAGCCTGGAATGGAAATGGTGAGGTGGCTGCAGGGGGGACCCAGGGATGTGTGTGCAGCCCACCCGGCTCTCCCTCCCTTTCCAAAGTGCTCATTCCCAAATCCTGCCCAAGCTGCACCAAGCGCTCCAGGAAGCCTCAAAGGCAAACAGGAAAAGCAGCAAGGGCTGAGTGGAGCCACGCTCCGACAGCACCTCCCACCCACCGCTCGCCCTCCGGGATGTTTCCGGAGCACCACGGAATCCTGGATAACCCAGCAGGGCTTCAGTGGCTCTGAAATGGCTGTGCCACAACAGAGCCTCGTTTGTCACACGCTGCTGACGAGTTTTCCATGAGCAAACCCAGGGATGCTCTCAGGGACAGCTCCTGAGACACAGCCCGGGTGTGGATCCAAAATTGTCTCCTGTGTTTCAGATCAGATTAAAAAAAAAAAACAAAGAAAAACCCCACTGAAAGACAATACCCAAGTGGGACACGGCCCCTGCCCTGGGCCCTCCCAAAGACAAGGCATCTTTCCCTGTCTCAGAGCAAAGGAACCAGCTCTGCCTCTCTCCAGAGCCACCCGAGGCTTGGGGACAACCAAGGAAAAGCAGGAGAAGTCACCCCACCAGTGACAGAACAACCCCAGACCCTCCTTCAAAAGGGGTTTAGGCACCAAGGAGCCTTTTTTCAGTTTGAGACACCCTTTTTTCTTTCAGGTCAATACAAAGTGGGAGTGCAGAGTGTTTGGTGCAGAAATCTCTTCAGCAAAGCAGAGGCAAGGACAGACGAGACACTTGGTGAGCCTGTGCCATTTGTCCCTTCTCCTCCTGTGCTCAGCGCCCGCTCCCAGATCAGTCCCTGCCACTCGGCCGGGCACAGCAGGAAAACCAAGCCCCCACGTTTCGGAGGGAGATTGCATTTCAGAGAGAAACCTCTGGCATTTGGCCCCAGGACCATACAGGGGATGAACGGGGTGGGCTGGGTGCTCACAGAGCCCCATCCAGGCCAGGCAGAGGGAGGGATCCACCCCCAGCCCGTGTCCCATGGACAGGGATGGATCCACCCCAGCCCGTGTCCCATGGACAGGGATGGATCCACACCCAGCCTGTGTCCCATAGAGAGGGATGGATCCACCTCCAGCCTGTGTCCCGGGG
>NW_008237536.1:508014-510568 GCF_000691975.1 Corvus brachyrhynchos
GTGTCCCATGGACAGGGATGGATCCACACCCAGCCCATGTCCCATGGACAGGGATGGATCCACCCCCAGCCTGTGTCCCATGGACAGGGATGGATCCACACCCAGCCCATGTCCCATGGACAGGGATGGATCCACCCCCAGCCTGTGTCCTCATCCCTGCTCCCCACAGGAGGCAGCTCAGCGGGACTGGCAATATTCCGTGCTGGGGAAGAGCGAGCATGCCGGGAGCTCCCATGAAGGCTCTGGCATGCTGGGATCAGTTCCCAATTCTCAGTCCAAAATATGTCTTCACATCAATGCTCGGGTGTGCCACAAAACACCAGTTATCTGCTGGGATGTGGGGCAGGGCCTGACTCCCCGGGAGTGTTTTCCTGTCCATTTTTATCCTCTATATGATGAGAGCTGAACTGCCCCACCGAGAGAATGGTGTGGAGCTGGCAGAGGGTCCCACAGCCCCCAGGAGATCCATCCCCCAAAAGCTGTGTCAGCACTGGGAGGGATGGGGAGCGGACGGACGGGAGGTGGCTCGCCTGGAATTCAGGCAATGTGGCAATCAGAAGTGGAGAACTGTGCTGCTCCAGGGAGGGGGAGGAAGAGTTTTCCAGGGCAAAAGTGCTTATTCATCACCAGAACTCTTCTGGAAATTGTCCAAAACGTGGCTGTTTGCAGAAGTGAAACCTCTCCACAGCCCTGGGAAAGGATTCTCCTCCCTGCAGGAGGTGGGAGCAGGGCAGACACACCCTGGGAATGTCCCTCCCAGGCAGGGCTCACTCTTTGCTGCTTCCTCAGAAAACTTGTACCAGTCCCAGCCTGTCCAGCTGCAGGAGGAGAAGCTGAGCTGTTGGGAGAAATCTCTTCCTCCAGTCCCTGTCCTGGGGTGCAGAGCCCGGGGAGCACAGCACAGCACATGGGACAGCTCAGAACTGTCACCAGGCTGCCCCTAGGGTGTCCCCAGCACCTGCAGCACTCCAGGAGCATGAGCACAGACGTGGGCAAGGCTCCAGGGTGGGATGGAGGGATCTGCATGAAAACAAGCAGTGGGAGGCCTTTTATCCCAGAGGGAGTCTGTGTGTGGAGCACACCAGCTGGAATGTTTTCCAGCAAACTGAGGGGCTGGAACAAAGCCAGGGCAGCCAGGAAAGTAATTTCCACTTTCTGTTTCACAATAATTGATCTGCCTCATTTGCAGTGCTGGAAGCAAAGGGCCTGGCCAAAATTTGCAGGGAAGTTCACTTCTGTGTGAAGTCTCACTCTGCCTCCTTCCAAATCCCACCCCTCCACCCCAGGCTGGAGGAACAGCTGGAACCTCTGCTCAGTGCTGGGAGCAGAGCAGGGGCTGGATCTGACCATGGTGGGTCCTCAAATTTGGAAAATGGAGCAGTTTAAGGTTAAAATCAGCACAAAGTCCATTGAGACCCAGAGCTGTTCTGCGTGGCCAAGCTGAGCGTGACCACACCGGGAACACACAGAGGAGTTCTGGCCACAATGTGGGGAGGAGTGTCTCATTGAACTTTGGCTTTAATTGAACCGATTTATTTCTCCCCCATAAAACAGATATATTAGTAAAAAGCGGTGCCTGGTTGGGCGTTCTGCTCTTGTTCCACTCCAAATCCCTGAGAAATGAGGAGGAATGGAAAAGCTCACCCAGGCTGGGGCTGAGGCCCTGGGTACCTCGAGGTGTCACAGGGAGCCCCAGCCTGAGCAGCTTCCCAGGAGGCACCAACCCTCTGTGCCCACACCCAGCACAGACTGGCACCGGGAACAGCCCAGTGCCACTGACCCCACAGAGCCCAGCCCAGCTGTGCCCACCCCAGACCAGGGAACTGACTCTGGGGCAGGGCAGGAACAGAGTCAGGCTCCTAAACCAACTGGTTTTACTCCAAAACATCTCTCATAGCTGGAAAACTTTTTTAAGAGTCAGGTAAAGGCTCCACCTGCCCTATTGCATCGCTCCAGGGACGGCAGGGTTCGCACAGCTGGGAGCACCAAGCTCTGAAATCCCCCTGCTCCCAGTGACCAGAAGCTCTCAGGGATCCACTTGGACCAACTTGTCCAAGCAGGATGTGTTTTTCCAAGCCAAAGCCTACACAAAACCGTCCTACAGTGGATTCTCCAAGCCTTTTCCAGCAGGAACCTTCCCCTGCCTGTCTCTTCCCAGCGTTGTGCAGAGGGCAGCAGCACGGCTGCTCTCACCCGGCTCCAAGGTCACACCGAGGTTACCACAAGGCTCCTCCAGCTCCTGCCCCACCCTTTTACAGCCTCAGCCCGTCATTCCCACACCCTCAGGCTCCGGGATCCTCCAGGGAGGAGAGCTCCCGGTGGAGGTGCTGACTCTGCGGAGCCGCAGCCCCGGCCATGCACAGCTGCACCTTTCCCTGCACACTCCGGGCACGGAGCGTGGGCTCAGCATCCCTGTTTATCCATCAGGGAGTGAATCAGCAGGTCTGGAGCCGCCTCGCTGGGATCAGCTCCCGTTGGGATGGATCTCTGTTATCAGCTCTGTTATTGCCATTGATCCACCCCAGGGAGCCTGGCCCAGGCCCAGGGCAGCCTT
>NW_008237536.1:510626-530363 GCF_000691975.1 Corvus brachyrhynchos
CCCACAGCCTCGGCTCTCAGCACAGCCGCTTCCAGCTCCCAGGGATCGATGCTGATTTAATTGGTGTAACATCTTCCAGGAAATGTGCTGCTGGAACCACGTGTGGGTGGAGAGAAAGCAGAGCACGGCTGGCCTTGGCTGCCATCCTGCTGTAAACCCCCCAGATTCAGGCTCAAACTCTTGGAGGGGAAAGAAGAGTGGCCAGGAGATTGAGGAGGGCATTGTGCCCCTGTGCCCCTGTGCTCAGGTGAGCCCCCACCTGCAGAGCTGCCCCAGCCCCAGGGCCCAGCACAGGGAGGAGCTGGAGCTGCTGGAGAGAGCCCAGAGGAGGCTCCAGGATGAGCAGAGGGATGGAGCAGCTCTGCTGGGAGGAAAGGCTGCGAGAGCTGGGGGTGTTCACCTGGAGAGAAGTCTTGGGGTGACCTCATTGTGACCTTGCAGGGCCTGAAGGGGCCAATGGGAAACCTGGAGAGAGGCATTTACAGGGGCCTGGAGTGACAGGACAAGGGGGAATGGCTCCCACTGCCAGAGGGCAGGGATGGATTGGGAATTGGGAATAATTGGGAATAAATCCTTCCCTGTGAGGGTGGGCAGGCCCTGGCACAGGGTGCCCAGAGGGGGCTGGAATTGATGTTCTTGAAGGTCCCTTCCAACCCAGCCCCTTCTGTGTTTTTCTGACTCTTTGATCTGCATGTTCTAGAGGAAGAGTTACTGATTTTCAGTGCTGTTGTTCCTAAACTCGACCTTTATGGATATTGCCAGTGCAGGGGAGGAATCCAAATGCCAGTGCTGAGGCAGCAGAGGCTGCAGGAGCAGGGAGGGCTCAGAGCCTGCAGCCAGCTTGGGGAGTCTGAGGAGCTGGCACAAAGCTGGGCTCTGTGGGACACGCCAGAGCAGTGGGGGCATTGTCCCGCTCCAGCAGCCTGGGGAACATGCCCGAGGTCATCCTGAGGCTTCAGGAAGAGCACTTTGAGGCGAGATAGAGATTTCTGGCCACATTTTGGAGGCTCCCCCTCAGAGCCGCAGGGCACAGCGAGCCAGGCTTTAACCCACTGCTCATCAGGATTGTTTTTCCTGCCTTTAAGGTGCAAGAGTTTAATCCCCCTGGATCCCAGACAAGTGACCCTGCAAGGCCCTGAATCTACCTGCAGAGCCTCCCAGGCATTATCAGCCCCACCTTCCTGCCCACAAGGCTTTTTCCCATCACAAAGATCTGGGAGTTTTTCCCCCACACGAGTCAGGGTTATCTCTCCATTAGTTGCTCTCCAAAGTGTCCCAAAATCCATAAATCCAATCTTCCAAACCAGCTCCTCTGAGCAGCACCACAGAGCAAAGCCCTGCAGGGTACCAGCCCAGAGCACTGCCAGGACCAGCCACACCTCTGGCCAGGGGCAGCAGCACAACTTCATGGAAAGTTTAAAAAGCTCCCACAGGCTTTGGAGAGCCACTCCTGACCTTTGGAACCTCCTCACCTGACACCCACAGCTGTCCTTCCTGTTGAGGCAGGGAGGGAACAGGACCTAGAGAGCTTTAACTCCTGAGAACAGCCCCAGAGCTCCTGCGAGCAGGATCAGACCTGGGGAGGTGGTTCAGGTGAAACAACACCCTGAGAAAGTCTCAGAGCACTTCAAAACTATGAGGTGAAGCCCTTTACCCAAATTCCATAGATGGGGAAAGAGAGGTGAAGTGAAATGTAGTGATTTGGACCTTTCACACGCAGCAATGAGTGGCCTGAGGACACCTCCCTGGTCACCAGCCTCCAGAGTTCATCACAAAATGCAGGCTCAGACCCCGCTGTGCTGCACCCCTGCCCTGCAGTGAGCCAGGGCAGTTTGTAGCAAGGGATCGATCCCCTGAGCACCCCGAGATCCCTGTGGGTGCTTCATGCCTGGATTGGGAACAGGCACACAGAGGCTCCCCCTGCCAGGGGCTCAGAGCTGCCTGCACACATCCTGCGGGTCCAGCGGGGATGTGCTGTGCTGCAATTGGAAGCAGATTCACAAAGAGAGCTGTGTTCAGGCACCCAGCTATAAATATTCCTCTTTGAAAAGGCATAACTGAAAAAATGTCTAAATGTCTATTTTTGCCTCCTCTGCTTCACCCACTCAAAACATTGACATCATACCAAGCTCCTACTGAGGCAGAGCCACTCCGAGAGCTGGAGCATCACAGCTGCTCCCAGCACAAATGCTGGGACAGGAAAAAAGCATCTTTGTGTCCTGGGAGGATGGAGCAGTGCCTGGGGAGGGGAATTCTTGCTTTGCCACTGCTCCGTGATCCCGATAGAAATGACTCAGCAAAGCCCAGGTCAGGCTGTCACGGCTTTGCCCTGGCTCAGCTGAGGGCCAGGACTCCTCCAAGATGCCTCCGGCAACCAGAGCTCAGCCTCAGCAGCCACACGTGGAGTGGTTTTCTCCAACAGAATCATGGAATAGTTTGGGTTGAGGGACCTTTAAAGCTCATGTGCTCCATGCAATGAGCAGGGACAATCTCCCTCTCTGTGGGAGTCAGGCCCTTTGAGCAGCCTGGGACCCCCTAGCACTCAGCACAGGTTTGGGAAGAGCTGTGAGGGATCAGAGAGCACCAGGCAGCAGCAGCAGCTCCATCACCCCGGCGTGTGCAGGTTCCCGAGGGGCAGGGAGGGCAGGCTGAGCACTGCTGTGGGGCCTGGCACCAGCCAAGACCCCGAGCAGCACTGGGCACGACTCCCTGTGAGCACTGGCAGCAGCTCAGCCCCTGCTGGGCTCCAGCACAGCCCTTCCCAGGGCAGGGCAAGGATGCTCCAGCCTGGAGCTGCTGCTGGCACAGGCCTGGCAGGGACACAAGAGCCACGTGGGGATTGCAGACACAGAGGGCTGAGAAATTCTGATCAGAGACACCCTGGTGTGAACTGGGCACCTCTTGGCTCTGGCACAGCAGCTCTGCCTTGTGCCTGCTGTGCTCACCATGGCTGTGACCAGGGATGGCGGCTGCCAGGGACAAATGCTCCAACTAAAGGCTCTGTTTGGGAGCTTAAAGCGCTGTGGGGACCCCACAGACCTGACCTAGGACTAGACCCAGCATGACCCCACCTGCTGCTGAGGGTCTGTCACCTTGTGCCAGTCCCCTCCAGCACGGCAGGTGTCCCACCCGGAGATGCTTTTCAAACACGTAGGGACACCTCTGCGACTGCTCAGGAACAGCTCTGGAGCAGAGTCTCTGCCCCAAACCCCTCAGCAGCTCCTGACCTTCCACCAGCCACGTCCCAGAGTGATACCAAACCCTCACTGGGGGTCCCCGAGTCACAGCAGCCCCACTGTCCCCAGCCTCCTGCCGCTCCCGGTGCTGGGATGTGTCTGCCCCCGCTCCCCCCTGCAGGAAATCAGCCCCTGCTGTGCTCAGCCCGGGCCTGGCTTGTGTCGGTGACAAGCTGAGCGTGTGGGGAGCTGGCAGGAGCGGCCCCTCCGTGCCACAGTGACCGAGGAGGTGCTGCCGCAGCTGCTCACAGGCAGAGTGGGGGCAGTTCCAGCCCCAGGAGATGCCCCACATCCCCCCATCCTCAGATCCCGACGTTCCCTTGTGCCACGTCCAGCGTTCTGCGGGTGCTGTGCCCCTGGACGCACTCGGGGCAGGATTCCTGTGCCAAGCTGGGCTGCCCAGCACTCTGGTGCCAAGCTGTGAACCCAGGGCAGGGCCCAGGGCACCTCTCTGGGCTGCTTTAGGGGATTCAGCCTCGCCTGGAACACAGAGCTCACCTGTGTGATGAGTCCTCAGCTCTGGGACCTCAGGGCTCCAAATATCAGTGAATGTTTCAGCTGGGGCTGAGCAGGGCCATCAGAGAATTTCACTGATGTACAAAAGGCATGAGTGACACCATTCTGTGATCTGCAGGTCTGGAGAGGTCCTTTAATCCTCAGCGACAGCAGAAAAGTCAACATTTCCCATAAAGTGAAGTTACTGAAAAAGTCATTTTAAGAATTAGCAAAGCCAGCACGTCTGGGGTTTGTTGGTGGTTTGTTTTTTGGGGTTTTTTCTCTTTTGCTTTCATTGTGTGTTTTCCCCCTTTTTTCCCACAAGTGCTTTTCAGAACACTTGGTTTTGCCTGTTTCCATTTTACTCTAATTTGTCCTGGAGAAGCAACACTTCAGCCTTCACTAGGCATGATGCATTTCCAACTACTTTTTAATGATAAAATTCCTCACTGCCTTGAAACTTTCAGACCCCTGGCCTGTTGCTGCAGGAAGCTGCACTGCCAGAACAATTCCAAGGCAGCTTCAAGATTCCTGAACTCCAGGCATGATCCAACTGCATCAAACTGACCGTGCTGCAGGGAAAATGAGAGCAAAATCAGCTCTTGTGAGGAAAAGGAGAGCAAAGAGCAGCCAATGACACCCCCATCAGTCCTGGAGCTGGCCAGGGACAGGGTTCCCCACCTGCAGGGACACTGGAAGGGATGTCCTGGGACACCTTCCCTCAGAGTCCCAGCACACGTGCAAACACTTCCACACGCAAGAGAAAAAATGGGAATGTTTTCTCAGCCACCTCAGCTACCGTTCCTGGCTCTCCAGGGATGATTCCAGCCTTTTCCTACACCATTTCCTGCCACAGAGCTGCCTGTAAATAGCTCTGGCCATCCACCTGAGGAGAGGGGAGGCCATTCCCGGAGGGGGAGGAGGTTTAGCACAGAACCAGATCCCAGCCCTGGAAAAGCCTCCGTGCAGCCAGGAGAGGGAAAGGGGGTGTTTGCCTTCTCCCCATCCCTGAGCCAGCACAAACAGCTCCCAGCTGCTCCAGCATCCTCTGCATGGGCAGGGCTGGCTGACAGCAGCCCTGGAGGGAAATCGGTGCCTTCCTGCTCCCCTGGGAACGGGGGATTGAACAGCAGAGCCTTGGCCGGGGGCTCACATCCCATCGGCCTTGCACAGCCCTGTCATTAAAGGGGCCCTCAGCCCCCTCGGGGTGGTGCTCCCACACCGGAGCTTTGTCCCCAGAAGGTGCAGGGGACAGCCCCCCGGACCCCTCAGCAGGGAGGCAGCACGTGGCTGTGTCCCCTTCCAGGATCCCCCAAACAAAGCCCCAGGGAAGAGCTGAGGATTTATTTATTTACTCACTTATTTATTTATTCCCGGTTCTGTGGCTCGTGGCCAGCACTGAGGGGTGGCAGGGCCACTCCTGAGCTCGGGGCTCGTGACGTGCTGCAGGCACAGGGGAGAGGTACCAGGCTCAAAATAGGGCAGGGAACAAATTTATTTATCCAGCCCCAGAAAGTGGTAGTTTCTCCTTTTTTTGTCACATTTTCTCATTCTTCACATTTTTTCCCTGCAGAAGCCAAACACCCTTTCCCAAAGCATTCAGCAGCCAAATCCCAGGAGCTGCACAGCAGGAACCACACACTGGATGCAGCAGAAAATACTCCTGATTATCAGAGAAGTTGTTTATAACTCCAGCAGGGTTTTCCAGGACAAACGGCTTCCTTAAGCAAATTTCATTTTGACAGCAAAAAAGGGTCAATTTTTTTTCCACCATCACAAGGTAAATATTTTACTTCAAATGCAGAGGCTGTGGTTTGCTCCAGCCCTGAGAGCAGAGAACAGGATGATTTCCACCCCCTTCTGCTTTCATTCCAATGGGCCTTTTAGGAAAAGACTCCAAGACTTAAATGTTGTTTGCAGGGGAAGTTTAATGGAGTCTGGAAAACCCTCAGGAGCATCTTCTTCCTTTCCTTTGCTTCCAGCTCAGCCAGGTCATTCCCTCTTGCTGGAACAGGCCGGGCAGCTCTGGGGCGGCACAGTTGAGGAAGGTTTTCCTGCAAAAACGATCCTGTGGCAAACAGCCGGTGGTGTCCAACTGCTCTTCTCTCTGGGATTTCCCATGGAATCCTCCTCGGTCCCGGCGGTGCGCGCTCACCTGCCCCGCACTGGGGTCTGCTCCTGGGCCCTGGCGGCTCGGGGGGCGCCGCGGGGCTGCAGCAGCTGCACCAGGGGCCCCCTGTGGGTCACGTAGGCGGGCCTGGGGGGCTGCTGGGGCACCAGGGCGCTGGGCAGCCCCACACTGGCCGAGGGCAGCACATCCTCTGGAAGCCAAAAACAGAGCGTGAGAGCACAGCCAGGTGCTCCCACCAGCTTCCCTTCCTGGGGAGGGTCACAAAGGATCCTCAGGGATGCTCTTTGGAGCCAAGGACCACCCTGGGATCAGCGATGGCTTTGCTGTGGCTGTGGGGGCCAGGCAGCACCAAGGGACAGCAGTGCCTGTGGCTGCTCTGCATCCAGAGTCAACCAATCCATGGAAGAAACTGGTGATATCCATAATTTCCACCTTTGTGCCTTTATTTCTATGTTTGATTCACTGCCCGAGGAGGAGCTGCACCAGGTCAGGGTCTGCAGCCCCGGGAACTGCTCCCATTGCATCCCAGGGATTGGGGCTTGCTCGCCTCCCCCATGCTCCCTACAGACAGCGATCCATCCTCCCTGCAGGACACCCCTGGAAGCGCCACCCGGATTTATAAACAGGAACAGCCTGACGCGTTTTCAGGGGGGAGAAGAGTTTCTGTACCAAAAGAAGTTGGTGCTGCCGTGGCGTTAACTCGGCTCCGTACCTGAGCTGTGCACGCTGAGCTCCACCAGGACGAAAACCCAACCAAAACAAGCCTGGGGTTAAATTCTGAGCTCTCAGACTGTGGCACGCTCTGAGCTTCACCAGGGTTCTTTCGGCAGGCTGGGATCATCCCTGTCCCCAGAATGCCTGTCCTGACTCACAAGTGGGAGCGTTTAACCCTGGTTTAACACTGAGCTTGTGGGATGATGTGGGGGAAATCCACTACAAGAGGGTTAAATAAAGAATTTTTACAGGAGAATTCAATTATTTTCCAAATGTTTCTGATGACCAGGGAGTTCTGGCTCAGCCCATCTTCCAGAGAGCCAGGACAGACAGCAGGACACCCCCAGCAGAAGGATTTGGGATCCCAGGAGCTGCTCTGAACAGACCCATGGGTTTGATGGTGACAGTGCACTCGTGGGGGCTGCAGCTCTGCACCCAGTGAGAAACAGCAGGATCAGACACAAACCAACAGAATGAGGCACAAAAAGAGCTGATGTGGAGCCTTTGCCCCACTTTTACAGGCTGCAGTTTGTGTCTTTGGGTAAATACAGAGCCACCAGCCAGGGCTGAGCTGCGGGGCTCATCCAGCTGGATCAAACCCCGGGCAGAGAACTCCAAACACCCCTGAGGAGCAGCAAAACCTCCCAGCTGCTGCCAGGCAGACCCAAAGGGGTGCCAGGGAGTGTGACAGCGAGGCCACAGCCAGAGCAGCCCCCCCAGCTCCTCAGCACGCAGACAGAACCGAGCGTGGGGCAGGACCACACCAAAAGGAGCAGGAGAGCAGCTCCTGCTCATCGCCACCAAACAAAGCCACCCCCCCCATCCTGCAGAGCAAAGATGCAGCTCAGTCCCTCACCTGAGCCACCAACTGTGAACAGGAGAGGCAAGGAATGAGCACACCGAGGTGGTGGAACAGGGAAGGACAGGGGTTATGGGATGTGGGGCCAGCCCACACCTCCCACCAGTGTTTTCCTTGGAACCTTCACCTTCCCTGCTCCAAGCCAGATGTTCCCAGCTCCAGGGGTGAAGAGGCTGGCTGAGCTCACATGTCCAGGACAGGAGGACATGTGCATGCAGCAGGAATGGCTGCCGTGTTATTTAATCCTGGATAAACACTGCCACTCACGGGATATTCCTGTAGGCTGGGGTTTCTAAAGGGCCTGGGGCTCAGCTGTGGTGTCCAACTGCTACAGCGTCATCTCACAGGGCAATAAAGGGGTTTTACACTTTTCTAAATGGTGAGAGGAAAGAAGCAATGTGATGGAGAACAACCCCAGTTTGGATTTCTGATGGTGTGGGAACTTTTGGTGTCAGAAGGAAGTTTGGATACTACCAGCTGAATTTTCCTGTGTGGTTGTGGGTGCTTGGGTGCAAAGAACCTCAGACAAGGCCACAAGATCAGATTTCCCATGTTGGAGAGCTGAGACAGAGGCTGATAAAAATCCCAGACATTTCTCCTCTGACCTTCTCTCTAACCCTTCCCAAAGCAGAAATGATAAAAGAAGCCACAGGGAAAGGACACACAAACATCTCCCTGACTGCAGAGCCAGGATCCAGCAGCTTTCCCTGCATTACATCCCTGGGGAGGCCCCCACAGGAGCAACTCCTTCACACCATGAGCGTGGCAGGAGAGCCCTGGGAGCTAGGGATGGGAATGCAAAGCACTGGAGAGAAGATGCCAAGGGAAAGCCCAGAGCTGACAACATCTCGGAGCAAAACGAGCCGGGATCATCAGCCATGCTTTGTTATTTACAGCTTGTGCTTGGCTACTGGCCTGGAAGTGATTCCAGAGCCCAGGGAGAAAAGGCTCCCCGACATCCCTGGGAATGCTCTAAGCACGAGCTCCTGCCCCACAGCACCTGCCAGGGAGAGCAGTCCCAGCTGATCCCTGGGATCCTGGGAAAGGCTTTCCAGGGAGAGCTGGCCTGGCTCCCCTCCCACTGCAGGCACAGGATCATCACTGCCCCTGCCCTGCCCAGGCTTCATCTGGAGCTGTCCACACCGAGGGATCAGCTCAGGACCTGCTGCAGTGGGAAATGCTCCCACACACGCCTGTCCCATCCCAACACCAGCTCGGGGTCTGGCTGAGGCACTGGGGGAACTGGTGGGACTGGGATGTTCCCTCCAGGCTGAGGCATCTGAGATGAGCCAGGCACCCACAGCACACAGACATCCCAAAAAATTCAGTTTGGCAGTTTTCACCCTTGGCCTGAGCTGATCCAGAGGCTCTGGAGGACCCTGTGCAGTGGATCCCCTCTGCGTAACCTGGAGGATATCAAGAACAGCTGCAGCCGTGGTCCTGTGGGAGCTCCCACCCTGAGCTGGCAGCACAACAGGGAGAGGATGGGCCTCAGACCCTGCCCACGGCCCCCCGAAGGACAGCACCCCCAGCACAGAGCCGCACTGGTGCTGCATCCCAGCACCCGCAGAGACACTCGGTCACTTTGGTGCCCGTCTGTCCCAGGCCAGGCTGGACGGGGCTTGGAGCACCCTGGTCTGTGGAAGGTGTCCCTGCCCATGGCAGGGGGGACAAGGAGAGATTTAAGGTCCCTTCAACCCAAACCAGTCTGAGATTCTCTGATCCAGTGCAAAAATCGAATCAAAAAGCCTCCTTTGTGCACCACAAGCTGCCCCCTGCATCCAGCTGTGGCTCAGAGCAGAGCTGGGACTCCCTGAGGCCGCTCCCCCCTGGTCTGGCAGCAGGAGCCCCAGGCTCAGCCCAGCCAGGCTGTAAATCAGGCTCAGGGTGTTGGGACACCACAGGAGCCCCTTTGGAGAGCAGAGTGTAAAAGACCCCTTTGCTCAAACAATGACCCTTTTGTGACGCTGAAAATGGGCAAACCCAGAATTTTATAGTTCATTATAGAATTACAATTTCTGCAAGAGTGGGGACACACGTGGCCTGCTTTAAATCCAAATTAATGCTGCTGAGCTGCAAGACATTGACAGACAAAGGTCCACGTTTTTCTAACTCCATCCAAACAACTACCACCAAAGGCAGAATACAGATACACAGAATATCATCACGCAGAGAACACAGCTTCTCCTTAGAGCCAGAGCTTAAAGCACCAGCTGAATTCTGCTCAGGCTTTCCCCAATTTCAGACATAATTATCAATTCACCTCATCAGCAGCCTGTGGTGTATCCCTGCCATTGTGTGAGGCTTCGTCTGGCTCATTTTCTTTACCTTTTCATGATGAGAATAAAACAAAACCTGAGACAAAGCCCTGGTGCTAAAGCCTTGCTCAATGAAGAGGTGCCTCGTGATGCCAGCCCTGCACTGCCAGCACAGGGGAGCTGAGCAGGGCTGCACTGAGGGATTTGGTTCCATTCCTCCAGCTGCAGGGCGAGAGATTCTGGAGAATACAAGGAAAAACTCTCCCCAGAGGAAGGAGGGAGGGTGGCTTTTCTGAGAGGCATTTGAGCCATAAAGCACCCAGCACTTTGCCTCATGCTACAACTCATGAGTTTAATCCTCAGAGCTGCTGGCAGCGGGACAGGTTTCACACTCTTATATTTAGAGAGCCTCGCCTGACAAACAGCCAAAGCTGTCGCCTGTAAATCAGGGGGTTCTGACAGGGCCCAGAGCAGGCAGTAAAAGCAAATGGGGGAAATGAACTTACAGGCTGCAGAGGGACCTCTGGGAAAGAATAAGCTTTTATTTTCTGTTTCTAAAGTTCATAGTCATTAGAAATATTTCTCCCTCTGTTCTTTCATTTGTTTTTTAGCCAGTCCTGCTGTCAGGCTCTGGCCCTCCCATTCACTTGGCCTTGGCCATGTGGTCCCCCACATTCCTGGCGGGGGTGCCCCTGCCTGCAGGAGCTGGCAGATCCCAGCGCTGGGGCAGAGGAGATTCCACATGTGGCTCCCAGGGGAAGCAGGGACTGGGCACTCACACATCCCTGCAGCCCACGGGACTCCAGGCCTGGGGACAGGGCCGTGCCTGGGAGGGAGATCACAGCACTCGGGAGCACACAGCACTTAGGGGGAAGATGGCAGTGTGAGATTCATGGCTGCAGTCAGCCCTAAAGGCCTTTCCCAGCATCAATGACTCTGCAATCTTCCCTGACACAGGGTTTTCCTTCACACTGAAACATCTCCTTTTCCTACAACCAAAGGGAAGCACAGAGAACTCCTGCACTACCCTGGGAAGAAGCAGCAGCTGCTGTCCCTCCTGCCCCACAGCCTGGGGGGCTGACGAGCACTGCCGGGCACATCTTAATGCTGCATTTTACCTGCTTAGCCTGCATGGCTGGGGGACCCTCAGGACAGAGGCTTCCTGCCCCCAAGGCTCCCATCCAAGGGTTTTCCAACCTCTCAGCTTCAGCAAAATGAGGAGAACCAAGTGCTCCTCTGACAGAAGCAAAATTCAGACCTTCCCTGTCCTGTACAACTCCACAGCAGTTTGCTCCCAACTCCAGCAGGATTTTAATTTGACCCTCAGCACAAAGATGGAAGAGCAATTGCAAAATAACTGCTGGGAACCAAATCAAGCTGATGAAAGGATAAGAGCAACAAAAATCCCCTTTATTCATTCATCTGATTCTACTGTTTGAAGTTCTCCACGAGCTGCTGCCAGGCCAAGCTCCTCCCTGCATGTGCAAATTGGGGGCTGTGTGATGAAGATGGAAAGAGAGGATCACAGGCTCTGAAAGGGGAGGAGCAGGAACAGATCAACAGAAGAGGCAGCACGGCAGATTTGGGAAGTCGGGATCCCATGACAGATTCCAAGGAAGGCGAAAAACCTTGTCTAGGTGCTAGGGCTGCAGTGAAAAGCCAACAGAAGGAACAAATAGCTCAACAAGTATTTTATTCCTGTTTATTCCAGGATGGGCTTGATTCAGCACCAGGTGGAGTGGACAAGTGCCCATCCCCTGCCTTCAGAGGGCTTTGGGTCCGCTGGGAATTGAACCATGGGCTAACTGGGATGGCTGGTTAGCCAAGGTCCCACCCCAGGCCGGGGGGTACCACACTCCCAAATATTTCCAAACAGGTGCTGAGGTGGGAATGAATGAATCCCTGTGGATCACATCCCCTCATCCCTCTCCAGAGCAAGCACTGCCCTCACCAGCCCCAGGAACACATTCAGATTCCAGGACCATTCCTCCAAACAGCCCCAAGTCTGGAAAGTGCTGGAGGAAGAGGAGGAACACGCGTGAGGGTGTCCCCAGCAGCAGTAATGTGCAGGCGCTGCCTCCCCAGGCTCCCGGGGACGCTCCTGACAGCGCTGCTGGGGACAGAGCAGGATCCACGGCACAGGACGGGAGCACTGAGCAATAACCACGGGAATGCTGCTGCCTCTCGCTTTCAGTGCACCTCTGCTCTTTGCAGGCACATCATCTGTCCTTTCTGCACTTCTAGTTTTTCTTCTTATAAAGGGGAAGAGAACACACACACAAAAAGGCAAGGTGGGCTCCAGACAGAAATCGTTGGTGCTACACCCGAGACACTCCAGTGCTCATGCAAGGAACCCCAGAGCAGCAGGGGCGGCTCTGGCTGCTGCTGCTCGTTTGACAGGCACCTAAAGCAGGGCAACGCCTGAGCCCAGAGCAGCAGCAGACACTGGGCCAGCCTGCTGGAAGCGGGGATTCACCAGGCTGCTGCTGCTTCAGCCAGCTCAGAGCAGTAAGCAAGGGCTCGTCCCTGCTGTCAGACAAGCAGCAGAGCCTTGAATTCAAGGCTGCTCAAGCTGCTCACCTCTGCCCGAGCCCAGCTTTAGTCACCTTTCCTGTGCTCCCCCTGCCCTGAACCCCCAGCCATCCCAGCACCTCTGCACAGCCCCCACCCTGGCTGGGAGATGGGCAGCAGGGACGTGTCCATCCCTTGGGAGCCACCAAACGGGGAGCACCGAGCTGGGGGAGCAGCCAGAGCACAGAAACTCAGGAGAAAGTGCTTGTTTATGTGAAAGCACGAGGAAGCAAATAGTTGACATTAAACTTTTGGGGAGGCTGTGGGACTAGGCTGTTCCTTTCAGCCCTCACACAAAGGGCCCCTTTTTGTCTCGCTGTAAAACAGAAACGATATTGAAGGGTCTGTGGAATTTCTGGGCATTTTTTCCCCGGGAGACGCAGTGCCCTGCTCTCCAGTACAGATGAAGCAGGATGCAAAGGGCAAAATGCTCCAAAGTGGCTCCGCACCCGCCTCCTGCCCCGCTGCTGCCACAGCCCCCCCAAAATCCTGCCCCCCAAGACCTCAGTGCTTCCAGCATGTACAGGGGCAGAGCCTGGAGGTGCCCCCAGGGACCAGGGCTCGCCCAGCTCCCGCACCTGGAGATGCTGCAGGGAGCCAGTGCTGAGCCCATCGCCCTTTGGGAAGGGGATAGCAGCTCCCACACCGGCCCTGCCGAGCATCTCCAGCCTGGCCCCAGACCCAGCTGATGCCAGACTGCCTCAGACTCATCATCCCACACAAGGCTCCAGCTTCAGCTGTCCCCAGGAGTGACACCAAGCCCACCCACAGCAGCTTCCAGGCCTGCCCAGCTCCCTGTCCCAGCAAGGACCAGGATGTGGCTGCTGCTCCATCAGTGCTGAGGACACGTCCCGGTTTAATTTGTGGAAGTTACACACCACAATTTTGCCCCCAAGGTTTCCTGCCCCACAGGGCTTGGACCAGCCCAGAAACAACAGCCAAGCACAGCCAGCTGTGGCCAGGCACCTCTGGAGCACAGAGCCCTTCCTGCAGCTCCTCTTGGTGAAAGCAGGGATTTCTCCAAGCCCACAGAGGTCCCTGGATGTACCTGGGTGACCCTCCAGGAGCACCTGCCACCTCAGAGGCTAAACTGGGCACAGACCGCACCGCACTGCTCAGCCTGGAGCTCCTCACATCCCCGAGGCACCTTCTGCCCATGTGTCCTCCGCAGGCTCTGCCCTGGGAATGCAGCTGGGACAGGGATGAGGGCTGACACCCAGCAGGGGCAAGGCAGGGATGCCTGCAGGGAGTGAAAGGAGAGAAGCCCAACCCCGACAGAGCAGCCTCAGCTTCACAGAACTGCAGAATGGTTTGGGTTGGAAGTGACTTTAAAGCCCATCCATTCCCACCCCTGCCATGGCAGGGACACCTCCCACTGTCCCAGGCTGCTCCCAGCCCCAATGTCCAGCCTGGCCTTGGGCATTGCCAGGGATCCAGGGGCAGCCCCAGCTGCTCTGGGCACCCTGTGCCAGGGCCTCCCCACCCTCACAGGGAAGGATTCATTCCTAAAGAGGTTTATAGGATCAAAGTCCCATTAACACCAGGGCTGCAACTGCTGCTGTTTGCAGACATTTCCGCTCCTCACCGCTCAGCACCAAGGGGAGAAACTGCGAGTTCCATTCCCTCTGGAGCTCCGCCACCTTTCCCCTTCCCGACCGTGCCCAGCACACGGCCGGGGCAGGGAGGTCATTTCGGGACAGCCCCGGCCCAGAGGCTGCTGCCACGGGAAATAAAGTCCCCATTGTCCTGCCGTGTGACCCCCGGTGGCAGCAGGAGCGCGTCCTCCCCCCGGGTACGGGGAGGGACCAGCCCGGCTTCGTGCCGGGGGAGCTCCGGCACCTCGCAGGGAGCGCAGACGGGAACATCCTCCCAGTTAACTGCGAGCCTCCAGGGAGGGAAGAGAAACCCCAGAGCACATCCACAGCCCCATCTGATGGAAGCCTTTTGGAGAGCAGCCGGTCCCAGCCCTGCTGGGGCTGAGCACCGCTCCCGTTTGCCCCGGGCACCGGAGCAGCCCCTCCCACCCGCACGCTGCACGTGTTTCACTGGAAATCACAGAACCAGGGAATTCCCTGAGCTGGGACCCACAGGGACCATCCAGCCCAACCCCTGCTCTGCACAGACACCCCAACAACCCCACCCTGGGCATCCCTGGCAGCGCTGTCCCAACGCTCCTGGAGCTCTGGCAGCCTCGGGGCCGTGCCCATTCCCTGGGGAGCCTGGGCAGTGCCCAGCAGGTTTTTAATAACAGAATGGAGACTCTTCTGCTTTATGTTTTTTTCTGCTTTCGCTAAAATCCCACTCTCTAATAATGGGAAAAGGATTTCTGTGTGAAGGCACTCAGATGAGGAGACATCCAACACCAACAGCTAAAATGAGTTGAGCTGGCTGGGAGTTTGGAGGAAAAAGCTCCAGCCTGAAAGTACTTTGCTGGGATAAATCTGCTTTTCAGAGTTGCTGACTTTTTGACAAGATGAAAAACTGGACAACATCCACTTTGCATCAAAAATCAGATCAGGCAAGAGAACAGAAAACCTCACTTTTCAGTGAAAACAATCCCTCCAAATGGAAAATTTGCACTGTTTGTTTTCATTCTGCCACGAAATTCCCCTCAGCACAGGGAAACATTCCCAGCCAGCCCCATCAGCACGTGGGCTGAGAGGAGAAGTGACAGAAGTGACACCGTGACCCAGGCACAACATTCCAGCCACAGGGCTCAGCTGTCCCTGCTCATCCCGACTGCCTCTGCTCCTGCTGGGGTTTCACATGTTCCCAGACTGGCTCCTGCTGAGCTGAGCTCCCCTCCAGCTGCAGACCCACGGGAGATGTCACTGCCCAACATCTCCCAAGCTCCAAGCCAGCGGCATCACTCCAGCACAGAATTCCAGGCTTTTGGCTTTGCTGCACTCGGTGTTTCAAACCCCAGCCCTGCTTGAGTGACCTGACCCTCTGAAATCACAGAATCATGGAATTGTTTAGGTTGGAAAAGCCCTCCAAGGTCGCCAAGTCCAACCATTCCCTCAGCACTGCCACAGCCACCACTAAACCCTGTCCCCAAGTGTCACATCCACAGCTTTTAAATCCGGAGGGATGGGGACTCCACGCCTGGGCAGGCTGTTCATGGCACAGGAGAGGATGGACAAGGTCACATCACCCCCAGCTCCCCTGCCCGTGCATGTCATGAACACCCAGCACACACCCTTGACCCACCCCACATTCCCGGGAGGGGCCTTGGGACACGAACTGTCCTGGACACAGCGTGCAGCAGAAGCAGGGCTGGGACAGCAGCTGTTTTTAGCAGGAAGATGCTGCAGGGCTGTGACACCTCCCTGCCACGCCAGAAATGTGAGACAGGAACATTCAGTGTCCAACCAGATTACCATCTCAGTTTGTACCATTCACCTTCCATGGGAATGGAACATCCCCCTGCCCATCCCCAGGAAACCCAGGGTGACCCAGGACGGGCTCCCCAGTCCCTCATTCCTTGACAACAAACAAGAGAACACGAGAGCAGAAAAGGAAACCCTGCCCAGACCCACCACCAAATATAACCCGGGCAGGGCCGGGGCGCAGGAGCGGCGAGACCCGTCCTGCACACGGATCATCCCTGGGGACTGGAACATTTACTGCCCCTGCACCCAGCACAGATCCCTCCAGCCCCGGGGTGTCCAGAGCTTCTGCCGGAGCAGCAGCAGCAGCACAGGGGGATAAAAATAAAATTTACACCTCCAGGGAAGAAATTCCCTCCAGGAGTTGTGGTTGCTGAGTTCTGGTGGGGGCTGTGTGTTTCTGGGAGCCTCCTGGAATGACCTGAGTGATTTGAGGTCACTTGAAGCAGCTTCTGGATGACTTCATTTTCCTACTCATTAGCAGGTCCCTGGTGGGTGTCACACACCACAGACCCATTTATCTCAGAAAGCAAAAGCCAGGCCTGGATTCCATCAGGAATGTAACAAACCCAGCAGAGCACTCTCCTGAGGGTGCCTGAGCAGCCCTTCCCGGACTAAACCTCTCCCCTATGATCCAGAGCTGGGAACCACCTCTGACAGCTGAAGCTGTGAACAGCTTTGTCATTGGGAAACACTCAGAGCACTCGTGCCACCACTTTGTCACCACTCGCGTGACCCTTTCTGTATCTGCCACCAGCAGCAGCTTTCTGTCAGCCTCCAGCTCCACTCAGCACAGAAAACTCTCCCCGTTTTCAGACCACACCTCACCAGAAGGGAAAGCAGCACTCCCAAGTCCTGCAGACAAGCCATGGAAACCCAAATGATTTCCCAGGACACAGGGGCTGCCCGTGCTCCTCGCCTTTGGCTTGGGGACAGCACACGAAGCTGTAGGAACCTGGTGAGTTCCCACAAACACATCCCTGCTCCCCCTGGGCCCCCTGCTCTCCTACAGACACCAGCTCTGGCTGAGTCTGAGCCTTGCTTGGAGCCAGCTCTGAGGTCTGGCCTTCCCGGCTCTGACCCCCAGGAACAAACCCAAAGCACAGGTGAACTGGGCTTTTAGACTAAAGGAGGGTCCACTGAGATTGGATAAAAGAAGTTTTTTTACCATGAGGGTGGGAGGCCCTGGCACAGGGTGCCCAGAGCAGCTGTGGCTGCCCCTGGATCCCTGGCAGTGCCCAAGGCCAGGCTGGACACTGGGGCTTGGAGCAGCCTGGGACAGTGGGAGGTGTCCCTGCCATGGCAGGGGTGGCACTGGGTGGGCTTTAAGGCCCCTTCCAACCCAAACCAGTCTGTATTTTATGATTTCACTGCCACATTTGACTGCCTCAGATCAGCGCAGGAATGTGACCCAGGACAGATTCAGCGCTCAGCACCTCCCCAGCCCCGCGGCTGCAGAGCCTCCTCCTGCACCTTTAGATGGCAGCAGCTTTCTGAAAGCTGTGGGAACACAGGGAAAGGGAAAAAGGATTTCAGGCTGGAGGTCAGGAGATGAATGTGGGTGAGCAGCAGGTCAGGGACAGAGCTCAGAGTGCCCAGACACAAGCACAGGCTGGAGGGAGCACGACTGGGGCTGGCCAGCAGCGCCAAGGAAATACAAGGAGCACATCCAGAATGACCTGAGGAGCTTTGTGGGGATTTCTGGAGGAACTGTTCATCCTGCCTGTCCTGCTGTGCACAGGCTGCCCCATCAGCCCTGGACACACCTGGGGTGACAGAGGCCACCAGGAGCTGCTCAGGGGGACAGAGCAGCCAGCAGGACACCTGATCTCACACTGAAACCCTCAGATCAGCCACCCGCAGTGAAAACTGTGCTCTGCTTTCCTCCAAGGGTCCCCAAGGGCTTTGCTCGGGGTTTCTTGCATCCCTCACACATTCCTGCATGGAAGCTTTGGATGTGATTTCCAAGAGACACCAACAGCAAAGGAGCCTGGACACCAGGAGCACAAGTTTCCTCAGAAACAGGAGTGTCCACCACAGAATTAATCACCTGCAGCATTGTTCTTCCTGAGCTGTGCTCGAGAAAACCTCACACTGAACTCCTGCCCGGCTGTCCCTGGAGAGCAGCTCAGCTATCCCAGGCTCAGCACTCCAGCACCCTCTGCCTCCTCCTGCCTTGTCTCCGTTGCATGGAACATGGAAATGGAGATCAGAACGATCTTCCCAGGGGTGCAAGGAAGGTAAAAGCCAACAACAGTCAAGCCAAGTGCCCCCCTCCCCACCTTGCCCTTTCCCTGAGCTGGCAGGAAAGGGATGTCTCAGATTAACACTCCATAAAGTGCTTGAATCCTAAAAACAGAGGCACCCTCAAATGAAAGCACAGACCATGTGTCCAAGAGCATCCAGAGATTTTTCTTGCCAGCAGGGACACACCCTTGGCTGGAGTTGCCTCAGCAAAAGGTTAATCCTCTCTGAAGTACTGGTTTTCCAGAGAAAAGTCCTGTCCAAGCCATCAGCCACATGCAGGCCCTCACCTGTGGGACTCAGCCCCACACAAGAGGCATTTAACACCTCAGATCACGCATTGGGTCTCAGATACTCCGTATCCAGAGGAGCCAGATCAGGGCATTTGGATCCAATTAATTTCCCTAATCTGCCCTGAAAGTCAGCCAGGGCTGGGGATGCTCCAGCTGCACACATGGCCTGGAGCAGGAAAGGACAAGTCCCTCAGAGCGTCCTCTGCAGCACGGATTTCCCAACAGTGCTGTTCCTCGCTCCAAGAGCAAAATCACTGCACTGATGTTTTCCTGACAGCAAAACTGATCCCTCCTCCCTGCAGCAGCCTCTGCCTTCCCTCTCCAGCCCTGAACCATCAAACCCCTTTGGGAATTCTCAGCAGAGCCCATGGGCAAGGCAGAATAAAATTCCTGCAGAAAGGCTTCCAGCTCCCCCGGACACCTCCTGTGCTGCAGGAACTGCTCCTCTGCCACATCCGAGCTGCAGCCAGGAGCCAGGGCTGGCAGGAACGGCAATGTCTGTTGAATTAGGATCCTTTTTCGTGGTCCAGGATCCATCCCCTAGTGCTCAGCCCTCATGTCTGGTGAGCAAGCATTGGTGACACAGCAAAGGACAAAGAACAAGTGAGAGAATTCCCATTCCTTGGCTTGTGGAAGTCGGGGAAGTTTGTGGAGGCCAGCCAGGATCTCACTGGGGGCTTTCTCTGGGAAGTTCAAATGGATGTGAAGGTCTGGCCCAAACCCATGTGGAGAAGGGCCCAGGTAACCAATGCTGGCCCCTAAAGGATGAGCAGGGCAGACTGAGGAGCACCCACACCCAGCTGCCCGCAGTGGTCACCCTGGGGTATCTCAGAGCAGCTCCAGGCTTCCTCAGGAACAGGGAAAAGCAGTGGGAGCACCTCAGTTCCCTGATCATGCTTCAGCTCCCGTGTAACGTGACTCCTGGCTGGTTTTCCGCTCTCCAAACGCCACACGAGCAGACATTCTGTTCAGCCAGAGCTGCACCGAGCTCCCTGAGCCCTGCGAGCTCCTGACTCCAGCCCTGACCACAGAGGCACAGGAGGAAGTGAGGGCCCAGCGCTTCTCCAGCAGGTCCCAATCCAACATCTGCTTTCCATGTTCCCCTGGCAGGGCTCCGGGTGCACACAGCACATCTGTCTGTCTGTCTGCACACAGCAGGGCCCTCTGTCTGCTCCAGCACTGCTGGCCACCGATCCCAGCAAACCTGGGTGGGGGATACAGAGCAGCTCCCTGAGGAGCACCCCTCATCCCCTGGGATGAAGTGAGAAATAGAGCTGGACAAAATAGAGCTGCAGTGGAGCAGGAGGGATCCCTGCCCACAAAACAGGGCTGGAAAGCAGCTCAGCCGCAGCAGGTAAAACCCAGCAAAGGCACCCAGAGCATTTCTGCAGCAGGCAGGGGGGACACGGCCCTCCCACCTGCGTGGCAACACCTGCAGCTGGGGATGGACGGGGCTGGAGGGGCCGGGGGAAGCTCCGCAGGGAGCCAGTCCCACACTCCAGGGGTCTGGGGCAGGACTGCATCCCCGCCGGCTGGGGGACGGGGGC